>NC_072786.1:28200563-28575563 GCF_022539595.1 Amphiprion ocellaris | reverse complement strand
GGAAAACAAGGAAGCAGATAGAAAGAGTTATTAAGCGCATATTAATGTTTGCTCTTCTCCTCCATGGCTTTCTCTCCTGAGATCTGCCCGTCGCTACTTTAAGCATGAATACTTAATCACACACCAAACACTGTCTAATTCCTCTCCCCAGAATGCAAGGAACAAGACGGAGTCGGGGAGACAGAGAAAAGGGGGGGAGGGGGGGAAGGATTGAAATGTCACGGAGGCAGTGCTGGGATACTAATAAAGCTATGCAAATAGCAATTAGCTGAACCAATAACCTCCGAGTGAATACCGAGCCACCCAAAGCGCCGGGCTCAGGAGTTCAAAGGGCACGCTGTGATTGGAGGTCGCAGCCCGAGCCGGTAAGTGACGCATTTCAGAGCGAGAGGGTTGCAACTGTGGCCAACGCAAAGAGGCACAAATGTTTGACAGAATAAAGGGAATCACTGGCGCTTTGTGTCAAACCCATAAGTGGCTTTTCACTCATGCAAATCCATAAACTCCACATTATAAGAGGGGAAATTACAAATCATTACCTTAAGGGTCAGTCCAGAACTGGAGGACATTTGGGCTTCAACGTTTTTGAAAAATAAACCTTCTGTTTTACAAGTTTCTGCTCTATATTCATCAATAAAAGGCAATAAACTATCAAAGGCTTGATTGGCTCAGCTCACACATCAGTGGTAGCTTTTTCATTCCATGTTTTCTGTATTGTTTGCTAACTCTACTCTAATCCATGCTAATGTGATCTTTTTCTCAGCAGTAGAAGCTAGATATTTAGCTGCTGTTACTGCTGACCAAGAGGACAAACTGACTGATGGAAAACAGTGAAGAGTAAAAAGTATGTGTCTTATCCTGAAAATATGCAACAGAGTTGCATGAGGTAGAGTGTCCACTAGATGTGGCATCCCATTCATTGTCTATATGAAACGCACCATGTTGCATGCTGGTTCCATTGCGGTGTGTTTCGAGTTGCAATCTGATGCTGCAGCTCATTTGCAAAAGGTAGACTGACTTCTACTTTATTCAAATTCTTTCATCAAACATCTAAACTAGCTGTTGTTAAACTAAAACGAGGACAGATTCAACTACTGTACAGCTTATTTCTCACCTCAAATGCTTTCAGAAATACTTTAAGTGTTTTTGAAATAAAAGAGAAAGGTTGCAGCCGATCTGCCATGTTGGTCCAATGCATCTACTGGACTGAAGGTCTGAAGGACTGTCATGTGACCTCGTAATGGCCTACTGGTGACCGCCCACCAAGCGGGTGATTTTCAGATGCAGCGTGTTTACATGCGGGAAAAACATATCTGGTGGACATGTAGCATGAGACATTCAATCCAGGCTGACAATGTTAGGGAAATATAAAAAATAGAAATGTGGACGTACCTTTTCTCCATCCATTCTTTTGGAAAACTGTTTCATGATGTTAATTCCAGCATTTCATGTGATTCACTATTTTATCTTTCGTCTACCTGCTAAAAAGGTTTTGTTAACATGGTTGTTATGGGACACACCTTCCATGCATAATAATTATTATTTAAATATGATCTTGATTAAAAAAAAAATTCCCCCACAATTACAAGAGACATTAATGAACAAAGTAGTACCAAAAATGGAGATTAAAATGTCATTTTAACTGTTATATTTGAGATTCAATTCGGTCATCAGGGGGTTGGGACAAGAGAAAAAAAATGACATTTTAGGGGAACTCCAGACTTATTTGGTATTTTTAGAAATATTTTCAAACTTTCCTTTCTAGTTTCCGTAGATCTGGTCTCAGGACAAGTAAATTTACACAACAATTGCATGTTTCAGTATTTTGTACATGGATTATTTGAAATTTGATGAGTGGGTGTAAAATGTCCTCTAATTCTGGAATGACCCTTAACAAGTTTTCATAATCTAGATTAACTGTACTGTAGGTTAGCCAGGTTTTACTTTTTTTCTCGTGTTATTTTATTTTTGAAGACACGAGGCAAAGACAAACATCTAAGCGCCAAGAAAAGCTTTGTACTAATACTTTTACTGCTACTCTGGAGACAAAATTAGCATAGGCAATTAGCAGGAAAACAACTCTGGCAGTTTCTTGGTTCTGTGAACGTTGGGTGGCGTGTGTGTGTGTGTGTGTGTGTGCGTGCGTGTGTGTGTGCATGTGCATGTGCGTGTGCATGTGCATCGCCAGCTTGACAAGCAGCGACTGACAGGTGCAGCGATCGCACTCTTCCCATGAAACATACCTTCACAGCGACAGATAAACAAAATGGAGGGAAAAAATCACTGTGTGGCTTTCAGCATGCGTGTGACAAAATGCACAAATTTCACTCGCTTGATGGAACGATTTCACACCTTCCCCCCTCCATGCTATGCTGTGGATGCGTTCTGAGCAGACGTATGAGGCGACGTACGTGACTTTCGCCTGGAGCTACTGCTGCTCTGCTCGGCGGAGGTCAAGATCTGCTCACAATAACAAACTGGTAAAGTGACGCAGGATGTGTTTTTCTCTATAGAAATACAGAAATAGTGGGGGCAAAAGGACAGAAAAATATTGTACTTTTTGTAAAACATCATCTACTCCACTGCAGGCGTGATCAAATGAGTGTTATAGTGATATTAATCAGTGGTTTAAGGACTAAATCAGAAGTTTAAGGACTAAATCAGAGGTATAAGGTGGAGTAAATCCATGTAAAGAGGCACCAAATCTGTTTGGACTGAATCAATGGTTTCCAAAGTTTTTTTTTTGTGCTTCATGGATTAATGATTGGGCTTGTAGTTCCAAAGATAACTTTAAAGTTGAATAAATCCACAGTTCACAAAATATGTCTGAAGTGAGCTTCTAAAAATGTACGCAAGGTGGACAAAGGGCAGTGTTTTAGGGTTGGTCTAGAGTAAATGTGGCTTGTGTAGGCCAAAAATTGTGTTTACATAGTCACTGTGCTACATGGTCAATACTGAGCATGCTTAGTTCAGCTTATTGTACAGCACTGCCATTCAAAAGGCAAGATGGTTGATTTTGCTTATATGGAAATTCATTGCACTCTCATCTCACGCTGTTTTTAACTGATCAGTATCGGCACAAACCTAAGATCTAAACCATTTTTAGCGTCCGCTGTTACACAGGTGTCAAAATAATTCAATGTTTTTTCTTCACATTTCCAATTAATGTTTGATAAATCCTTAAAGTTCTACTCATTCTTGGCGTGATTTTACATATCCGTATTGACCAGATGTCATTACACACCACAGAAGACTTTGTTATGGTGCCTCTTTACTAGCAAAACCGCCCTTAGTGTTCTCTATTTGCCAACATGGAACTATCTACCTCCTTTGGTCACGACAGGATGTAAGAGGCTCCACCTGGTGGCACAACCAGGTACTATAGCTATATAGCTAATCTACAATACTTGAGGTGTGGATTATCTAGGAAAATTGTATCAGGTATCTACAAATGCTGAAGATTAAAAGACTCAGAACAACTTGATTGGGGCATCGTTTGTCAGTAGTGACTTCTTTTTCCATTTATTTACAGTTATTTATTCATTTTAATTATAAGAGACTTTCTCTCATACCTGGTTCTGGTGTTTATACAGTTTTTTGGATGTGTTACTTATTACTTACTTATTTTAAATGATTTAGTTGTGCAAACACTTTGTAAATGCTGGGTAATTTTAAAAACCCAATAAAATAAAGGCTAAACTTGATCTCTTTTGTTCCTAAACCAGGCTTAAGGGGGACAACATTCCCAAAACAGGTTTAGGATGGACATGAAAAAGATTTTACAGGAACACAGCAGTGGTTCAAATCCCAAAAGACGGATTGAGATGATTAAAGGGATAAGAAACACTTTTGTTCTGTGCTATGAAATCAGAATTATTTGTTTGTATTGTTTCTCTAATCTTTTTTTCCTGGCTCATTTTACCTCTTCAGGCCTCCATAAAATATTCAAATGAAACAATTTGTGAAGGGAAATCACTCTGTGGTTGAAGTGATTAGAGCTCATAAACACATCCAGCCTGTGATGAAGGGTCGCAAATGGGCATCGCTTTGCAAGCTAAAGAGATTATGAACCACCAGGCCAAACCTCTGCTGTAATGAATGCTGGAATCAGTTATTCCAGCGCATAAAACTCAACATATCATCCCCATCTTTTAGGTGTACACGGCGTTGTTATGGCTTCTTTAATTTCACTCAAAGGCTTTATGCAAACATATGGAGCGAGCTGACACAGATGCTGAGCTCGGAGCTGTCACTGGCGGTGAAAAAAATGTAAAAACAGAGGTGCAGAAAGCTCTTCATTTATTGTGAGAATCCATCTTATTAAATCACACCCCGCGGAGACGGAGAGGGAGAGATTACATGGCTGCTCTTCGTTTGTCTTGAGCGTTTTCAATCTGTGAAAAAGAACCAAAATGACCCACGTCGGACGTATAAACACACGAGTCCCATGCAGGGGCCCCTTCAGATGTGCTGTTAGCTGGGCGAACAGCAATCAGCAGCAGCATGCAGCCCGAGGCCAGCAAGAAACCACAAGATCGGCTGCAGAGGAATGCAGCAGCGAGCGAATGTGTGTCGAAGGGTGATTTTTGAGGAAAGCTTCTAAGTGTTTACAGAAGACAGAGCGGATATAAAAGCATAACATGGGAGTTTGTCCCTCAGTGGATTTCTGGAATATTTTTATTTTTATCTGCTTCAGAGGAAAGATGAGCTTTCAACCTTCTGCTGCCGCCGCTGCTGCTTGGTTTCTCTAAACTGTGCATGAGACGCTTTGAGTTTTCTTCATGTACATTTGCGGTTTTACTCATTTGTGCTTCTGAAAGTGCAGATGCATGTATCCGTCCTTTCCGTGTCCAACCTCGCGTGTGTTTGGGCCTCATCTCGGCTCTCTAAGCAGGTCTGACTGCGACACAGTTGACATTAATTACAGATCAGGCAGATTAAAACCTGGAGAGGAACGGGCCAATCAGAATCTCCCCTGGAACCCCTCTTCCATACCTTGCCTTCTCTCTAGCTCTTATTTCGCTGTTCATCACCTTGTCATTACCTCTTGCCCATCTTAAATCTCTCTCTCGGCATCCCATTGACTTCTAAGTATTTTAAACGCAGAAACCTGGTCTTGGAATAAAGCTGCATCTCTTCAAAGTCTAACCAGATAAGACTAAACAAACACGACATCCCTTGAGGATGATGCAACGAAGCTATAATGGTGGAAAATCCTATATGGCACAAGCCGATAGGGAAAGTAAAGGCCTGAGATGTGACTGTTGTATATGTTTAACTGTCTGAATCATTGCTTGTGTTGGCTTGGTTCCTCTATTTAAAGACTTACTGGATGGCACAGATCTGAAGTATGACATATGCTGTTATTTTCTAGATGTATTGGCCTGAAACAGTCTTTTCCTGGTTAAGTTGCAGAGTACACTGTAAAAAATGAATAACAAGTGACTGTTTTTAACTGTATTTTTTTGAACAGTCTACTTTAATTTGACAGATTCTCCCTGTTCTGTTAAATTACAGATATTAACAAGTAAATCACACAAAAAGGGTATTAATTTTAAATATTACGCGTAAAAACAATCCTAAATTGTAAATTATGTCCATATCAAAAATCTGTATTTTTACAGTTAAATTTACCATAAAATTACAATATGTTTTAATGTAGTTAACAACAATGTCTACCTGATATTTATTGAAAGAAAAAAATATGCATATTAAGGATGAAAAAGGGGTAAATGATCAAACAAGAGTTGTTAATGAGAGTTAATGTTCCTGTTTTGTTAAAATACAGATCTTGAGTAAAACTGCAGGGAAAAAGGAGTAATTTGCATACCAACTGTCTAAAAAGAAAAAAGATTAAAAATAAAAAAAACCTGGCCAAAACTGCAAATAATGTCCACACCAAAAATCTGTATTTTCACAGTTTAATCTAAAATTACATTTTTTAAATACTGTATTAAGCAATAATATTATTTTACATCTATTTGCCATTTATTGAAAGAAAAATTATATCTATTAAGGATGAAAAAAGGGTCAATTATTAGTCGTGTTGTTTCACAGACTTCTCTTGTTTTGTTAAAATACAGCTCGAGTAAAACTGCAGAAAAAAGTACTAATTTAGATGTTGACTGTATTAAAAAGAAAGAAAAAAAGAAAAAAATGGTTAAAATTGCAAATAATGTCCACATCAAAAAAAAATTGTATTTTCACAGTTGACCATAAAATTATAAGCTACAATAGTATTTTGCATCTATTTTCTTTTACTTGAAAGTAAAATGTAAACATTATTATTATGTAAACATACTCGATACTCCATTAGCATCACCTGTAACATTGATGCCATGAATTTCAATAATTTTCTTAGTAGTAGATACAGTATTATCAATTAATTGTTGACAAATTCCTAAAGTTCTACTCATTCCTGGCTTGATTTTACATATACGCATTGGCAGAAGTCATTAACCCTTTGATGCACATCGTGTGCCAGGAGATGCCCATTTTCCATTGGATTTGGGTCACGTTTGACCCAACTTGTGCATCAAAGGGTTAAGCATCAGAGAAGACTTTGTCATGGTGCACCTTTACTATCTAAACCCCTATAATGCACTCTATTTGCTAACTGCCTGCCTCTTTTGGTCACAACAGTATGCAAAACCAAGTGACTCCACCTGCTGGCACAGCCAGGTACTTGGTTTCGCCAGGTCAAGGGATTTGCATTATCCCCATTTCTTTATTTATACCCATCATCATGCAGAAAGGTTAAAAATGGTTGTTAAGTATTCCTCTGGGATTTAGGAACTTCATTCCAGTTCATCTCAGATTAATCGAACATTTTTTTTTCAATTCAATTCAATTTTATTTATATAGTGCCAATTACAGTCAAATTGTCTCGAGACGCTTTACAGAACCCATATGCCTGACCTGATTTGTTCGCTGGTCTGATGCCAGAAAGCCTCACTGAAGTCTTTGTCACGGTGCTCCTTTACTGGAATTGCACACCTCATCTGGTGGAACAACTAGGTACTACCACTAAGCTATGATATCTGAAGTGTGCATTATCAAGGAAAATAGTATTGGTATCGACAAATACTAAATATTAACTGACTTCCAATAGATTGGGAGCAAAAGAAACCTGACGGTGACATCCCTACTTGTCAATTTTCATTCGTAGTAAACAATTTTTAAAAGATGGCACCATAGAAAGTGTAATGTCACCACGGTGTAGCTTCATTTTTAAGCCACTATTTGTCTCTGCACTATTCAAAGACTGCAGTAGCCCATGCTTGCATCTGAACGTGGTGTTACAGACATCATAAAAACGGATTATGGACTAAGAAAAAGGTCTACACATGGTGATTATGAGAGAAAATCTTAGCTGTGTGTTGTCCAGTTTGACAGAGTAATGACTCATCAGAGACGGTGATTGTTCCCACTTGCACAAATGCATAAATCATGTGGTAAGAATTAACGGTCGCACCAGCGAATCAGCAGTAATCCAGCAATAACAATTAAAAAGACTGAGCAGAAAAAAACAATCAACAGCGGAGGACTGGGGGAAGAGGAGACGGTGGCGGCTTCTTGGCGATGTCAAATCTGGGGATATGAGTGGAGCAAATGAGGATGAACCAGTCACTGCTCCAGACAGGCAGCTGAATAGACAAAAAGAATAGAGAGACAGGATGGGAGGGCGAGTGGGAGGGGAGGATCGGGGAGACTGTTATTGTGAGCACCGACAAGTGATGGCAGAATCTGGGTGCTGGATGTCACTTTGGAACAATCAGGACTGACGTCCCAGGTGGTGTGCAGTGGGAAAAAGGGAACTCGCCTTCCAGGGCTGCAGCATTTTTCCAACCTAATTATACTTGGAAATAAATGATGTGCCAGAAAAAAAAACACCCTGGAACCCTTCAAGACATGTCATCAACACCAAAACAGCTCCAGATTATAAGAGCTACAGAAACGCTTTTGAAGGATGTGAAGGAAAATCTCACCGCTCAGTGATGTGCAACACTTTAATCACTTACATGTTTAAATGGATTCGGTTTGGGCAGTTTAAAAAAGACATTTTGAGCAATGGCAGGCAGATAGTATCGTCCAAATTGAGAAGAGTGATGTTTGTGATGAAGTTTTTTTTTTTCATGTTATTTTGAAGCCAGCTCTCAGCGCCAAACTTCTCTATGCTGGAATTTGGGTTTGTCCATATTTTGTAGGACAGCATCGTCCAACAGAATCTGTATTATTTCTGCCAATCTGCCTTTTACTGGCAAGAAGACTAAGCACAGAAATAGCCAAGTTTCCTTTTAATACTACGTGTTGAAATCCAATTTTTATGTTTTAGTGAGCAGAATGGACGACATAGACGGTAGATGAATGTTACTTTATCAGAGCAGAGATGATGAGGAACTCCTAGTAAATGTATATTGACATGGATGAAAGCTTCCTTAACGTCACCCACAGGTCTCCTAAACACCTTTTTTGAATTATTCCTGGCTGTGATGGCACTCTCAAGTCACTTCCAGCAGCCACACTCTTAATAATGCATTATTTTAACCTTTAGTACAATTTGAACAGGTAAGTTTTATAAAAATTCACCCCCTCAGCAGTTGACATGAACAGGAAAATTAGCTATAGGGACCAAAATAGTTTTTCTGTACCAGGCTGTGAACATGTTTATTTCTGCGGCAAAGTTGGACATTTTAACATGGGGGTCTATGGCGATTGATTCGCTTTATGAGTCAGCCTCAAGTGGACATTCAAGGAACTGCAGTTTAAAAACTCCTCAAAGACGTGGCTAATTATTCTGAGCAATTGTAATCAAATGTTACTTTGCAGGATTCTGCTAAAAACCCCAGATTAAATTCTTAATAATTCACAAAGCTCAAAGTCTAAAAGGTTAGGGTATTGATTTATGAGAGCTTGAGAACTTTATTATTGTCAATATAGGCACTAAAAGAAAACAAAGGAATGAAAACTATTTAACTAAGAGTCTACAGCCATGCTAGCAGCTCTGTCAGGCTGTATTTAGATACAACTGTGCTTCAAATAAATTACATTGGCATGCTTACATTGCTAACATGCCATTTCAAATAGTCATATGGTAGGAAAACATCATTAAAGCTTCAGGGTTTATCCTTTGCAAAGCATGAATGTCTACAAAACTTCACTGCAATTCAGCATATAAAAGCTATGATCAAGAACTTCGAAGACTGTGCCTGTTATATCAAAAACATCATCTGACTTAATGGCCGTTAAAAGTAGTCTACTTGTGCAAGCAACATCTACGATTGGTACTGTGTCAAAGCAACAACTCTTCAACTCGAATTTCATTTTGGGGTTAGAGGAATCAGGGAACCAAATATTGGACATCTAGAGCAAAGATGTGTTGTGGTCAAGAAAAGCACACATGATAACCGTTCTGTCATCAGGCAAATGGCGCATTGGAACACCTTCATGCCATCATAACATATTTCAGGTCTCTTGTGCCAAATCTTTCCCCTTAGATACCTCAGAATGCTACAGTAGAAGTTGGCCTTGCCAATCCAACCCTAAAGACATGTTAGTTTGCAAAAACAATCATGTTCATGACAAATCTTGCACGATCTTGTCTTTTCTACACCTTTTCTACTGTAGCAACTGCTGTTTCTTCTCTTAACGGTAGCTGCAGACCCACCTCTGGTCACCACTGATGATCCTCCACATCAACTTTGGATCATCCAGATGCTAAACAGACACAGAATTTAATGAGAAACTGCAAATGCACACCTACCAGCGGTCACAAAAACCATGTTTAGCACAAGTACTGATGTCTATAACACCATGCACTACAGTTAGTGCTTGCACATGCACAGGCATGGACATGATTCACACTTTTTGATTGTGCTTCATAGTTGTGGAAATATTTTGGACCAAACTGGTGAATGAACAAAGCAGCTAGATGACAAACATGGCAGCCATCCTTATAGCCAGGGTGCTAGTATGACTAAAAACATCAAAAACACACCATACAGAGTAAATGTTATATATTTTAACAGCATGTGATAGCAGGGAACCTGTCATTCATAACTAGGTTACTTCTTTATTAATAATAGCAAAATTTTCCTCTGTTTACTGATCAATCGATTGATTCAGATCAATCAGTTTGTCTCGTCTTCTTCTCTGTTTTCTTAATCTTCCTCTGTTCTTTCACTTTTATTGCCCACTAGGGTCTCGATCTTCACACATTACTAGGTATTATTTTCTAGACTAATCTGTGGCTGCCTTCAAACTTAGCCGTTAGCTGTTAGCATAACCTTAGCCACTGTAAAAGTAGCTAAAGTCCTGATCTATGTCGATGTTTGTGCTTCTTGTTCAGTTTTTGCAGGTTGTGTTTCCGCTAGAGACGTATCTATAAATTAGAGCAGAGTGTTAAAGTTAATCTCACTTTAGAAAGATGCTCCAGATAGTGCTAGCCGCATGCTAAGAGGCCCAGCAAACCTCTTAGTCAAGCATCACCAGCAAAATCAGTCAGTTTCATGCATGACAAAGTTAAGGAATCAATCCTGTCAACTTCCTGTATCCTTTATTTTCTTATAAATCTGAGCTTCTAAAAAAAATAAAAAATCTCCAGTTTGAACATATTTGGCTGAAATGCTTCAACATTACAACTGAACATTGTGAGGTGTGGAGTCATTTTTACAGTATTCAACCCTCCTGTTATGGACTGTTATGTTACAGGCACCAAAAAAATCAAAAATTCAGCAAAAAAATTCCCCAAATTTCTGAAAATTTGCAAAACCTTCAGAGAGAAAATTCCAACAATTCCTCAAAAGTTTCCCTTTAAAGTTTTATTTAAAAAAAAAAAAAATCCCCCAAATTTGGCAAGAAAATTCTTGTAAATATTTAAAAAAAATGAGTAAAAATCTTTCAAAAAAAATCTTAAAAATATCTAAAGTGATCACATATATATCAGTAAAACTTCTAATATTTTCTTTAAGAACATTCACATAAAAATCAACCAAAATCCAGAGAAATTCCCTGGATTTTAGTTGATTTTTATGTGAATGTTCTTAAGAAACATTTTTAACATTTCTTTTTTTCCACCAAAAATGTTCAAAGATTTCCCAAAAATGTTGAAAATGTGGACATTTTTGTGGAGGTTTCACTGTGAAAATAAATTTTTTCCCCCACATTTTCAAACTTTAAAATGGGTCAATTTGACCTGCAGGACGACACGAGGGTTAAGTAGGTGAGCTGGTGTGCTGGGGCTGCAGTTGGTGGTTTGGATTGATGAGAGACAGTCTGGGATTATGTAGCAACTAGCGCAGATTAATTTCTAAACCATTTTAAGCTAGAGAGGGATTACCTAACAGGAAAACAAAAGAAAACATCAAATAACTCCCCACGTACATGAGAATTCAGCACACGGCCTCCAGAATCTGAATATACTTCTCCGGCAGACTGGGCTGTGTGTAGCTGTGAGTAATTTTTGGTTTTGGCCGAGAGCAATTTGTAAAACCTCCCAGGGCTGAAGGGAAGGTCCATCATTGAAAAACAGTTTAAGTGAGGTGGACACGGCGCTGACAACCGGTAATGACGCTCCATTAATCTATTGGCCACAACAGGCCTTGATATACTCTCGTCATATTAGAGATAAGGCCTGGTGTCGGCTGCTTTTTGTCCACACTTCTCTCCAAAGTGGGAAGGCATTAGCATAATTGTGTGTGTGTGTGTGTTTTTCTTTAAGGTTTTACATATATATTACACATATTAATCAGCAGCACATACATTTTCCGGCAATAAACAGCCTCCTTCCAACCATCAACATCACTTTGTATGCCGAGAACGTGAGGCCGGCTGCTTCAAAACATTATGTTAGATAGTTAAATCTGTCTGTCAGAATATCTGCCGTGAAATTCGGAGAACAGATTGGCCTTGGGGAGAGGAACTGTCGATTAGAATTTGCTGGTGATCCGGATCTGGGAATTCTCCTGTTCCCCAATTATTGTATTTATCTTTCATCACGGAACGGCTCGAGATAGAGATTTGATTTAACAACCTCAAGGTATGTTTTCAAGGTCAGGGAATCAATGGATCTTAAAATTTCAGTGAAGAGAATGATGTTTTTTTTTTCTTGGTCAGTTTCCTCAAATGGTTGCACTTTTTATTAATTTAATGTTACACTTTTCAGGCTCCCTTGAAAAATACACTCAAACACACCAGAATTGTCACGTTCTTAATACTGTGTAATTTACGTGAATTTGAAGGTGAATAAATGAAAATGACAACAACATTTTCAATATTTCAGTCCATTCTACTCAGTTCAGATGATAAACTGTTAGTATGAAGAGACAAAACCAGTAATCATCAACAATAATGCCAGTACTTAGTCTTCATTGACATACGTCTTTTAGGGATGGCTAAATCAAGACGTAAAATGTTGGTATTAGCCTTTAATGCAACTTGTCCTTTGTGAAAATGTCAGCGTTGTTCATATAATGATAATGCACCCTATGGTATCATTATGACCAACACTTCAATCTTGTCTAAAATAAGAACCAGCGAGCAAAAACTACATAAAACGAAAGACATACCAACTCTGCACTTTAAAGACATAATAAATTCTACTTTAATCCTATGAACCTGGGACCATTTTCACTACCTATACCTTTAGGCTGTTATCTTGGTCGTTATATGGGCTCGTCATACATGTTGTACCTTTTGTTGTTTCAGAACAGTCCAATATATCCAATTCTTTATCAGTTGAAGTGATAATACTTGCAAATTTTCTATAGAAGGCTTTGTATCATGGAAAAAATAATATTTCATATTATGAAACTGTCATATATTAACATGTACACTACCATTCAAAAGTTTGGGGTCACTTAGAAATGTTCTCATTTTTGAAAGAAAAGCAGTGTGTTTTCAATTAAGTTAACATTAAATTAATCAGAAATACAGTCTAGACATTGTTAATGTGGTAAATCAAGACTTGAAAAGCACTCAGAGCACAGTACTCCACCAAGGCTGCTCATTCCCCCATACGGTATTGTCAGAAATGCAGCATTTTTTTTTTTGAAATGCAGCATTTGTTTATTAGTTACTGATGATCAGAAATCACAGCATCATAGAATGTGTCCATTTAATTATAGATGTACCCACAAACTAAATGACCTTGCTCTGAGCACAGGTGTGTGTTCTGCATGTGTACGTTATGTTGGTCTGTTTTTGTGTAATGTCGCAAACAGGCGAACAGACAGACAGACGGACAAACTAACGCCGATTGTCACATAACTCCACCTCCTTCATGGAGTAAGAATATTCCATCCAAATGTGAAGTTATCAATGCAAAAACAAATCCATGAGTCACTCAAAACAAGAGCAATGGATGCAGAGCAGTCAGATATGACGCAAATTCAAGATAATCTTTCATTGCCACACTTGGTTGCACAGACGTGCAGCTAGCCTTGTTGGAAAGGTCGAGTCAAGTGGTTTCATTGGATGTATGCAACACATCGATGCAATAAAACACAGCAAAAGCGATTCCACCGAGAAGTAGAGATGCAACGGTGCACTCATTGGGCTCCCAGCTAAAAACGCCGTACATTATTTGCTGCTTTGGGATTCATCCGTCTCCACTGCAAACCGTCTCTTTGTTGTTCAGATTCATAAAGTAGAACTGAGCAGTTTTAGAAATGTCACACGGATGCTCTTTCTTCCACGTTTTTTAGGGTGAATTTATCCCACACATACTAATAAGCCGAAATCATCTTAGCTGCTGCTGCCGCTCATCAGCGCGGCATCATGAGTCGACCAGAGACGCAAATCAAAGGAAATAAAGGAAACCCAGCGAGCCGCTAATGATGTGTGGATTGTTAAACAGCTGAGCGAGACACCGAGAGGTTTCTGCTGCATGGTGTTAAGATTCAGGGAGTGAAAAAGACAATCAGACTGAGAGAGAAAATAAGGAGGAAAAGAGCTTCAGCTGCTGTGGAAGGAAGGAGGGTTCTGGCAGGCTGACTCAGAGGGAAGAGGAAGCGTTTTCATCTTTTTTTTTTGTCTTCTCCCTCCGTCGCCTTTCCATCCTTTTCTATTTTCATCTTGCTACATCTATCACTCTCTTCTCCTCTCTCACTTTCTCTGCGGTATTGTTCTCTCTGTCAAGAGTTGTCATGACAAGGCTGTTTATTTCTAATGGTTGACATTTCACCCTGCGCCTTGCTCGCCTGAAAGAACGCACCGGGATGAATGTGCCGCGGTTTTCAAAGGAACATCTTGTTATTAGCCAGCGTTTCCACATTCTAACACACTTGGCACACGGATAAACACTCGAGTGAATCAGCATCTGTACACACACACTTGAGCGCACTAGGAAGTGCACACTCAGGCGCAGGGGTGCATTTAAAAATGGAAAGATCTGTGGGGCTTTTTAACCTTTCATCTCAGAGCAGAGAGAAGCAGGTTTCATGACTCCCACGTCATGTTCAACCCTCAGCTGCATCCTCCGTCTATTCCCTCGCGTGTGGAAGCAAATTAAGTCAGGGATTAATAAGAAAGATGTGGTCTGAATGTGTGTTAATGCGGGTGGCAGACCAATCACTGTGGTGCTCTGACAGTCAGACCCCTTGGAAGGAATTTAAGAAAAAAAAAGATTTAGATCTATTCTCTCATTCACCCCATTCTTCTTCTGATGCCCTTCTAATCACACGTCTCCCATTTTGCTTCTCCATTTATTCCATTTTCTTCACTTTCTCCTCCTTTCATTGTCTGACCTGCCTCAGGTTTGACATCCTGACTGAAACCGTGCCTGTAATGAATCCAGAAATTAGCGATTCTGATCTGCTGTGAAAACCTGCTTGGTTGAGGTTAGGCTACTTTTGTTATTGTGTCTAAATACGGACGGACTAATTACTGAAATAAGCAGGTCAACAATGTACCTGAGTATTTCTATGATTAAGCTTTAGTCTAGGCATCAACCAATATGTTTTATTCAGGAACAATGCCAATACAGATACTTGGTAATCGGAAAAGACTGATAATCGAAATAGAATAGAATAGATTAGAATAGAATAGAATAGAATAGCCACTTTATTGTTAACCAGAACATACACTAGTTGGTGCACATTATGACTGAAATTCCGGCACTGCTACACATTAAATGTCATATATTAACAGCATGTGATAGCAGGAACCTGTCATTCATAACTAGTTTACTTCTTTGTTTTAAGGATTACTACAACTAAATATGCACAATAGATATAATAGCAGCACTCTCCTCTGTTTACTGATCAATCGATTGATTGAGATTGATCAGTTTGTCTCCTCTCCTTCTCTATTTTCTTAATCTTCCTCAGTTCTTTCACTTTTATTCCCCACTAAAGTCCAGATCTTAACGCATTACAAGTTATTGTTTTCCAGACTCTGGTTCAGGCTAATCCATGGCTGCCTCCTAACTTAGCCGCTAGCTGTTTAGCGTAGCCCAAGCCACTGTGAAAGCAGCTAATTTCCTGATTTTGTGGAGATACTTGCGATTCTTGTTCAATTTTTGCAGGTTGTGTTTCCGTTAGAGAGATGTATCTATACTACCTTTCAAAGTTTGGGGTCATCCAGACAGTTTCATGTTTTCCATGAAAACTCCCACTTTTATCCATGTGCTAACATAACTGCACAAGGGTTTTCTAATCATCAATGAGCCTATCAACAGCATTAGCTAACACAATGTAGCATTAGAACACAGGAGTGATGGTTGCTGGAAATGTTCCTCTGTACCCCTATGGAGATATTCCATTAAAAATCAGCTGTTTCCAGCTACAATAGTCATTTACCACATTAACTATGTCTGCACTGGATTTATCATTCATTTAATGTTAACTTTAATGAAAAAACACTTTTGTTTCAAAAATAGACATCTCTAAGTGACCCCAAACTTTTGAATGTAGTATATAAGTTAGAGCAGAGTGTTAAAGTAAATCTCAATTTACAGAGATAGCAATAGCCACATGCTAAGAGCTACAGCAAACCTCTTAGCTAAAAATCACCAGCAAAATCCGTTGCTTTTATAGATGACAAAGTTAAGGACTCAACCCTGTCAGTTTGTAGTGTGAAGCTTTCTGCATCCTTCCAAAAATCTCTCATCTTTTGAATCGACATTAATTCAAAAGATGAAACAGTCATGTGTTGCTGCCTTTTAAAATGAAATTTATTTACTGATCTAGTTGTCACTGGCAAATTTTGGGTTCATGATAAACTAATACCGAGGTTTGGGAGAAGTTTGGATGATGCCTGGAACCATACTTCTTTAAAGACCTGCAAAATATTTTGTTGACGCCCAACAGCATCGGACAATGAACCATGTCGTTTTTGGGGCAAATGTAACTCGTGAAAACGCTACTTGAGGTAATGATTATTTAATTGTTGACTGAACAAGCTGCTAACTAAAAAAAAGGGGGAAATTACATGACGTTTCCGCCTTGGAAGCCAGTTTTGACCTGCCAGTTTTGCGTTGTCCCATAAAATCTCAATCCCAAGATAAACAGAAACTCTGACCTTAGTTTGCAGCCTGTACCAACAATCAAAAAACAAATGACCAGCATCATTTTTTCTTGTTAGAATAGTTGTATTCTAGATGTTGACACTCAACTAAATGACAGAAATGAAAGTGAGTGGGTTGCTGGTTCAATAGATTCTACACAAAAAGCTGCCATATCTGCGGTTGTATGAGACTATCTGTTGGTTTTATCCTATTTTGTTCACTTCCTGCACACAAATCTAAAAATTGCGGAGGTGTGTAGCAAGTAAGTAAGCCACAAACAGTAGGAAATAAGATGGCGAACCTATCCTGACAAAATTGGCCTTCTGTTGGACACGTTCTTAAACTCCACAAGCAACAGTAAGGCACCACAATAGAACCGCAAATTCAAGTTTTTCCTGCGCGAATCCGGTGAAATCTTATCAAGCGGGTGGTCCACGCCTTTAATATGAGTCTGTCTGGGAATCCATCAAATGAAAACATTTGCTCAGGAGAGACAGATAAGCAACAGCGGGTCGATAGGCTGACACCAAAAAGCAGGATTTACTCAAAATGGATTAGATAGCCTCACTTCTAAACTGTATATTGCAATTGACAGTCGGAGCGGGATCAAAGCCGGCGACGTGTGAGATCCCGGCGAGGTTTCGGTCAATTCCCATCAAGTCAACTGGACGTGGAATTTGTCCATAGGTGCCCGATCCAATTCGCGGCACTGACACGGACGTGAAGTGAAATTGAACAGTGGACCGAATGTGCGAGGCGGCATTATTGGTCTTTTCCTGCACTGAGAGGAGACAGGGAAAGCAGAAGGCCACTCTCTCTGAGGTGTTGTGCACACCTTGTAGGCTGCCAAGCCCCATTAGAGGGTGACAAACAGACGTCCACTCGGCTCAGCGCTGTCAGACCCCGGTAATGAAAGACACATCAGCCTCGGAAAGAAGAAGAGGAAAAAAAAAGCCAAGGAGGAGGACGGAGGAGGTGGGAGAACAACAACAGGCAAACACATTTTACCACTAATGGCTTAAATGCGACTCTGCTGTGTAGCAATGCAGGGGAAGAAACGTTCCGTAAAGCCGAGGGAAGACAAAGAGGTAAAAATAGATGAGAAAAGGTGCAGGATGAAAGAGAAACAGCATCGAAATCTGATAGAAAGGGTCCTCTGTGACTTGCTGAGCTACGTGTCGGCCATTAAGCGGCGAGATGCGGCGTCAATAATTATCTCCGCTTCAGCCACGTTGCTATCAAGTGATTTAGTGGCGCTAATAAAGCCGCGACATAACAAAGCATCTATCTTAGGCATGGCAGCGGCGGCGAACTCTCCATAATAAAGCTGGTTTGGAGTGTTTTTTAGTCCCCTTGCAATGAATCAGAGTTGCACTTTGCGAGGCGTGCAGGAAGCCATAAGGACATAATAATGAATTATACACGAGTCGTGCAGCAGTTTGGGCGTCCTCCCGTCGTAACCTGTGGACGCAGAAGTCTCTCCACAGATTGAGTCGTCCTCCGTCGCCGCCCTGCTTCGTAATCTTCACCGGAGACGGAGAGAAGAGGCTCGGCAACGTCCGGGGGGAAATGTATTTTCTCTGCACGAATGTGGAGCGAGAGAACAAGCGGCCTTATCAAATCTATATTTCTCCCTCAGCGACGCCTTGAAAGAAGTAAAGGAGAGGGGGGGAGAAAGAGAGAGCGGGGTTATCAAATTGATTAATTTAATGGAGCTTGTAGCACATCAAACACTGCACTTTTCACTGTCGCCTCTCAAGTCGACCGGAAAGAAGCTCCACGAGATGAAAAGTTATAAAGTGGAGGGAAAAAAATGGAGTCGAAGGCTCAGTGAGGCCGATATCAGTTTGCAGATGTCAATAAACAGAGTTTTTATTAAAAATTTGGTATTGAACAAGTTTGTTTCGGCTCCGAGACAATGGAAGTTATGCAGTTGGTTTGCTTGAACGTCACAGGAAAGAAAGATGGACATCGTGGAGCTCAGTGCTGTGTCTTTCTCAAGAACAGAAATTTCAGCGAAAACCTTCAAACTTCAGGAATAGGCAATCCTACACTGGAAGAAAACTTTTTAAAACCATTTGTTTATTCAATTTTTTAACAAATTATTGTTCATGTTTATTAGGTTTCAGATAAGAACCAGTAAAATCACAGAAAAAATATGTTAATTTTCACGTTAATTGTATAAAAAAAGTCAATTTTTTTAAAAAGGAAAAAAAGAAGTAATTCTTTCTTTTACAGCATTTAACTACAAAATTACATTATTTTTATTGTTTGTAAATCAGCAAAAAGTATAGTTACAAAAATTCAAAATAAATTAATTATGTTATGGATTGAAAAATGCTAAAATATTTATTATTTCTACAAATTATTTGTTATTTACAGGAATATATCAAATAAAATCACAGTAAAAATAGCAATTTATATGTTGACTATAAAAAGCAGAACACAACTATGCATAATACACAGTTAAAAAAATCTTGTTTTTTTCAGAAATGGTAATTTGTTTTTTCACAGTGTTTGATTGTAAAATTTAATTGTTTTAACTGTATATAAATAAGCTAAAATTCTAAATATTTTCAGACTTTTGCTATTTGAATTTTTCTAATTCTAAATTTAATTTTACAGAATTTAGAAAATTATTAAATCATTATGAAATTATTACTAATTATATTAAACAAAATGGAAAAATTAAAGTACTACTTTTCATGTTGACTTTAAAAACAACATATAAAATAATATTTTTCTATTTCTATGAATTGTTTGACCCTAAAATTACACAGTTTTAGTGCATTTAAATCAGCTGAAAGATACATAAAATTTTACTATTTGCTGTTCTTTGAAAAAAAACACTACATTTTAGATTGAAAAATAATAAATAACTATTCAACTGTTACTTTACAGATTTTTCTTGTTTTGTTAATTTCAGATAAAATTAGGTAAAATCACAGCACAAAAGCATTCATTTAAATATTAACAAAACTGAAAATGAAGTCAAAATAAATAAAAATCTGTATTTGTAAAGATCTTTTACATTGTGTGATTGTGAAATTTACTATACATAAATAAGTTAAAATTATAAATATTTAAAGAGATATTTGCCTTTGTTTGGAAAAAACTATACATAAAGACTGAACATTTGTAAATATTTTTCTGACTTTAATTTTACAGTATTTTTTTATTAATTCTTTCACAATAGTTTGACTGTAAAATGACATGACTTTTAGTGTATTTAAATCAGCTTAAAAATACATAAATGTTTACTGATATTAGCTGTTATTTAAAAAAGGAAAAATTATGGATTGAAAATGTTACGTAATATAATAATAATTATTATATAATAACATAATAAAAAATCTGAATTTTTTAAACATTGTGTCATTGTAAAATTAAACTGTATCATTGTATATAAATATGCTAAAATTATAAATATTTTCAGAGATATTTGCTGGTATATGAAAAAAACTATGTATATAGACTGAAAAATTGTAAATATTTTATCGAATTTTTGCTTTGTTAAATTACAACAAATAAAATAAAATGTTAGAAAAATTTAAGTATTATTTTACATGTTGACTGTAAAAAGGAAGACAAAATTACACATTATGTCCACATAAAAAACCTTTTATAACGTTTAGTGTACTTGAATCAGCTTAAAAATACATAGATAGATTTTTACTGATATTTGCCATTATTTAAATATTTAAGTTTATTATAGATTGAAAAATGGTATACAATTATTTAACTATTATTTCACAGATTTTTCCCATTTTGTTAAATTATAGGAAATATCGAGTAACAACTACAAAAAACGTCAACTAAATAAAACATAATATCCACTTAAAATTAAAAATCTGTATTTTTACAAATATTAATTTGCTCTTTTATAATGTGTGACTGTAAATTTAAACTGTATTTAAATCATTTTTTTGTTCATTTCGTGAACGTTCCAGTATTCTGCAGTTTTCTAATATATTTCTTCAGGCACTTTTGCAGCCAAACTTTCTCAGCTTTTAAACCCATTCATCTATTTATATAAACGCATGTTTTGGGGTCATTTCGAGCCACTGAACTTATATATAAACCACTCTCTAGGAGCCACACAAACCAACCAACCGACCGGCCACACAGACAGAAAAGCCACCCACAGTGCGACTGCTTTGTGTGAATATGTACGTATGTGTGTGTCTGTATAGGTTCCTTTCAATGGAAAATGACACGGTGACATTTCCGTGGTGGTGTGGACGCTCGAAAAGCTGCAGTAACATCAACACCACTGAGCAACTCAATACCGGCCTGACAAAATCATTACGCCGCTTCCTCTTAGGTTAAAACCCCGCGCTGCACGGCCACTTAGGAATATGGATTGGACTTGTAAAATGGTGAAAGGGCAGGTTAATGCAATCAATTATTTTTTAACAGTAATGGCTATGCAAGAGTCCTTGACATACCCAC
This sequence comes from Amphiprion ocellaris, assembly GCF_022539595.1. Taxonomy (NCBI): domain Eukaryota; kingdom Metazoa; phylum Chordata; class Actinopteri; family Pomacentridae; genus Amphiprion; species Amphiprion ocellaris. The sequence goes on along the minus strand of NC_072786.1, from coordinate 28,554,607 downwards.
ACAGTCTATCTCCGTGTAATGTAATGGGCCTCAATGATTCTTTTGTGTGGGTTTTTGCTGCAGTTGGCCCCCCGATGACATTTAGAAAGGGACAAAAGATCAGCCAATCGGGAAAAAAAAAAGTAATATTTATGCTTAAGTCCTTGTTTTAGGTGCAATTAAAACCAAAAACCCAGTAATGGACGACTCGGCACATAGTGTTTGTTCTGCGGTTGCAAAAAACCAGATATGTTAAGAAATTTCTTAATCTACGTCTCAGATTTCTATCACCGCCGTCCTGATTAATGCCTGATGGCAGCAATGACTTTTGAAAAACCAAGAAGAAAGAAATGAGCAACATTTCAGGTGACATTTACAGTGATGGTGTTTCTGTAGAGGCTTGAATAGGCAAAATGGCATCAAATTTATCAGCATCAGTCATAATACTATAGGTGACATTCTGCCATCGCGCATGAATTTGAGAGCTAAAACGTGTAAAGAGCAACTTAACACCCTGTTTTACCTTAAATATGCCATTACGCTAATAAAATCTACTCACTGAAGCCTGCAGCCACAGGAGAAGTTTAGCTTTCCTGCACATATTATCAATTACAGGTGATTATTTTTACTTAATTAGATGCATCAGTACAATAACTTTTTTTCCAATTCCCATACACACACACATTAATTCCTGAAGGCATTATGTAAAGGATTGTAAAAGGAAAACGATAGATTGGAAGTTTCAAAAAGACTCCCACATGAAGTCTAGCTCACAAAAATACATTTGTTTGCTTTTTCAATGTGTTTTTGCAAACTTTTTGGATACTGTCATCCCTCTCCTACGCACACTTCTCATGAAATAATACAAATTTCAGTAGTTTCATGTTATATTATACATCAGACATGTAAACATTCTTGATTGAAGTCCCTGCGAGATTGAGGGTTCAGCAAAAAACAACAACAAAAAAAAAAATGCACATAACAGATATCAGAGACCAAATCAGTGAAAACAGTGTTTACAAAGCTTTGAACAACAAAAGATTGACCAGTCTGAAGAGAAGAGAAGCAAAAGCGTTGAACATGGTCAAACATTCACAAAATAAATCAGTATAGCAGCGCTAAATTGAACAATAAAAGCATTACAAAACGTCATACAAAATTAAGGAGAAAGCGTAGTAGAAGAAAGAAAATAGAGGATTAAACCATAAAAAACAAAGGTAAAATAAAATGAATGAGTACACAAATGTGTAGAGGGTAAAAGAGAAGAAAACTAACATTTAAAGTAGATAAAAGCAGGTCAATAAAAATGGGTTTTAAGAAGTGATTTAAAAGAAAGCACTGATGAGGATGCAGAGACTCATGCAGTTTGGATGAAAATCGGCTAGCTGTTAGCTTTGCAGAAGATTTAACATGAAGACTTTCAGTAGACGCTGCATTTACCAAACACCTCATATCCAACAGTAGAAGCTACGATTCCCTGTTGTTCTTCAAATGCCTCACATGTAGCAGCTAGCTAGGTAGCTGCACACAGAAAAGCTTCTAGTCTCCGCTCAGTTACTTCAGTGCAGCAACAACAAAATAATCTAGAAAATGGTGAAATAAGATGTTCTGAATTCAGATTTACCACAGCTGGAATTGAGGAATTTTAACATCTTAAGCAGACCTGTTAAATGTCAAAGACACCAATGTGACCAAAGAAAATGCAAAGTTGTTTAGAGCAACAGATTTGCAGAAGTGTCTTGTGTGAGGTTTTGCACTCAACATCTTTGAACACAGTCTGGAGCAATCATAAGATGGCAGTAGTGGCAGAATCTTAATTCTGGATATTTCAGTGGTGAATAAGGCCATATGTAAAACAAATGTAATAACAAACCTGAGTTAAAGCTGCAATCAGCACTGAACAGCTCCTCATACAACCATGCATGAGGGGACGTGGTGTACATCATGGTGTGGTGTATGCTGGGCTGTGGCAGAAATTTAAAGGAACTGAGACTTAGCTGACCAATGGCAAGGATTATATCACAAAGTTTCTTGCAATGGTACCTGCAAGTATAATGGCTACCACTTCCTGTTACCACAAGATAGCACTTGGAATATGACTCGTTGTTGGAACATGGATGTCTTCAGACTGGGACCAGATTCAATCATGTGCAGCTGAGATATAAACACTTCAGTTGTTATTGCGAGACATCAACATTCACTAACCACAAAAAAACACAACATTGGACAACAACTCAATGTTCCCCATGAATCATCATCAATGTCTTAAGGCTTAGGTCTCCATATTTAAGGGTTGATATGGTTAACCAGCTAATAACAGCACATCGAAGCGTAAAAGCATGTCACTCCTGTTGCCACTATGTGACAGTATGACTGTGAATGGATATTGGTATAAGGATGTGATCAGGGCAGGACTCTGATCAAACATGTTAAGTGTGAGGCAGATTGGAGCATGTTCAGGGGATCTACACAGCACTTCCTGTTTCATGGCGAAGCATCCAAGTTCAGCGATGCCCTTTGACTTTTGCAGAAAATTTTGCTAACTTTTTATCATTAAGGCCTGTTGTATGTATTGGACCAATTTGAGGTCTCTTGGAGTTACCACCTGGGAGGAGTTAACCCCTAAAAATGAGCAAAAATAACAAAAAATCTCACAGTTATGGCAAAATGGTGGACTTCCTGTTGGGTTTAGGGTCTGGGTCCCAACGCCTACCAAATTTTGTAGATGTGTGTGAAACATACAGGCCATCGTAGATGTTTCAAATGTTGCAGGGGGCGCTATGGAGCCATTTTGCCACATACAGGTCCTGTAAATATCAATTTTTTTGGCCATTTCTGAAGTGTGTGCAAATTGTCGTGAGTTTCTGAGCATGTTTAGGCCTCAAAAATACGACTATTTTGATGGAAAACTAATTCCAAGAGGAGCCCTAATAAATGTATCGCTTGTCAAAAATTAATACGCAACCAAATGTTTCTTTTAAATATGTTTCATTACAAATTAGTTTAAAAAAATTGAGCATGGTAGTGAACATCCGACAGGTTGATTTCAGAATATTTTGCTGCGTCTTTAATTGGAGCAACAACAGTTTAGATGCAGGCAGAAACCATGACATAAAGCAAAGAGTTTGATCATAATCAAAATGATTATGGATTGAAAATTTGTGAATCCATTTTTAAACTGTTATTTTACAAAATCACAGATAAATAACTGGTAAAACAAGTTGTTTTACACGTAACAAAACTGAACATAATATCCACGTAAAGTAAAAAAATACATAATATACTAAATCTTTTCTAGCAGACAAACAAAGCTGCACGTGTAGCTCAGCTGTGGAGTGAAAAGACTTGTAACTGCCGTCTACATCATCGCTAATAACGGTATTTACTGTGGTTTATGCTGCAAAAAAAAATGAAAAAGCCTTTCCATTAAAAGTGAGCATAAATCTGGCAGTGGAGCTACGTCAGTGAGCAAATGAGCACACAGCACATGAACACACACTGCGGGTGGTTAAAGGACGAGGGCAGATTTTTCCCAGCACTCCGGGGCCCCTCATTACAGCAGGGAGTGGGTGTAGAAAGCAGGGCGGGCATGTGAATAAAGCAGCATGGGGCCCAAAGATATTGGGCCTTCTTGCGTCAGTCTGTTTCCTCCTTATTAGTCACCTCGTGGCAGCACATGTACAGTTGACCAACACCTCTGCCTGCACAGACGGACGGAAATCTTTTCATTTCCAGGAGCAAAATATTGGAGGTAAAAATCTACCCGCTGTGTTCACTGATGCCACTGAAGCGGATTCATGCGTGTTCGACTTGGATATCTTGCTGTATTTAAAGTGAACAAACAACACATTTTCCTACTTCCTGCCTCTGTTGCAATATAGTAGAGCTGAATAGATTTCAGTTGGTGATGAAACAGCGTTGAGAAACCATCATGGATTCACAGATTCCTATTAACCTGCAAATCTTAATAAGATGGCAAATAAAACCATAATTATCTGTATAGCAAACACTACTAGTGTCAAAAAATGTCAACTAGAGGTTGACCAATATGGTTTTTCACATCGATTTTAATTATTATTACTTAAGGAGACTAAAAACTGGCATTAGAAACGAATATATAGTGTATTTGTTCACTATTGTCTGCAGTATGGCAGCCAGAAACCTTGGATTCTTGGAGGTTCAAGTCCTAATCTGACATTTTACCGTCTTTAAAGTGCAACTTCATTGAACTGATCCTCCAAGAAATGCAAAAAAAAGAGAACCCAAACAATACATTTACTCACTATCTGCCTCTGCTGCAATACAGTAGAGGTGATTAGAATTAAGTTTTTGGTACAACAGCTTAGAGAAATCACAATAGATTCAACTACACAGATTTTATTCACTTCGCAATGTGTTTTGGGAGAAGACATCTCGCTGTATTTAAACAGCAACTTTAAAGGACTAATCCACCCAAAATGCAAAAACAACTAATTTATTTACTTACTTCTAATACGGATATTTATTGTTTTTAATCAAGAAGACCGAAAACTGATATTTGAAACGAGTTTAAAGTGATTTCAGAGGAAAGATCCACACTTTAATGCAAAAATAACATATTTCCTTACTTCCTGTCTCCATTGGAATACAGGAGAGGTGAAAAGAAATAATTATTCACCTGCATCAAACTTCAAGAGCAAAAAAAAACCAAAATGAAACCAAAATTATCCATATAGAATACAGTACTAGCAATATAAGACAAAAAAATGTAGGCAGGGGTCAACTGATTTGCTTTTGTCATACCAATATTGATTATTGTTGATAAAGAATAATGAAAACTGATATTTATAACTAATATAGACTGTATTTGCTCACCACTGTCTGCAGTACAGAAAGCAAAAAACTTGGATTCTTGAAGGTTCATGTTCAAATTAAACATCTTGCTGTAGTTAAAGTGCAACCTTAAAGGACTGATCTACCCAAAATGCAAAGACAATACCTTTCCTTCCTTGGATCTAATTTTTGTCATCCTAAACTGCAAAACAGAAGTGAACAGAATTGAATTTATGATGCAACATCATTGAGAAATCAAAACCAATAAAACCAAAACTATCTGCATGGAACACTACTGGGAATACATTACAGGGGAAAAAAAAGTTAACTAGGAGTCAAGGAGACCAAAAGCTCATATTTGAAACATGTATTTTTGCAGAAATGTGCCAATTCTGGTGTTAAAACAGAGAAAAACACAAACTCTGCCACTAATTTCTTTGTGTTTTGACATATACTATACTGCTGGTTTTGCACTTCTGGCTCGAAGCTAAACTGTATTTCAAAGTTTGTACAATGACCATAAAGTTGGATCTAATCTAATCTAACCTAATGTTTTCCCATTAAAAAGAGAACTTTTCCACATTTATCCTTTTGTGTTGACAGACTAATTACAAGTACAGAAAAGTGGCTGCATCAAAAGTAGTGTAATTGTAAATGTATTTATTTTATCTTGAATCTATTGGAAAGAAAAGAAGTACCAATAATTAAAAAATGCTGGATACTATATGAAACAACTGACCGATCCCCAGTGTTTTCATATTCGGTCACGAAATATTTGAATTCATATAATCTGATTTGGTTTCATCCACAAGAAGTTAAATTACCTAGTACTTATTGGGAAAAAAAGAAAACTCTGCATCTATAAACATGCAGATGTTGTTCATTTCACAAACGATTGTTCTAAAAGCTTCTCCGCTGTTGTTTTTGTTGGCAAAACACCTTTTTTTTATCTCTCAAATTGATCATGAAGCATCACTCGGAGCACACGAAACGCTTCACATTTACGGTTTCCCTGCAGCTCCTTCTTTGACAGAGAATCCAAGGACAAAGGCCTCATCATGGCGCTGCCCGACACGTTTGATTGACAAGTGATCTCGGGGGGGGGGGGGGGGGGGGGGGGTAAAAAGCACACGGCAATAAACGCTAACAACTAAAGATTTTGCCGGAATCATAAAAAAAAAACAACACACAGAGCGATGTCACAGGTGAGAGCTTTAAAAGCCTGCCTTTGTGTCGCCGATGTGAGTACTTTGTGTAACAGGAATAGCACGTCTTTAATGACTGACTTAAGTAATGTGATTCATTGCTTTTGACAGTCATGTGCTGTTGCGAATCACACTATAGCAACCGGAGAAAGAGCGCACACACATCTTAAAAGCTGCCGTCTGAACTTATGCTTTCCAGCCCACGCTGAAGACAGACGACAGCTACTTAGCCTTTTCCAATCATGTCTTTAAGTTAATTGAGAGGAACAACAAGCACATTTTAGTCTGTTGTCGAATTGATGGGCATTCGGCAACAGCGAGAAACTATTAGAGCTTGTTTATGAAAATAACACGAGAGTAATATCCATAATGTTCATAATATGTTTATCTTTTACAACATATACTGTTCCTTTATACCATGAGAGACCCTGCAGCATGTGCCAGACACTTAAATCTAAGGTTTTGAATGCATAATCGAGTGTTTTTTCCTACTCTGTGTCGGCGTTTGTGTGTATAGGGAGCTTTAAAGGGCTTTCATTCAGGCGTGCAGTTAATTTGATTTTAAATCTTCTCGAATGGTTCAGGTAATAATGGCTGAACTGTCATCTGGGGGTAAAATCAACCATTTCCCCGAACGGGGAAGCGACCCCGGCTAACGGACCGGACCGAGGCGGAAGCAGGAACTCGGAGGTATCCCAGGTCGCCAAATCAGGCCCTTCTGATTCAGCTCAACCTGATGGCCTCTTGAAAAAACCAATTACAACTTAATCTGCACAGGAGACGGAGGCGAACAAGTTAACATGGTCATCCAAGCAATAAGAGCAGGGGAAATTGGAAAATAAAATGCTGATTGAATTATAGTGTGTGGGTAGTTTTCAATTGAGAAGTGATGGCAAGATGTAACATCTCGAATCCCCTGTGACGCTTAAGTTGGCTATACGAGCAAAGGGTTATATTTCACTTTTAGGAATTAGCTGTAATCACTGACACTCTCTTATCTTTACTGAACAAGTTCATGTGTACTGTGAATCTCAACTAATCTACACATTCACACAAACCAAATTGAAATAAATGGATTACAACCTGTAAGTAAAGTAGTAAACCTCACTGAAGCTGCCTTGAATTGTACTTCAGAAGACCCACTAACTCATTTTTTATGCCATGTTGGTCTATTGCACCTGCAAATATACGTTTTCAGTGCTTAGATTGCACATTGCAGCCAAAAAAAGACTGTTAAATCTTTCAGTTTGATTTATTTTATTATAAAATATGTAGTTTGATCCCTGGTGGTACCAAATATCTTCACCAACATAAGACAATCAATAGTTCTTGGTTGTTTTTCACCTTTTCCATTCCATGTGTGAGCTTGATAACTCATGTAGGAGAATGCATGCAGGAAACAGGGTACTAAATCATAGAGATGTAACTGAGAAGGATTGGTTTTAATATTTTCTGCAGATATCTTGATCATTTTCCCAACAGTTAATCAAAGCCACCAAAGCCACCAAACTCCACGAAGCAGAAAAACCTTAAACTTTGGTTGAATCCAGTGTTTAAGTGCCACCTATGATCCACTTTATGCAGCTAGACCAGCCATCTGTATATCATTTAATGCTCCATTTGCAACCACAAAAATTGTGAACACATGAGCCAACAACAAAAAAACTGCTACAACTATTAGCACATTGTAAAATGCATTGAATGGCTGCAAAGAGTTGTTAAAAGTCAAGTTATGTTATGTTTAAGTGTATCTCCATTCAGTCTCCACATATGGACCAGAGTGAAACAAACATAGCAAAGTATAACCAGAGGAAAGCAGCAAAACAACAGTAGACACCCTCATACAGAGCTGAAATTAACTTTATTAACATTAGCTTTAGGTAAAAACAATAAAATAAATATATATTTTTTAATTCTTTAGTGTTTTGGGGGGCCGCGAACACTCCAGACTACATTGTTGCTTTTATGATGTGGTGTGGGAGGCACTCTGTATGTATATAAATGCAAGAGGTCCTACAATCTCAAAGGGAGGGACTCACTTGCATTGATATGTATATGCTGCTACAAACATAGAAGAGGGAAGCTTAGATTACAACAAACACAGAAAAAGGGTGACTACCCTCTGCTGAGGACGCCATCCCTCCCTCCACCATATTACTGCATGGCAAATAGCAGTTCACTGCTATATTAATGCTCTGTTTATGCCCAAACTCTCACATATTGCACCTTCAAGATGAAATCTGAGCGTAATTCCGTTTTACAAATGAGGCCCACAGCATATCTGAAACCAATCAGTGGCAATTATTGCAAAACACGAGGGTTTGTGGGTGCAAGACAGATGCTGACATCTGTTAGGCAGTAATTACTCATGGAAAGCCTGGCATAACAGGCCTAACAGAGGGCGAACCACACTCCGGGTTGGTGTTTAAATTCAGCTAGAACTTTGTGTACTCGGTTCCTGATCTCATAAGATTACAGAAACTCTGCGGAAAGAAGAAATTATGTTTGAGTCCATATAAAAAGGCAGTAGTGGCAGTTTAGAGCAATGAAAATCAAATTACGGTTCGACCAAAGGGAATAGACTGCTCTTTAGAAGTTCATTGTTGCTCCTTTGTCATTGTTTTGCACAAATTCTAGCAAATTAAAATTTTCCAACTGCATGCACTAACTTTGACGGTCCGTGGTTGCCATAAAAAAAAAAACACATATGCCAGTCTGAGTCTGCAGAAGATGCACTTTTCCTTGTTCTTGTGACAAAATGATGGGGTGTCTTTCATTTAAAATGATTACTGCCTTTCCAGAATTATGTGCAAACCTGGATCTGACAGAGCCGGGCCTTAGAAAAATGCTAATGCTCAAACTGGTGTTTAAAAAAAGAGGATAAAATATATTGAAGCCAGTGTAAAGGAGGTGAAACTGGGAGCCAATGTAACAAAACTAAAACATACTGGGAGCCAGTTTAATAGGCTGAAACATACTGCTAGCTCAACAGAAAGAAGATAAAAAATATCAGGAACCAGTTTGTCAAAGTTGAAACCCAGTGGAAGCCAATGTAAAGAGTCAGAAACAACTGGGAGCCAGTGTAAAGAGGATGCAAGAATAACGAACCTGAATATTTGTAACTGGACAACAATAGGACATCAGAGTGTAAAACATGTCATTTCCTCTCCAGCAGGTTGCGCTATGATTGTGAGTGAATATTGACACATGGATGTCATGAGGGCAGGACTGTCATGAATCATGTAAAGTTTGAGGTAGATTGCAGCATGTAGAGGGGCTTTACACAGCAATTCCTGCTTCATGGCGAAGCATAAAGTTCAGTGGGCCGCCATGGCCACGCCCTCTGACTTTTGTGTATGATTTTCTCACATTTTCAACCTTGAGGCGTGTTATATAAACAGTCCAAATTTCAAGTCTTTTTGAGTTACTGCCTGTGAGGAGTTAACCACTGGAAATGACCAACAACACCAAAAATCTGACACTTAATTGCAAATGGCGGACTTCCTGTTGGGTTTAAGGTATGGATCCAAGAGATTTAGGAAGGGATATTCATGCCAACTGTCATGGGAGGAATCGTTGGAGGGATGCAGCAGCCCTCAAATTTAAATTTTCAATCAAAAAGAGGGCTAAATATGAAAGAAAACAAGAGAAAAAAATAAACCAGCTCAAATGGTTTAAACATGTCATGGGCAGGCACTTTGGATTACAGTGAGTAAAAATTATGGCTTTGAGTGAAATGTCCATAGAAAAGCAGGGAAAAGTTAGTGATACTCTCCTTTCATGCTCTCCCCACATTCATGTCTCCTTCCTCTGCTCCTGCTGTAGTAGTCACCGAGCTCCGAGGCAACTTTGATGAATTAATCCAATAGAAGGAATTGGTCTTTCAAATGTAAAGAGCACCTTGGTTCTGGAAAGTAACTCATGAAGGGAGGAAGGAAGAGGGGCACGAATCGGCATGAGAGGAGAGGTGAATGGACAAACCTGAAAGAAAACTGACTACACGAGAGGCTGCGTGTGTGGAAATGTGTGCGCCAGAGTAAGTCAAGAGGGGAAACACTCATCCTGGGTGAAGTGTGAGTGCAGAACTGCTATAAAAATGAGCCCTGAAGATGAAACCTGAGGAAGCAGGAGGTGACTCTTCTGGTTGCAAGTCTGATTCTATAAAAGTCTATGAGAAAATGAACTTCCTTCTGGCTTGATTTATTACTGCAGTAAACATTTTCCTAATGAGTTTATGGTCTCAATCATGAATTTTAAATCTCTTTCTACAGAGCGTGAACTTGGTTCTGTAAATTATAGCCCCATCTAGAGTAAAATAGAGGATACAGCAGGGCAGCTTTTAGGGCATGGCAACATTGCGAGTGATAAGTCACTATCGTACAGGTGTGTATAGTCTTTAAGTTCTCAGTCAGATCAACTCTTTGCTTGTTTTGTCTGGTCAAACCAAACCAATTGATGGTTTTACAATCTATAGTCTGTTTTCCACTGCAGAAACTTGTGGGACTTTTAATGGTTGGTTTGAACCTGGAATCTCACTTGTTTGCTAAGGCTGTTTTAAAGGAAGTACAGGGTAAGTGCTTCCAAGAATCCCTGAGAAATTGCTGTGTGACTGTCAATGCTGATTGGTTAAACTCAAAGAAGGCAAATGCTAATTTATTAAACTCAAAAGGACATCAAGGAGCATTTTTCTGCCCTTTCAATGGCTTTTGTAAGTAGAGTCTTCTCTCAAACATTGTCATCAACAATGTAAATTCATATAGACTAACACAACAAACCCTCTGCTGTTCTACTTCCTCCATGCGTATGAAAAGTACAACTATATCTAGTAACTAGTATTTGTTGTTTTGGTGCACTTAGAGTTAATATACAAGATCCTACAGTGAAACCAACACCAAAAGGCTAAAAGGCTCCTTCATTCACTTTGCACCTGTCCAGAATCCCTGCAGTGGACAACCGCCTCGTGTTTGTGGATCAGGAATCATTTCAAAATTGGATTGAACTGACTTTCACAGTTGTAAATTCATTTCACAAATCAATTCCTAAAAGAAAAGTTTAGAGGCACCACACAATTTAGCAAATTACTGGCAAGAATGGGAGAAAACATTGAACTAACTACATGTTTGATTGTGACTGGTACTTGTCAGTTAATTAAAGTAATTAAAGATTCCTATTATTGGCGACTGCTACCCAAATCTCCTAGAAAAAGAAAGATTTTGGGTTCTCTTCTTGCCAAGAGAGAGTGAATCATGCACTGATTGATGCGAACAATGCCAAACTCAAGTCTGGTCTCTAAAACGAAAGATCTGGCAGGACGTTGGAATTCTTTGACTTTTTAAAGTAAGCGAGGACAGTTCATTTTTATTGGAATATGCTCAAGTTTTTTGTTTTTTAAAATAACACAACTATCTTTTTTATTGTCAGATTTGGATTGAGCACAAACAGCCTGTTTATAAACAAATGTTAAATTCATTGTGAGGACAGAAGGTAGAACAACCAGTTGGGAAACACAGTTCGAGAGAATTTATTCCGCAAAGCCTGATGCAACATCTGCCCAAGCCCACCTGTTGCAACAAACACATCAGATCAAGACAAACAACCAAACTGAAACATGTTTTTCATGTTTAGCTTTTTAAATGATTCCTATTAAAGCTGAAAATCACCATTTGGGCACCAATTGTACATTTATATGTTCCATTATGACACGTTAAATCAGAAAAATGCTTCCTACCATGAAGTTTTCAAACTACTTTTCATAGCTTTTAACAGGAAATGGTCCATTAGTGTGGCAAGGACAATGCAAAACTAGAAGAACACACAATATAGGTTTTGTTTAATTAAATTTTGCCACTTTTAATCGCAACACTTTCATGTTTTGCAGTGAATCACAGCTCTACTAGACCTTGAATAACAAGGTTTACTGCTGTAGAAGCCTTGAGGCAAATACTTAATCCCCAAAAAGACAATTAAAACAGCTCAACTAACAGAGATGAAGGAGTTTTAACTTGCTTTTGCATCTAAAAATGATTGACAACCATAATTACTTAGATTAGAACAATATAGAGTATCTGTCATTGATGAAACAAGCATTGGAAATGATTCCTATTAAAGCTGAAAATCACCATTTTAGGCACCAGCTGTACATTTATATGTTCCATTATGATTTGTTAAATCAGAAAAATGGTTCCTACCATGAAGTTTTCAGCCTACTTTTCATAATTTTTAACAGGGATTGGTCCATCAGTGTGGCAAGGACAATGCGAAACAACACAACACAATATAGGTTTCGATTAATTGAACTTTTCCACTTTTAATCGTCGCTACACTTTCATATTTTGCAGTGAATCACAGCCCTACTAGAGTTTGAGGAGTCAAATTTACTACCTCAGAGGCAGATACTTAATGCCCAAAAAGACAATTAAAACATCTCAGCTGACAGAGATGAAGGAGTTTTAAATTTGTTTTTGCATCAAAAATTGATTGATAACCATAATTACTTAGATTAGAACAATATAGAGTATCTGTCGTTGATGAAATAAACATTGGTCTTTGCGATAGTTTGGTCACTTGAGGGTTAAACACAGTTTCTACAATTGACAAATCACAGCTTATTGTCCCTTGAACTAGTGTGTGACTTTGCAGCAGCTTTCATCATTTGCTTATTTAATTAAACGACATGATTTGATTTAAACGGAGCTCACTGCAGTCATGTAGCAAATGAGAGAAAAATCACCACGATACGACTTTTTTTTCTCCTCATGATAGACCCTGGCATATGTTTGCTCGTGGCAATCATGAACATGTACTTGGCAGGGTGTAATACTGGTTCAGAGACATTCCTGGGGCAATTTCATTTTGGTTTTCAGCCCCAAGGAACGTAAAAAAAAAAGCAAAAATGTGAAGTGAAGCTCCACTGATGTGCACGGAAACTAGCTCAGGAGGAGCATATTTACCATCCACATTAAGGATTTAAGCAGGAAAATGATACTTTTTTGTCATTTGGGTCATTCCAGAATTGGAGGACATTTTATGTCCCATCCATCAAATTTCAAAATCCATGTACAAAATAGTAAAACAAGCAGTTGTTGTGTAAATTAACTTGCCCTCCTGAGAACAAATCTAAAAAAAAATAAGAGAAAAGAATGTTTGAAAATATTTTAAAATACCAAAAAAGTTGGAGTTCCCCCTAAAATGCAATTTTTCTCTTGTCCCACCCCCCTGATGACCAAACTGAATCTCAAATTAAACAGTTGAAACGAAGTTTTAAACCTCCTTTTTTGGTGTTATTCATTTCATTTCATTGATGCCTCTGGTAAATGTGGGAACATTTCTTTAAATCAACATAATATTTTGAATAATAATTATTGTACATGGAAAATGTGTCCCACACCAACCCTGTTGATGATATTTTTCTCATTTTGTGTCTTGTTTTTATCATTTTGTCTCATTTTTTAAATCAGTTTGTGTCTTGTTTGTCTTTTGTGTCTTGTTTTTGCCGTTAAGTGTCTCATTCCTGTCGTTTTGTGTCCTTTTTATGTCATTTTGTGTCTCGTTTATGTCTCGTTTCTCTCATTTTGTGTCTTGTGTTTGTCATCATCATCAGTGTTCCTACAGAATGGGTAGAGCAAAGCTATGTCCTCTCTTCTATTGTTCATCTTTCCATCCCATTGTCAGCGTTGATTGAATGTCTCACTCTACCTCATATTATCAGGATCAGACTAATTCTTTGGACTGTTTTCCATCAGTCAATCAATCAATCAATCAATCAATCAATCAATTAAAAATGTATTTGTAGAGCACTTTCCAACAACATAAAAGAAGACCAAGGTGCTTTCCAGACAGAATAATAAACAAAACAATGCAGTTTTTGATTACTATAAAACCATAAAACCCATAAAAACACAAAACTAAGAAAAGCATAAAACCATAAAACCATAAAAACCATAAAACAGTCCTAAGATTCGAAAGCACGTCTAAATAAATAGGTTTTCAATCTAGACTTAAAAAGCTGCAGGTTGGTAATAATGCGGAGCTCCAGTGGGAGTTCGTTCCAGAGTCTTGGGGCGGCTACAGCAAAGCATCGATCACTCCACTGCTTATACTGGGACCTGGGCACGTCCAGCACCATCTGAGTGGACGACCGGAGGGCTCTACTGGGGCACTGGATGGTTAAAAGCTCCGATATGTATAAAGGAGCTAGGCCATGAAGGGCTTTAAAAACAAATGTTAAAATTTTAAACTCGATACGATGATGGACCGGGAGCCAATGGAGGGTGGAGAGGTGGGGGTGATGTGAGTGTGTCTGGATGTGCAGGTTAACAGACGGGCAGCTGCATTCTGAACCATTTGTAGTCGACAGAGTGACGATTGTGTGACACCAAAATAGAGAGCATTACAATAATCGATACGAGAACTGATAAAAGCGTGAATGGCCTTCTCCAGGTCGTGCTTAGAAAGGAAGTCAGTTTGTCCTCTTGGTCAGCAGTAACAGCTAGCTAAATATCTAGCTTCTACTGCTGAGAAAAAGATCACATTAGCATGGATTAGAGTAGGGTTAGCAAACAACAAATAAAACATGGAATAAAAATTGTACCATTGATGTGTAAGCTGAGCCAATCAAGCCTTTGATAGTTTATTACCTATTATTGATGAATATGGAGTGGAAAATTGTAAAAGATCTATTTTTCAAAAATTTTGAAGCCTAAATGTCCTCCAATTCTGGAATGACCCATTTACTCCAACTTTGCACGAAGAAGAAAAGAACTCCTCTTTGTTCAGGCGGTCTTAAAACAAGAGAAGGGAGGAAGAAAGAAAGAAAGAAGCTGATAAGTTTCAATTGAGCATAAACTCAATCAGGGCATCTGAGATTGGCCTCATGAGGATGAAGCAATGTGACAGGCCTAAAGAGGTTAGACGGCAAGTTTATCCAATTACAGCTCGGCAATAAACAATCCCAGAAACCTCCCATCCCCCGATGCTCCCTCCTCACTCAGTCTGAAACTTGACCCACCATCTGTATCCATATAGCGCTGACGGATGCCCTCGCGTCGAGCGCCGACGCTGCTTGTGATGAGTGTGCGGGACTCAGGTCGGCCGATCTGCGCCAACCCCTGGTGCCCCTGTACCCGCTAAGCAAATATTCACTGAGTCTGATGGCGTCGTTTTTTTCTAGATTAGCGGAGAGCCATCTGCAGATGATGATAATGAGACACTCTATTTCCCCTACTCTGGCCATTTGAGAGACAGTCAGACGGCCGGATAATCTGGTTTGCGCTCGAGGCCTCATCCATTGAGTCCCACCGTCGCATTGACATTAGCGCTAAGACGTATTAGCACATTAGCCCGAATGGGTGATGATGTGTTCTCCAGTCAGTTAAGCGGAGTATGATAGCGGCTGTGTTATGGTTATGGTGATGGCTTTATGGAGTCCTTGACAACTCCATTGATCTCCAGACGCACCTGCTAATGCCGGCGTTTGGAGTGTGCGACAAAATTGCCTGATATTTGTCAAGGGTGATGGAATTTTTGCAGAACGCCGCCGCTGACGGGGTGAGGGAGGTCGAGATTTAGCTTAATTAAAAACGCAAACAGATAAATAAGGAAGAAGCGAGCCGCCATGGGGCTCGGATTGATGAACAGCAGGGTGTTTTTTAAGGATCACATTTGGTATATTGAGACTAAGTGAACTGTTTTGAAAGGAAAGGCTTTGAAAGAATCTATTTTGATCCTAATTTAGCGGTCTGGATGTTCCTGGAAAGCAGCAGCCCTGCAGTCTAGTCATTACATGCCACAGGCCATAGACACAGATCTATAAATGTTTGGTATTAAACGGACCCATTGATGGCCTGCCCTCACTCCCTTTGCTCCCGTTAATGGAGCTTTTATGAATCTCAGGCCTCATTTGTCTCTCATGGTTAGGGGCTTTCTGCAGTCTGAACTGTGTAATAATGGCAAACCCAATTTGCTTTGTGCTACGTTAATCTCAACACGCCCCTTCTCTCTCTTTCATGCTTCCCTAACTGCATTCAGCTCATTCATCAATGATTCTATTATCACTCTCTTCCTCCGACTGTGTGTGTGTGTGTGTGTGTGTGTGTGTGTGTGTGTGTGTGTGTGTGTGTGTGTGTGTGTGTGTGTGTGTGTGTGTGTCAAAAAATAAACCCAAATTATGCCACTCTACTCGTAACAGACAAGTAAAGCAACACTGATGAAATTCTGAAAAAAAGGGGAAAAAAAGCCATTAATGCCAGAGCCATTATCTCCTTTAAAATTCCTTTTCTAAAAATTCAACATAAACCAAAACATTTCCTCAAACAATCAGACCATTTTTAATGAATGTCTTTTTTTTTTTTTTTTTTTTTGTGGATCGGCAGGGCCACTGTTCTGTTTAAGCCGCCGGTATTACAGGAAATTACTGTTGAGGTTAAAGGGCTCCCATCTGTTTTGTGGGGAATAGACACACTGGTCTCAGCACAGCCATGCAGGACTCTAATTACAAAGAAAACTAAAATTACCGCTCTGCCCGCATATGGAACACAACAAAACAATGACCTTTCTACAACAGACTTTTATATTACAGGGATTTCTATTTAGTCCTCCCGTTCTCAGTCTACTGCTCTGCTGCACATGCACACAAACGGCCTCATTCATTTCAATGAAATCACTCAGAAGCAGCGCCATTACCGAAATTGGTTACTTAAATAGTACAAAATATCCAAAAAGGTTTTAATTATTTATTTGTTCACCGTTACTGGGTTACTGAGGGTAAAAACTGTCCCCAGACTAAATCAAACCACGGATAACCACGGATTAAAATGTTCAACTGCTGGAGAAACCTGGTATAGAAGTTTTTATTCTGGTTCTGAATTCAAAGTTGCCTCTAGTTACAGTGTCGATGGGCTCAGGGAGAGTCAGGGGTTGATAAACGCCTTAAAAATACGGGTTTTTCAATTATTCACAAAGCCATTTAGTGCCAAAAATAACCACAGTTAGTTTCATCAGTGACAACAATGATAAGAAATGTCCGTTTTTCATGACAAAAACGAAATAAAAAAGTCCAATTTCAGGGATTATGACAAAATGTTTTTGTTCAATGTGCATGTCAGGTTATTGAAAGCAAACAGATTTATGACCTAAAGCCTGCCAATACTAGAATTACAAGAAGAAACAGCAACAAAACAGCTGAGACAAAACACTAACTAAGAAGCTAAGTCCAACACCGCCAGTGTAACTGTGAAGTAATTTTTCAGTTGGATATCATTCATTTTACTGTCAGAAAGAAGGTGTTAGTTCCTGGATTGATGACGGTGCTTCATTTAAAGCTTCCTCTAGATGTATTTAGGACATAATTTCTACTTTTTAGCAGCTGTTCTCAAGATAAATTAAGACAGTAAATGTAAAGAGTAGAAAGCATGTAGCTGCAGCAATGCTAATGCTAAGAGGACGGATGGAAAGAGAGCAGTTCAGATTTGGAAAATTATAATAACTGTAACTATAGAGGAACATGAGCCATTTCCATTAAGTTCACCATAGATTAACACTTGTAACCAACCATAATTCTTACATGATTTTGAAATTACAAAAGCAGAAATTTTTAACAAAATGTCACTAGCAAAAACTTAAAAATGTCTTAATTTTTGTTAACTAAAACAGGACTAAGTCGAAATCTGGTGCAAAAATGAAGTTCTGAAGATCTTTAAATCTCCAAGACCATGATTGCAGCTGCTAATAGGCATTATAGTGCCGGTTTAAGTACAACTATAACCAACTATTAGAAGGATAACGCCTCAGTTGTAGGTATTCTGGTGGTGATGGAACTAGTAATGGATGTAACCACCTCTCCAACGAACCAAAACAATGCAGTAACGAATCTCTGCCACTTAAAGTTAACTATGTAGTGCTGATGGAATTTGGGTATCTCAGGAGTATATAAAGAAGATGTCAAACTTACAAACCACATCTAGAAATAGAGGTGGTTCACACCTGGGTGTTTTGATCGGTGGCTCCCTCACTTTCACAGACTTTTTTTGTCTGTTGGATTATGGAGTTCTTTTGAACATGAATGCTTCTGAATGGTTGACGCTGTTCACCATGCTCCTCCGAGGTTTTTATGCGAACTGTAAAGTGTTCACTACAAAAACTCTAAGTCTTACCAAGGCTGTTTGTCTTATTTTTAGTCAAAATGTGTCATCCCACTCAATTTAAGATAAATTCACTTAACAAGTGACATTTCAGCAGATGGAGGGACTTGTTTTAAGACAATGCATCTTAATTATCTTGTTTTGAGTTGTATTTTACAAGAAAACTCAAAATGAGGTTAATACATCTCAAATTAGGAGGTTGCATGAAAGCAAAAATCTATTTTTGAGTGAAAAACTGCAAATTTTTTTAAATAGCATGTCAGGCTTATTTTAAGACACCTAAGCTTGACAATCCTGGTAAAATACAGTTTAACCCTCATGTCGTCCTGCGGGTCAAAATTGAACCCATTTTAAAGTTTGAAAATGTGGAAAAAAATATATTTTCACAGTGAAACTTCTGTTGTCCACATTTTCTACACTTTTGGGAAATCATTGAACATTTTTTGGTGAAAAAAAAAGAAATGTTAAAAATATTTCTTAAGAACATTCACATAAAAATCAACCAAAATCCAATGAATTTCACTGGATTTTGGTTGATTTTTATGTGAATGTTCTTAAGAAATATTAGAAGTTTTGCTGATATATATGGAATCACTTTAGATGTCTTTAGGATTTTTCTGGAAGATTTTTACTCATTTTTTGAAAATATTTACAAGACGTTCCTTGCCAAATTTGAGGGATTTAAAAAAAAAAAAAAAAAAAACTTTTAAGGGAAACTTTTCAGGAATTATTGGAATTTTCTTCCTGAAATTTTTGCAAATTTTCAGAAATTTGGGAAATTTTTTGCTGAATTTTTGGATTTTTTTTAAGACAAGGAAACAATATTTTTTGGTGTCCATAAATGAAGACAATGGGAGGGTTAAAATAAGTTTTCCCAGCTAATTTTAAGATCTCAATATTCTAAATACCATATCTTATTTCAAGAAATCTTACCAAGCCATTTTTCACTTGTTCTATTGACAGATTTTTTTCACTTATTTCAAAGTTCCTTGAAATAAGTTTTTTATTCTTGTTTTGAGAGGGGCATTTTTTCCAGTGTTGACAACCACTGCAAGTTCTAATCTCTGGTGAGACGACCTGCTTTAGCCACCTGAAGGATCCGTCATTAGTGTACTTTCACATACAAGGCAATACCTGGACTACTGCTCACCTACATTAGTTCCTTAACTGCACGGAAAAGTCCTGATCTTTACTCTTCACTTGTTGCTTTCTGTTCTATATGTTCGTACTGAATTGGATTTTGCTGCACCTTTTGCATACAATACATTGCAGAAAAAGCAGAAACTAACCAAGTCAATCTTAATGAGCGCTTTCAAATCCAACCTGTGAGTTCTTGAGGCTGATTTCCACAACATGCACTTGTTCTTCATAATCTTCTTGTAAATTTGATCCTTAATTGTAGAATTTTCTAACTGTATATTGGCCTGTGTTGGCCAGGACTCCCTTGAAAAGGATTTTCTTGAACTCAGTGGGATTTCTTCTGGTTAAATAAAGGTTAATAAACTGTCAAAATGTACTATTTAGAGCACTTTTCTGGCACCTGGAATGTTTGGGTCGCCCTAAAATGTCCTGCAAGTTCCAGAAAACTGACACAAACCTGGCATCGAATCACTGAAGACATTTTTAGTAAGTCCATATCTTCTTTTAGTTTAGAAGTTTTCGAGCCCTTTGTAAAAATGGAATTCTTACTGGGAAGAAGCACACGAATACCAAACATATCACTTACTCAGGTTCTAGAAGGTTCTGGGTCTTAACGTCTCCATCAGAATGGGTCGGAGGTGTCAATGATAAGACAAAACAAACACAAGTTTTGTTAGTCGTGGCAGAAAACAAGCTGGAACTAATCTCAAAACGAATTTAGCTCAACTACCGTGTGATTCTGTAAAAGTGTGTGTGCATATTTTACCTCCTAATGAATAAAAGCTCGGCGATAATCAATCTCTTCATCATGTAAATCAGGTACTGTATCCAGTATCAAGTGTGTCTATCAAGTTGATTATCTTGATTTTAATGCACAAGACACATCCATCGCCTTGAATTACAAATCCGAGAGTATGGAGGTGGGAGTTCGCTTGACAGGTTGGCGGAAAATCCACGACGTCTTGATGGCAGGTTGGATAATAATTCGCTGCTGTATGAATAATTACCATTAAAGCATGGCTACAACTGCACTTTTACTGAGTTTATTGCTTTTTTTCATTAAGGAAATCCTACAGTAGTGGTGGAAATTAAGGCCTTTGACGAGTTATTCTGGCTTTGGAGGGCCGTGCAGCCTTGGTGGAAGTGCAGCATGTGGTTTTTTCAGTTTCATGAATTCCGCTGTATGACCCGGCCTTGTTTTGATTTATTTGACTGGGTCCGGACCGGTTAAATGAACAGGTACTGCCGAGCACTTTATCCCACCACGGGGAGATCTTTCTCCAGCAGAGAAGCAAATGTTGGCAGACTGACAATTTCAGCGGCTGCAGGTCGGACAAAACAGCTCCAAACAAACCCGTCACACTGAGGTCTTAATCGCATTCTTTTAACTACAATTGACACCAGTTTAGTGGTTACTTGGTCGTTAAACAGCGAATTTTTCACTAAGGCCAGACTTACTGATTATTAAACAGGGGCCTTAATAAAATAAATGGTTAAAATACTGCACAGAAAAATGCATTTCATGCACAGCTCACTGGTTTCTTATTAGTATTTTCCGTCAAACATAACCTCATCGGTGAGAAAGGAGAGTAATGAAGCCGCATTATGAAATTAATCTTGTAATATTGCCAACAATTATTAAGCCTTCACAGCAGAGCATTAAACAGATCCATTTACTCATGTAAATTGTGTATTATACCGTTGTCAATGCAGTTAAGAGCCTGGAAACATATGTTCTGAAGGCCCGATTCTCTGTTAGTTTGCTCATTGAAGTGTTTAAAAACAACGAATGCACATTAAACAAGTCAGCTGTATATTCTACTATCTACAGTTTACAGAAGGCACATTAACCGAATCCTTGATTTTTATTATTTCTAATCTGTAAATGTAAGTTTGCCTACTGAAATGTGACTGTCACCTGCAGATTTTATCAGCTAATGTGAGCATCACGAGCAAAAAAAACGTGTCTCTGGCTGACTTCAGAATGTCTTCAACCTCTTTCATGAATCTTCTAATCTTCTATCTTCTTACACTTAACCATATGATAATGTGCTAAAAGACTGAAGCTTTATCATGTCCTGGATGATCTTTTAAAAGACATTAAAGCGGCAGCAGTGTTCTGATGTTGCTGTACAGGGCAGTGTGAAAATACACCACTGTTAGCTTTCCTTCAATTTTTAAACAGCATGTTTTCACGTTAAATTCCTATTTAAGATACGGGTCATTCCAGAATTGAAGAACACTTGGGCTTCAATTTTTTAAAAAAAAAGATCTTCTCTTTTACAGTTTTCTGCTCCATATTCATCAATAATAGGTAATAAACTATCAAAGGCTTGATTGGCTCAGCTTCCACATCAATGGCAGCATTTTTATTCCATGTTTTCTGTGTTGTTTGCTAACCCTACTCTAATCACAGTAACAGGGTTGCTAATCCATGCTAATGTGATCTTTTTCTCAGCAGTAGAAGCTAGATATTTAGCTGCTGTTACTGCTGACCAAGAGGACAAACTGACTGATGGAAAACAGTCCAAAGAATGTTTGTATGTTTGCAGATGCAGTTTTATTGTATAGGAATGCAATTTTGGAGACTTTTGTGAACTAACTCAAAGATTGATGGGGATTTAGTGCATTAAGTTACACTTGAACCAGGATTCAACAATCCTGGTTCAAGTGATGCCAACTGAGCTCTTATTATTCAATGTTTTTCCACAAAAATTGCATTCAGAACTTGTTTGTGATACATTAATGATATAAACTGGGAGAATCTACATTTGAGGATGCAGTTTGATTGTATAGCTTTCTAATTTTGTGAAGACTTCTGTAGACAAACTTGAAAGTTGACTGGAATGTGCATTTTTGCACAAAAACTGGATTTGAAACATATTTTTCAGTTCTGGAGGGGAAGAGGAACCTTTGTCCTGAATCCTGAACCCATCTGTCCTGTTCAACTGTTGGATATTTAACCAGTTTTACTTATTAATTCATTGTCCGCTGTGTGTTTTTAAGGGAACTGGTGTCAGCAGATACTCAAAATCAAAGTGCTCGAATCAGGTCATCCCTACTTCTAAACCAGCTCACGACTACGAGCCAACATGTCCACACTTCAGAAGGTTTCTCATCTTTCTAATCTTGTTAGGACATTTGGAGCTCGCCGGGTAGAATTAGAACGGCATTCTTTCTCCGGAGCGTCGCACACATGCGGAGCGAGAGTCGCAAATGCGATTTGGGGCGAAATTAAAGTGCAACCACTGCCTGAGCATCTCGGTGTGTATTTCAGAGAATTAGATAGGCAAATGATAGCGAAGGAAAATAAATTAAAAAAAGACTTTGAGAGGGGAGCAAAGAGAGCGTAGGAGTTGGTGTGAAGGAGAGAGCTTCAGCTGTGCTGCGAAAAAAGGATGGTAGGGAGGAAAGGAATAGCAAAGGAAAATAAAACACAAGCGCAGAGGAGGAAGAGGAGGGGGAACAGGAGGAAGGACGAAGGGCGAACTGGGATCTATGAGTGAATGCCAACCGGACAGTTTTTGTTATTACTCTACAACCAGCGGCTGCCAAAAAACACCTCCCACACAGATCCACACACTCGGAGAGAAACCGAAAGAGATGAGGAGGGATGAGGACGAGGAGGCCAGATTGCAGCAGCAATTCACTGCATTCACGGCTTCATCTTTTCACAGTCCCATGCAAGACATCGGCGGGCGGTTAATAAAAAGGCGGGAAAACTCTGACCTTCACGTGATTATCACTGCACAACACAAACAGCTGGTATAAATAAAAGTCATCTTATTGGATTTTCAGTCTTTCATTGAAGCAGAGCAGCTCCGGTTGCTTGATGCAGAATCAGAGAATGGGCATTAACTGACAAATTCCCAAACAAAACTACATGTTCTTGGTTGTATTTGTGAATTATTTCTGACTAGTTTCAGCAGGAACCAGCCAATTCTTAACAAACGTGCCCATCAACGGTGCTTTTTTTTAATTAGTTGATGGAACACTCAGCCTCCTAATAAATCCCTCTCCACTTTTAAACAAAGCCAAACAGGTTTGAGTAACAGTACAGGCTTTATTTTTAATTAACAAGTTGGCTAGTTAACAGCGTAGCTTCTGATATTTTCCAGTGTGACAGGGCCCTTGAATTTCATAAAGTAATGCCGCACAAGCACACACAGTGACAGAACAAATTAAGTTAGAAAATCAACTTCTTTCTTTTCTGCTGTAAAATCTACTGGATAATATTGAGACTGTTTTCCCTGAAGGAGGGAAGAATCAGCTTCTATCAGCCACTTTTACATTTGAAATTAGGCTCCAGAATAAAATCTAGTGATCTTTAAAGACCAAAAGAAGAGGCTTGTTGCCAAAATCTTTATGCATGTGTTGGATGGTGACGTCTTACATACACTACCGTTCAAAAGTCTGGGGTCACGTTGAAAGAAAAGTAGTTTTTTTTACATTAAATTAAGTACAGTCTAGACATTGTTAAGACATTGTAAATGACTATTGTAGCTGGAAACGGCTGATTTTTAATGGAATATCTCCATAGAGGTACAGAGGAACATTTCCAGCAACCATCACTCCTGTGTTCTAATGCTACATTGTGTTAGCTAATGGTGTTGAAAGGCTCATTGATGATTAGAAAACCCTTGTGCAGTTATGTTAGCACATGGAGAAAAGTGGGAGTTTTCATGGAAAACACAAAATTTCCTGGGTGACCCTGCCTCAAGTGAAGGAGTTTAAGTGTCTTGATGATGTTTGATGAACAGAGAACAAGATGCACAGACAGACTGAGGCAAGAGGAACAAATCTTGCATTGAGCCAGAGGGCAAGCCTCTCGATTTAGCAGTTGGTCTATGTTCCAACCCTCACCTACAGTCATGATCTTTGGGTAGTGACTGAAAGAATGAGATTGCGGCCAGAAGAAGCCAAAATAAGTTTCCTCCATATGGTGTCTGGGCTCTGTCTAGTTTGAGAAATTCAGACATCTGGAAAGAACTCTGGAAAGAGTGAAGTTGCTGCCTCCTCCAGAGGTGGTTCGGGCATCTAGTTAGAATGCCTCTTTGGTGATTTCCTTTGGAGACTTTCTGAGGCGTGTCCAGCTGGGAGGAAACCTCGGAGTAGACCGACAACTTACTGGAGGGTATATATATCTCATCTGGCCCAGGAACACCTTGGGATCCCACAAGAGGAACCGTAAAATGTTGTTGGGGAGATGGACATTTAGAATACCCGGCTTAGCTGGATGGATAGCATTTAGTTATGATGGCCCACTTTGCTTGGAATCAGTTGCAAATTTGTCTTATCTCACTAAATAAAGTCAACACGACTTGCAAATAGACGCATTCAGACGTACATGTTATTAGCCCCATACGATCATTGTCATTGATAATATGTGAAATATATTTCTGTGATTTGATGACGCTATTTAATACACACTTCATTGAATTGTTTTTTGTCTGTAACCTGCTGCTTTGTACTGCTGGACATTTTGTCATGGACATGCTTGTAAAAGAGATTCCTGATGTCAGTTTTCCAGCTTTCAAAAAAGTTCATTCTGATTAAAAGATTATAAAATATACTTTGGGTGGCTTGAATAAAAGAAAAGAGGTAATTATCTGAAACAGTGATTATTTGATTAACTCTCACCAAATATTGGTTTGGCCAATTGTCAGATTCAATATTCAGCCTTTAAAAAAAAAAACAAAAAAACAAAAAAAAAAAAACAATTCTTGATAAAATTAGTTTAAAAATGTGCAGCTTTGGCTCTATTGCACCCAGCATTAATTAGGTGTCATCATGCTGTGGTCTTGAGCAATGTCTTGAGTATTATCCCATGAAGGAACGCTGAAGAATAATTGATGAAATATTGTCTTTTCATTAAAATTATGTAAAATGTGAAAAACAAAGACATTTCCACAAATGTTTCTATTAGACCTTGTATTATTTTCACTGCAAATGTGTATCATTTTCAGTTGGTATCAAACTGGCCCTGGAAAATTGATATAATGTGAATAATATAAAGCAAATATAAGGTTAAAATGATTTCAGTATAAACAGAAGAGTATTTCAGTGGACACTCATAAATACAAGGGTGCACTGTAATTATAAAATGATAACAAAATAATCCCATTATGCCTTCAAACATGAGTATTCCATTTAGATTTCAACAAGACAATTCCAGCAAACACACCTGATGTGTCCAGCTGACAGGAAGGAACTACAAGCAAACAGACAGGAGGACTCTGGAGTGACGGACATCTGGACCGAGAACAAGGAAATAAAATGAGGAAAAAAAAAGCCAGAGGAGGGAAACGGTGAGAAAGAACGTGAGAGGGAACGAACATCTGGCAGCTCTGGAGGCCTTGTTGCATTTAGCCATTTGTAACATCAGCAGAGAGACTGTTGGTGTCCATGTAGCGCCACAAGCCTCAATGAATACACAATTCCACAAACAACAGTAGCCCAGGAAATAAACTGAACTATGGAGTTTCTCACAGGAAAGCATCTACTGTTACAATCAAATGTAGCAAGAAGTTAGCCATGGAGCAGCTCTGTCTCACAAAAATGTCATTTCTGTCCAACTAAACTGCATTCTCAATTTACATTTTGAAAGATCGCAGGATTGTAGAATGATGACGGAGCTTTTACACTGAAAACACATTTTCATTTATTACACTATTTCCTGGTGTTTATTACAGTTTCGTTAAATTATAGATAACTAGGTAAAAAAAAAGGTAGTCATTTAGGTGTTGAATAAAAAAAAAAAACTGCCAAAACTGTAAATAATATCAACATTCTGTATTTGTGTATCTGTATTTTTGCAAATGGTACGTTCAACTATAAAGTGATTTCATTAGGTTTTTTACTGTACTCAATCAGCAAAAATATTGATCTTTGCCATTATTTAAAAGAAAAATTATGTATATTAAAGATTGAAAAATGGTAAGTAATTGTTTAAAAGATTAAACTGAAAACAAATTACAATTTTTTTAATGTATCATTAAATTACAGCAGAAAATTTATTAATTGACATGTTAAATAATTAGTGTTGCAAATGTTACTTCATTCTTTTACAATGTTCGACTGTAAAATTACAAGATTTTTTATTGTACTCAATCAGAAAAAATATAGATGGTACCTATTATTTTAAAGAAAAATTACATCCATTAAAGATTGAAAAATGGTGAATATTTATTTTTACAATTTAAACTGTAATAATATTACGAATTTTAAACAGATTGTTAAACGTAATATCTGCAAAAATCACAGAAAAAGCATTAATGTATATGTTTACTTTCCAAAAAGTATACAAAATAAAAAGCTGTATTTTTAAAAATAGTAACTCAGTCTATTACTCAGTGACTATATTATAAATGAAAAATGACACAATTTTACTGCATTTTAATAAAAAATATTATAGATATTTGCTAGTATTTTCACTATTTTTACAGCTCTTAAACATTAGTTTTCCACAGTTTTTTGAATATATTTGTGAGCCTTTCTGAGACTTTTTAAAAAACATTTTATTTATTTATTTTTTTAAATTTTATTTATTTTTTTACTGTGTTAGATAAGCTTACAAATGGCTCTATGTAGGACCATTATTCACAGACTTCATCTATTATATGATTGGTTGTCTAAAGAAGGATCAACAGTAAAGTGGCAGATAATCTGTCTTTGTTCACCAATAGTTCAATCAAATACTTGACACTTCATGTTTGCTGCAACTCTGAGAAGACCCTTTAGTTGCATAAAAATGTATTTTTTGGGTCTGTGTAGATTCAGATTTGAACGGGGAGAACCTTGACATCGGTGCTATTAATTATAAAATGAAACTGCTTCGCTGTTGAAAGGTGCTGCATGTATTTCTTTAGCAGAACACTTCAAGGGGAGTCAAGATAAAGTTTGATTAAAGAGATTTAAGTGTTTCAAACCTTGATTTGTGCAGAAAAGATTTTTTGCTGAGAAACATTCCTCATAGGAAAAGCATGAGGACCCAAATTCTCCAGCTGAACTGTTATTACTCCAACATAAAGGGAAAGGACCAGAAGCAAAGTACAATGTAAATTAAATACATTTTATTTAATTAAACTCTGGCTCCATACAGCAACATTGCTCTGGAGTGCTTACCTTTTATACAATGTCGAATTCTGAGGAAACCCATGGTTTGTTGCAGAGACAGACACATTAGGTTGAGTTGCATTAATGTGTGTGTGTGTTTTTTTTTTTTTATCAAGTTTTAACCATTTGAGACAAAGTGCTATGTCCCCACAATAAATATATAAATGAAGAACACTTTGTAGACCAGAAATGTGAAATCCTGACAAACATTGGTGAAGTCAACCTTCAGCACATTTAGCAGACTTCCTTACATAGAAGACAGCTAAAACCAGGGGCAAAAAAACATTAAGTCCTTAAAGCTGCAGTTCCTAGAATGGCCACTAGAGGCTGGTTCCAAAGTAGATCAGTCCCCATAAATGTCCATGTCAAATGTCCAACTTTACAGCAGAAATAACCATGTTTATAGTTTGGTAGAGAAAACGGCTACAGTCTTTATAGTTAAATTCCCGTTCCTGACAACTGTATGGGTGGTGATTTTTTTTTTACTAAAACTTACCAATTTAACTTTTAACAAGGGTTAATATTATGCATAATTAACAGGCAGACTGCTGGTGGGTGTTAGCATAGACCAGCATAACCCACATCGGCTCCACCTCTTTGCTAACATTTTGGATTTGCTAGGCATCAGGCAAATTTAGGCACTGCCAAAATGGTGACAACAACACCGAACTTCAGAACCAGTCTTTAGGAACCACCTCTCTATGAATGACATCACGGAGGTTTCACCCTTCTTTATGTTATCTACCGTTAAAAAAATCCATCCAAACTTCTGTTGTCTTTCACTTATCTGCAGTTGGATAGCAACAAGCCAAAAGCTACTCTTTCCAACAAAGTTTTCCAGTTTCTCCTTGGGGAAGTGTTAAAAGGTCAGGTGAGATATCTAGTCCATACAGTGAGTTCCAAGTCTAGTCAGGTGTCTCCTCCAAGTTAGACCTGCCTGGAAAACCTCCCAAGGATGGGAAGCACCATAATAAAATGCCTCAACCACCCTACCCTAAACCCCCTTTGGATACCCAAGATCCTCAACCCATCTTTAAGGCAGCTCCCAGCCACCATGTGTAGAAAATTCATGAAGGAGGTGAAGAGGCAGCTGATGTAAACATGACAAACTTTTTCTAAAATAGAGTTTTGCCCAGATCAGGCGTCATCTTTTGAACATGGTATCTGGTTCTCCTTAAGAGATGCACCTCCTTTCGAGTGATGCAAGAACTGCGAGGCTCACAGTGGATCGGCCTATCCTGACTGGTAGATAAATGTGGTGAAAAGAGATCAGCTGGCCATGATTACCAAATCAGAGCAACAGGTACAAAATAAACATCTTTTTCATTTTTCAATTTTCAATTTCCCTTCAGAGCGAGGAAAGATGTCTCGACTTGTCTGAGGAAGTACATCAAGTAAATTTTCATCTCATTCCTGTTCAGAGAGAGAAATATCACAATGAGGAAACAAGCTTTACAAACACATACAGAGCCATGCAGACATTTGGAGCAGCATGTTGACAGGTTTTTATCTTTCATTTTATTTGTGCAACAACCTCAATGCACTTTGTCAGTTCAGACATCATTTGTGGTGTGATTTGCTTCCCCCCACATTATGTATTTATGTGCGAGAAACACTGTCAGGGTTGGAGGTATGCTGCATCTTACAGAAACACACTAAAATGAAGTCATTTTCTTTTTTCATTTTGTCATCCTCTCTAAAAACTCATTGAAAGTGGGATACAGCGAGTGGAATGTGACGGTGCAACCCATAATCAGTTGATTTTGTTGCTTTTAGAGCTGCCAATGGGTAATTGGAAAATAGCATATATTGTTAAAATTCGATCGAAAATTTGTCATTTCATCCACCAGGAAGCATATTTCAACTGCTACCTTGCTTTACTCAGTATTACAGAGTCATTATTGTGTGTATGTACAGTAAATAGTACAGATGTCCTGTGCAAATCTCATGGTCATTGAGTATCCCAGAAAATTCTGTCATGGTGCCCTTTCACTAGCTTAACCCTTACAGTGACCACCTCATTGGGCTATTACTGTTTCAAACAGCAGAGGTTAGTTGGTCTAGCTTTATTTAAGATGTGTGCTGGACAGAGGTCATTAAGCGTGACTGGCATTGTCATGGTGCTCATTTACTGCCTAAACCCTCACAATGCTCTGTGCTGGCCAGAATGGAACCATCAGTAGTCCCAATGACCACCTCATTGGGTTGTTACTGTATTAAACAGTTAGAGGTTACTTAATCTAGCTAAATTTACAACATATATGCTGGATGGAGGTCATTAGGTGTGACTGAAGTCTTTGCCATGGTGCTCCTTGACTAGCCAAACTCTCACAATGGTCTATGTTGGCCAAAATGGAACCATCAGCAGTCCCAGTGACCACTTCCTTAGGCCACTACAGGATTAAACAGTCAGAGGTTAGTTGATCTAGCTGGATATAAGACATTTGCGTTGGATGGAGGTCATTAGGTGTGACTGAAGTCTTTGTCATGGTGAACTTTTAATAGCTAAACCCTCAAAATGCCCTCTGCTTGTCCACATGGAGCAGCCCATAGTCCAAGTGACCACGTCTTCAGGTCACTGCAGTATTAAACAGTAAGAACCTGGTGGAACAACCAGGTACTACAGCTAATGTACAATACATTTTGTGTAATGTATATAGAGGACAACAGGTTTTTGCCATCTTTTGGAGCTTTTTGAGCCACAGTACACCCTGCCCTCTCCACATGACATTTCAGACAGTGTTCTACTAGAGCTTTACAAAGTTCACTACAATGAACGCATCATTATGGAACAGCTTGAATGCAGAGATTATTATTTTTTACTTAATGCATTGCAGATAAATCCAGTTTCATACCTTGAATGTACTTAAAGTGTAGATTATCTAGGAGAATTGTATCAAGAAAAAACAAAACTTTATCGAGACATTCTTTGGTAAATACAGCTTATATTGCATGTTTGAATGCTAATCTGTAATTGGTATACACTGTATTCTGTGTTTTTAATAGCGCTGCATCTGCCTTGTGAACACACTTATCATAAACAATACACACAGTGGGTAACTTGCCCTTGTGACTATGCTTTGTGCCACTAGATGATAAAAATAACTGCCTTCATGTCAGAACCCTGTCCACACTCGCCTCAAACCACCATTTTTGTTTTTCCAGTGGAGAAAGAAAATGTTCACGAGGAAAGCCTCAGCAGTTTATTTGGCTTCCCTTTGGTGTCGACGCAACACGCTGTGTTAGATAAATGGACAGAGCCGTGTGTGGCAACCTGCAGATTTGACAAAAAATATCTCATACCTTATATATATATATATATATATATATATATATATATATATATATATATATATATATATATATATATATATATATATATATATGTTCAATAAATAAATAAAAGAAGAAATATAGGGTGCATTTACTGCCACTGTGAGTCCATGCAGGGTAAAGCAGGGGAGAATGGAAGTATGGCCCTGGGGAGAGGAAAGTGAGCAATATAGTGCAGCTCCCTGGAGCCTGCTGTTAGAGGCACAACCTTTACACCGGCCTCCTCTGGGACTGGTCAGGCGCTGCTTGGCATCAATATTTAACACACTACATCCTGACTGAACTTATGGCCACATCAGAGGGAGGACACATGCACAAAAGCACACGGACATACTTGAAAGCACATTTAAAAAAGACTTGCACGTTTAGTTACACTACATACATGCACATAATGGAGCCAAAAGGTCAGCGTGAGACATTGCACTTATCCTTCAGATCCAAGTTAACTTTGGTCCAACAGTTATGACTCACGACTTTAAGGCTATTTATTTCAGTACGTTTTGCGATTTTAAAGGAGTGATTCACCACAGGATCCATTTAGCAGCTGTTTTGGTGCTTCTGATTGTACTACATGACCCTCACGTCACCCACCAGTTGACTGACTTTTCCAAGGTCAAGAAAAAACTTTAATCATCAGCACAGATGATAAATTAAAATGAGGCCGAATCCATCTGCTGATAAAGATCAGCTAATAATAAGATAAAACAGCTACTCAAAGAATGATCCTGTTTTCTCGACAAATTAAAACGGGGCAATAATTTCAGTGTAAAAGTTCATCGGAGATGAGAGGTTGGCAGGTAGATGTGATTAGGAGGGAGCGTAGCCATCACTGCTGAATAGATTAATCAATCAGTGCAGTATTACTTCACAACTTAACACAAGCAACTGATCTTTAAGTAGTCTTGAGCATCATTTGTACTTTAACAGTTTGAGTTCTGCTTATTAATTCTGGTTATTAATGATGATTAATTCAGACTGTTTGAGTTGCAGTAATCTAATGATTCTGTATTATAGTATAAAAGTCACAGGAAACATGCTTCTGCATTGAGTACTTCACTTTCAATACCATTTTTCTGTTGATATACATAGTTATAGTATAGTATATAGTTTTACTTGCGCAAGACCTTAACATTGTATTATTAGTGTTTTTATTTCAGTAAAGGATCTGAGGACTTTTTAAAACCACTTCCCATCTCTGTTTATCAAGTTAAACAAACACTTGGTAATTATATGAAATGGCAAATGGACTCACTTGGTGTGTTCGAGAAGTAAAGTCAGTAAAATGTTGCTATACGGGAAGGAAAAAGTTACTTTAATTGGCTGTAATGAGTTTTAATGAGCAAAATAGCTACAGAAACTCTATGTTGTGTTTGCTGTTATACAAGACATAAAAAGTTGCTGTTGTCATGTGACTACAGCAACATCCTCCAGTCTTCACATGTGAAACACGACTTACCAGAGATAAATGCTAGCAGCACAAACAAAGAGCTCGATAAAGCATTTTAACTGGAGTAACCATGGCCTCGTCTGTGGTTTGTATTTTTATGTTTACTTTAGCTGTGATAGAGAGGTTCAACCCTGTCCTTCGAAGCAGCGTGTTCTAAATTCAGGTGACTGTTAAGAGACAATCACACAACTTCTGCTTCTTCTCCAACTGAGCAGGTTTACTGAAAGTAATGCGAGACTCAATATTTATTAGAACTAATGCATTAGAAGAGAGGAAGACATGCAGGCTTT
This sequence comes from Amphiprion ocellaris, assembly GCF_022539595.1. NCBI lineage: Eukaryota > Metazoa > Chordata > Actinopteri > Pomacentridae > Amphiprion > Amphiprion ocellaris. The sequence goes on along the minus strand of NC_072786.1, from coordinate 28,522,149 downwards.
CAACTTACATCAGTAATGGTGCAGTTAGTTAGCTGTGGGGGTTTAGCTAGCAACGGCACCATGACTAAGGCGTCTGTGATGGTTTAATGACCTCCAGTCAGGGATAATGTCTTTAAGATTGATTGGAAGTACTGTATTTATTAAGATAATTACTAAAATTTCCTACAAATCTGTGATAATGGATGTCAGACAAAGGATATGGCTTATATTTGTGCCAATGCGATCAGTTTTATCAGTTAGGATCAGGACAGCGCTATCATTTATAAAGAAAAATTAGATGTTTTGTTTAGACGTCCCTTTTTATATCTCACTTTAAATTGGATACATTTGTAAGAGGACTACAAGAAAACTGAAGTCATCATCCTGGACTCTGGCAACATGTAATTTCACTATTTTCAGACTCTTAATATCCATCAGCTACCTGTAAAGGGGTATAAGTGACAATGAAAATAAAGCCTTTCTGATGAATTGTTATTCAAATATTCAGGACGGACACTGACATATTTAGTGATTCTTTTTTGTGTTAACTAAGGGTTCAGTGATGTAGAACATTTCGCTTCACGGCTCCTGGCAACAGTAAAAATAGTACAGTAAAGTCCTGTCACCCACTTCTTTCTGATCCTAAATTTCCCCGACTTCCATCTCTGCTTTAAATCTGCACTCAGCCATGCGGCGCTGCCTGTCCCATCACAGAAGCATCACACTCAGCTGCACATTACCATCCTGCCGGACTGTTTGCTCAGTCAAAGCAGGACTTTGAAGGCTTCCTTCTAAGTTAATGGCCCAGTTAAGGAAGCGACGCCGGCTGTTTTTAGAAGCTGTCCAGAAAACAATGCTGACAGGAGCCTTGTTTTACCTCATTTCATCTCGTTTGAAACTCATGTCCTCATTATGTCAGCGCTGCGATGGAGCTGTAAATAAAGGTGGAGGAACAGACAACAAGAGATAGAGGTAAAAGAAGTGCAATAGAGACTTCATGTCCTGTGGCTTTCAAAATACAAAGGCTTCAATCAGGAGATGAGCTCTAATTTGCCAGGACCTGTCGAGCTGGTGCAATCGCTCACGCTGTCAAATGCACACACACACACACACACACACACACACACACACACACACACACACACACACACACACACACACACACACACACACACACACACACACACACACACACACACACACACACACACACACACACTCCGTCTATAAAAATACACTGAAGCACAAACACAGAGCCAAGAATGCAAGCACCCCAGGGTGCTGCTGTTTGTACATTTATATATATATAAGTGTGAAGGTTTTGTTATGTTCCAGTGCCTCGTTCCCGTGCCATGGCTTCGTTGTTTTAAATCTCTTAGTGTGTTAGCGCGTGTCTTCTAACCATTCAGATTTCCAGTGTTTTCATTGCCTCACTAAGCTCCAGCAGATGTTTCTCTGCTTTTCTAAAGACCTTCTCGGCAGCCTGGGCGGAATATCAGAATACCTCTTCCTAATCCACTTTACCCACTAATCCCTGCTCCGTAGACCTGTTGGCTTGCTTTTCATACAACACCACTTCTTTCCCTCTCTCCACCATTCACTGGGGGTCTTAGCAAGATCACTATCGAGGAAACCGGCAGAATTAGTTTGTGTCAACGGACCAAGGGAGGGATCTCGCTGTCGCTTGATTTACTGATATTCAGAGGGAGTGGAATTGATCGGAAGCTGTGGGGCCTCGGCCACTGTCTGCCGGGAGCTTTGCGGGAGTGAGTTAAGGTTTTCCCATTCCGCTGTTGGCCCGCCAAAGCGATGGGGACTGGATTTAGCTGCCTGACAAAAGCTTGAGAGGGATGTGATATGTCATCTGCTGCTGTGGGATACAAGGGGATATTCACAGACACAGCGTAAATAAAGGCAAAGGGAACAGCCAGTGCTGGAGACGGCAGCACAGACAGCCCACATCCCACAACCCTGAATGAATGACTGGAGGGTGAGATTTGATTCAGGCGACTGGCAGTGGCACATCTGCAGGGGGAGAGCCACAGAATTAAGCGAACTGGTGCATTTCAATCCCTTGTATTCTCCGAGTACTTGCTCTCGAGGGGCTCTGGAATCTGAGGACAGGCGGATTCAGGCACTCGAGGTTGACAAATGGCCAATCTAATATGTCTGGTCAAGTGTCCTAACCGCCGCCGCCTGAGGAGCAATTGTCTGGACTCCGCCCAGTGATATGATATAATGATGTAGTGGTGCACAAAAAAAGATTTATTTTCTTCCAAGTTAAGCTGTTGTCTTGCAAAAACACAAAGGAAAACGCACCATTCGGATGTAACAAAGAGCCACTAAACCCAGCGGAAAAGGCAGAAAGTTGAATTTCCACTTTAAAGCAGCACTCATAGTAGATGCATTTTCAGCAGCATGCACTAGCTTTGACCCATTTTGCATTCTGTCATTGGGCGCCTCACATTTTACAACCATTTAGCCATTGAGCCGTGCATCAGAGAGGAGCACTCTGATCACCTTGAGCTGAAAAAAGGTTCAATCCTGAGCTGAAAAATGTCGTACATTGCAGGTCCTGGCTGTGTTGTATTAGTTACAGATCACTTTGCTTTAGATAGATGGTTGTTTTAAAGCACCAGGGGTGAAAAGGTGGCAAGGATGACGATACCTCAGGGGGATCTGGGGACACAATGAAAACACAATATGCACAGCAACTGAGATATCAAATGGAAAATGTGGCTTATGTTATATTTTGATCTAGAAACTGAGAAAAAAAAGAGAAACCATCCTGGTTTTTGCTCCTTACGGCTTCTGCAGGTGCTGTTTGTTCAATTATAAGTCAGGGCTTAGAGCTGACATTTATGAATTCATTTCACAGCAACTAAACTGAGGAAAAAATGGACACAATGTAATTACAGTTAAGCTTGTGTTATTTTCAGTGAGCTTAGAAGTTGCCCACAACCATTCAACATAAGCTTTACTTTAACAATAACACAAGTAACGTGGGCCCATTTTAGCTAAACGTCTTTGTTGTTGCCTCCTGATTTAGTCTTCAAATTGTTTAATTATATCATGGTTATGGCAGTATTAGTCTTGCTTAAATTCATTTACAGTCAGTTCAACACCTTGTCTGATGAGCCAAATATGAGCAAAACTGCGCTGTTCAAATAAGTAGTCAACAAACGTGAACATCAGTAATGTTACACAAGTAGAATTTGAAATAGCAAGTATGTTAATAACTTTGGATCACTTAGAGGTGGGCAGTTTGGTCAAAATATCACAAAAGATGCAATTATAATCACTGGCTCCAATCTAAATAAGATTCAGTTAAAGGCTGTACATATGTTTGACTGGATACAAAGTTTGTCGCTGCTACTCAAAGCTAAAGGCCAAGATAAGTTATGTCTCCAAAAAGTACACGGTGTCCCTAAAGTCTGGGCACATAGGAAATCTCATTAATTAGAATTTCTTTTTTTTTGCCTCCACAGATTAAATACGGCTTTTTTGAAAGAAGAAAGAGTTGAACTGGTACTTCTCAGTGAACGTGAAGGACGGACATATTGAAAGATAGGGGTAGGGGTAGGAGTAGGGATAGGGAAGAGATTCTTTGGGGATTCAGTGGACATGAAGGATGGACATATCGAAAGATAGCAGATGAATTTAATGCCCGTCATCCAAGGACGATTCCACTTGGCTTTTCCACGGTGGCGAAGGTGGTTAAAAGGTTTAAAGAAACACCCAGCGTCGTGGACAAACCTCGTTCTGGATTACCAAATGTTTCAGCCAAAAGTAAAGAATTTGTTAGGGTTAAAATTCATGCTAGCCTCCCAAAAATCACTTCCCTAACCCTATCTGTCGATATTTCCATCTTTCACGTCCACTGAGAAGTACCAGTTCAACTCTTTCTTCTTTCGGCAAAGTCATATTTAATCTGTGGCAAAAAATTATGATTAATGAGATTTCCTATGTGTCCAGACTTTAGGGACACCCTGTATAATATGTCTAAGGAATATCCAATCATGTCCTGCTTAGTTCATGAACTGGAAAAGCTTGAACAGTGCTGTTATTCATTTAATGAAGCTATAGCTGTGTCATGCAGGGATGTTAATAATTAACATTTAATTCAATAATTGCCATTAATAATTTAAGCTGACTGAAAATGTATTAACTAATAAGGCAGAAAACAAAACAAGGTACATGCATGTCAGAAAATGAGGGCATTGAGACAGTTCAGCGACTAAAGGGACAACATGACAGAAGCTCTTATAATGCATTAGTCAGAGCTAATATATTTAAGACAAACTGGGACTAAAGCAGCAATATTAGTGCAGGACAACTGTCTGCTGTACTTAATTTATGTTATAAGTTAATCAACTATTGATTGATAGCATAAAATTGCCCTCCTGCCACAAATCATACTCCCCCTTTACGTAAACTACTACTGTAACAACAGACATAAACAAAGAATTGGGCTTAGGGTTGTTCTCAATGAGGCCAATATTGTTTAGTTAAATGAACTTTAGTTTTGAAATTGAATTGATACATTACTGTTTTTAACTGCATCATTAAACATCACAGAAGACTTTGTCATGGTGCCCCTTGACTAGAGAAACCCCCCACAATACTTTGTGCTTGAAAATATGTGGCATAGCATTCTTCTGTTTACTATTCAGTAACATTTTTGAGATGCAACGTAACTCATGGAGACACAGATGATGCTAATCTCATCTCTCCACCTCAATTGAGCTTGCTAGAAATGATTAGAAAAGGCTTAAGAGAGTTTAAGGAATCCAATTTGAGACATCCTATGAGCATATCAGAAAGTACAAGAGGTTTAGCAAACATCTTCAGTCAAGAGATTCAAGATTTCAAGTCCCCAGGAAACCTAAAAGCTAATTCACTCCAGACTTCTCTTATCTTTTGATGCTGGAACTTTGTCAGATTGGGGGAAGATATCAAGCCATTCGAGTGAAAAGTGCAAGTAAAGCCTTGTGACGTGTTTTTAAGATCAATGTTGAACTTCCATCCTTTCTTTTTATTGACTCTTAAGTTTTTTGGTTGTGGATCTTGCAGCTTGGAGGAACATTAGTCGAGTGCTTGGAGTTTCTGGGAAGTCTTTAGATTTATTTGTCTGTTTCTAATAGACGAACGTAGCTGCTATTGATCATTCGTGGCTGCATGTGGCATAGCAACAGCAAAAAAAAAAAAAATAAATCCTCCATCTGATCAGAATCAGAAATAAAGAGAAATTAGAGTAATTGCTGCCTAAATGTACATCCTCAGCCTGGTTTTCAGATTCTTATGAGGTTATTTACACTCAACATGCTTCTAATTTTGGCTTTTCATATCGCTTACAGCAGAAATATTCCAAAACATCTAACAAGAACTGGTCAGAATATCTGTCTGATGATGTCTGCTTCGACTAAATGATGCCTAAAAACTCAGCTTTTGCACAAATTAAAGAGATGGAGGAATCAAAACAAACACTCGGCAGTTGGAACTTAAGGGTCTGAATGCCAGCGTGTTCTGCATCTCAGACTAATCTGTAGGTTTTTCTGTTTGTGCCATGCTATTTTCTCACTTTGTCTCTTAGCAACGGGCACTTTGTCAGCCGTGTCAAAGCGTTCTGTCTGAGGTGTTACGACAAGGTGTGGGCAGCCAACATGTCTTCGGCTGAGTGAGTTTGATCTCAGAGGTTTTAATCCTCATTAGAGATCAAAAACAGGAAAAGCAACACTCATTGCGAACTTCGCCACCAGCTGACACACAGTCCCTTTCCAGCAGAGTCGCACAAGTTCAATTCAAGTTTCTGAGTCAATTCTCCAACATGACTCACAGCAAACATCGATATGTTTATTTGTGGAGTTGTTACTCCAGTATACTATAAGTATACTTAGTAATGGTATATGAGGCAGAGTAGGAGTGAAAACGATCTAAAACTTGTTTCTAGAAACCCTCTGAACTACAAGCGGTTCCTGGATGTTTTTTTTTTTTCCATTTTGACTCACTATGGGCTCATTTTTCTCTGCAACATAAACTCTATGGAAACAGCACAATCATGGCTACAAGTAGGAAGAACTCAGATATGTCTTCTGTGCAGTATGACAAAGTTACAATGCCATTAGCAAAGAAAAAGATGATTTACTTTACAAAAATTTACCTGTAGGAAGACAAAAAACTGGAATCACCATGTGCAACGTACTGTAGATATTACACCGCCTGCAGTTCACACAAATAGTTCTTTGAATTTTCGTCACACCACTGACCGAATCATGAATAACTACTCGATTGGAGCAGAAAATGTTTATTTTATTTATTTGTTTATTTTACAAAATCTGTTGCAACTGGATAATTTTTGGCAAACAAGACATGTTTAAGAAAATAATTATGATGAAATGTTATCAATTTATGCTTTCCCTGTGGAAAATAATGTCACACATAATTAGTTCAAGAGGAATTAGAAAGTTGAAAATTCTCTCAATTTTCGCAGTTTCTGGCTTGTATAAATGGTGTAATTTTGGCATTTAAAAAAAGATAACATGCCTTTTAACCCCTCAGAGTGTTAAAATACAAGGGACACAACACAAAACGTATAGATACAAATGCACTGGTCGGAGGTCATTAAGCATCACAGAGCACTTTGTCATGGTGTCCCTTTATTAGCTAAACCCCCACCTTGTCCTCCGCTAGCAAACACGGAACTGTCTCCTCTGATCACTGCAGTATTAAACAGTAAGAGGCTCCACCTGATGGTGGAACCTGGTACTACAGCTAATCTACAATGAAAATGGTGTTGGGTATTGACAAATGCTAAATGTTAAAGGACTTGTGGTGACAAACAATACATAAACAAACAAAATAGCTGCGACTGGAAGATAAAAAAAAAGCTTTACGGATGTTTTAATAGAAGACACTGAGCAATGAGGCTTGTAAGGAGTTAAAAGATCACAGTTGTAAGTGGTTGCTAGGTTGTAAAAGGCTTCAAAAACCAGCTCTATGATCTTCAACTGGTAGCCCGTGAAGCCTATTTTAAATCTTTTGTACTATATATTTGCTGTATCAAAGGGTTTAATGAAGCTCCATCCTGAGACTCACCCAAAAGAAGGATGATGCCAGCCATCAATCGCTGCATCTTTTCTTCTTTTTTCCCTAGAAATCCATATAGGCAGATAGCAACATCAAAGGGTTTTTCTATACCGCAGATTCACCGACGCTCCCATTGAGAAGCAGCGAAAGAGATGAAATACAGTTCACCTTTGGGAGACACTGCGGAGTGAAAGCCAAACAATAAACGCTAACCTTTGAAATTCCTGCTATGTCAGGAGAATGAGAAAAGTGGAGGTCTGAAAAAACTGAGTGGCGGAGGACAGTTTGGAAGGAATCGGGTTGTCATGAAAGCACGTACAGGTGGCTTTTGATATAAAAGACTGTAGCACTCACTCTGGGCAGTAAGGAAGCTGTGATCAATCTACATTTGCTTTGAAAGTGACACAATAAAGCGGCAAAACTCTTCTTGGATATCCTAAAATATCCTTGAACTCTCAAAATATCCCAGAAATGTCAGACTGAACATTTTTGTTCGAGAGTATTTCAATTTAGCTGCAAAGAACCTTGTTTAAGTTGTTGAGATTAAGAAGACTTTGCTTAAAACTGGAGTCTGATGGAAGAGCCGCACCTTGTTTCACATATTTCGGTCCTTTGCAAGACATTTGAAGTTCACTCAAAAAATTTCATTCTGACAGTTGGACTGAGGCAGAAGTACTGCAAGAGCGACGGGCGTCTGACAGGTGGTGACGGACCGAGGGAGGACGGGTGAGGAAGGGGGTGAAGGAAGGGGAGGAAGGCCGGAGGGATGACGAGGCCGAGAGGCAGATGGAGGCTCGGGCTCTCTGGGGAGACGAACAGCTGATGGCAGATCTGAGCCACGAAGAGAAAGAGATAGAAAGAAGAGAGGGAGGGAAGAAATGTCAAGAGGGAGGAAGATGCACTAATGTACCTTATTGTTTAAAGATATCTGCTGAAGTTATGTTGGGAGAACTGTGCTCGATGCATCCTTGAGTGACTGGTGTCTTCAGGTTTATGTCTTCTATTAGGAGATGTTTTATGGTTAAAAGACAGGAAAAAATCACAATTTAAATGCCATTTTTCTGCTTCAGAACTTCACTAATACTACTTCAAACCATTATATTTTTATAAATGTTCAGTAATGTCCAATATCCTGAAGTTACACTTTTATAGTTCTTAATAAACTATCCTTACAACAGTAAGCTATATGGCTGTTTTCATGGGTTACACTTGCATGTACTATTTTTCTATGATGTTTTTATCTTCCTTTTTGCACATTTGTTTGATAGTGTGGATGCACTGACAGGACTGCACTGTGCAACGACAATGAAGGAATATTATCCTGATTCTACTCTCTTCTGCTCTAATAAAATATGAAAGGTGACTGTCTTCATGTTTTAGCAGTCATTAAATTCAGCATTTTATTTAAAAAAAAAAACACCAAAATTTCCTAGTTTAAGATCATCTGATGTACGGATTTGCTCATTAATCTCACTACAAATTAGTGTTAATTAAATACCTTGAAGTAACAATAGCAATAACACTTTTTAAAAAATATATAGCACCCTTAAGAACAGCATTCACAAGATGCTTTGACAGTCAAAACATGCAAACACAGAGAGTCAAGCGAGACATAAGGAGACGAGGCAGAACTGTCAAGTAAAATAAATAGTAAAAATGAAGTTAAATGAATAATTAGCTACATTAGGGTGCATATCAAACAAAGGAACTAGGCAGTGCATTTTAAGAAGTGATTTAAAAGAAGTTACTGATTAATATGTTGTTTTTTTCATGGCTGATAGCAATTATTACTAATTAAAGAAGCCAATAACAGATACATGGAACTGATGTGGATGTGCAGTGAAAATGAAAGTCTCACTGTCAAAACTTAGAATAACAGAACTCCAGTAGAAAACTTCATTAACATGTTGAAGGTATGTATAATTAAAAGAACATTTTATTCCTACAGATAGAAGCGCGGCTGCATCAGAGATAAACTAGCACATTCTTAAAGGAGCTTATTTCATCTGGACTCAATTAAAACAAAAATTATAATGACATTAATTAGATAAATGCAGAATATTGGATGTAATTATTGCACCAATAGCTCATCGACTGCTGACATGGAAGTAGAAACTTCAAATTGGCCTTCAACCCTCTCAAGCAGGTTCTGGGCATTTCTTTTATCGGCTCCTGTCACGTTTTTACTCACTGTGGGCTCATTTTTCAGTGCAATATAAAGTCCTGCACCTCTATGAAAACAGAACAACCATGGCTATGAGCAGAGAAAACCCAAAAATGTCTTCTGTGCAGCATGACACTGTTGTAATACCATAAATCATAAAAAAAAAATTATTTATTGATAAAACACATTATAAAAACGCAGACCTTTCCCCTCCAAGTGAGATAAGATGGTAATTACATATGATGTTCTATTTTTTATGTGTGCAATTTGTTTAAGTACTGTGTAAACATATTCTGCATTGTTGTCATGTGTCTGTTGATCACAGATGAGTTGCTAATGGTTTCTCAGTTGCATTGAGAAGCACACAATTTTTTTTGTTTCCTACAAAATCTGGTGGAAACTGCTTATTTTTGGCAAACCTTTAAATCAGACATATGTGTATATATCCACATGTGAACTAGCCATGCCTTGTACATTGTCTTAATTATACCTTTATTATATTGTTATTTTTAGTCTAATTGTACTTTTGTTGTCCTGCTTCTGCTATGTCTGTATCTGTATCCAGCTGCTGTAACATACGTTTCTCTATAAAGTTTATTTTATCTTAGAATAAAGTGATTTTGATGAAATATTCCGATACTAAACTTTGATACTCAGGAAGTGCTGAGCAGTCTTGAACAAACTACTGTGTTGGTCCTGATGTTAATTGGTTAAAGTGATAAAAGACAATTGCTGATTGGGGGAAAACAAGAAGCATTTTTTCTACCTTTTTCATGCCGTTGTATCATCAGCACCAACAACTGCAAAATTTGCCATTTAGTCCAACATAAACTCTTTGATTTTGTGTGTGCTTAAAGAGATGGAGGTACATAAAATAACTAGAATCTGTCATTGTTTTGATGCATTTGAAGTTAACGTTGGGGTTGAAAAGGCTGAAAAAGCTCCGGAAATTGCCCCTTCACAGTTCCCTCGAGTTCCTGCAGTGGAAACTTTCTTACTGTTGCTTTATTCTTCTGCATTTGAATGCTTTGCATGGGTCAATTCACGATGAATACATTGAAAATGGGAAAAGCACTCAGAGAGCACAGTACTCCACCAAGGCTGCTCAGTTATTGCATCATTTCTGATGGCTGAAATCTTGAAAAAACTGTGGCAGAAATCACGGCAACATAGAATGTGTCCATTTAATATAGATGTACCTACAAACAAAATGACTTTACGTTGAGCTCAGGTGTGTGTTCTGTCAGGCTGGCTGCTGCCAGGCCTAGTTAAGTGCCCTCCCCTCTCCTTCCTCCTGCCTTTTAAGGCAGCCCAGCAACACAGGAGAGGAAGCAACAGGTGTCCCCTATCACCTATAATCAGCCAGCCCTGGGTAGTGCAACCAACCAAGCTCCATCTGGTTCACTATATAACCAGACACGACCCAGCTCTCAGTGCCGGAGCGTAAAAAAAAAGAAAGAACTGAAGTCATGTTCCTTCTGGACCCACGGCGTTCCTGCCGATTGTGCCGTCAGCACCGAACCCTGGACCCTCCGAGCGAGGAAACACTCACCCGAGCCAACCCCCTCCTCCTGTTGTCCTTCCCCACTCACCGGTTGCTGCTCCAAACCCTGGCTGTCACCGCTGAGAGCCAGTTCGGAGCATCCCCAGCGTACTTCGTGAGTTTGTTGTTTTGTATTAGTTATAGTTCTGTTAAGGAAACACTGTGTTAGAAAAGACCTGAATTGTAGTTACCTCTCGCTATCATTGTAGGGAGAGCCTCGTGTTTAGTTGTTTTTACCCCAGAGCATTCCTAGTTTTACTCGTGTTTAGTTGGGTTATAGTATTGCTCTGGTTTGAAGAGGCACCATAGTGGTGAGGACTTCTGTCGTGGTCACCCGTTTCGCTACCCCAGTGTTAGTCCTGATTTCTGTTTGTTGTCCCTGAAAAACGTTGTTAATAAACCGGAGTTGCATTCTAAATACCGACTGTTCATTTCCTGCGCCTGAGCTCACATCGAACCTCCGTGACAGTGTTCTGCATGTGTACGTTATGTACGGATACCGGATCACGTGACCTAAATATGTAGCGGGTGGCGGGAATTGATGGGACTCAGAAACACCCCCACAGTTTAATAAGTTGTTCCTTGAATCATTTCTGACAGATAAGTCCTGGTAAGTCTGCAGCAGTCAATTTGTAGTAGGATCACAATCATGTGATCATCAGCAGGTAGCTGATGTAGTGTTCACTTGTTGTCATAGTTACAGTGACACCGTGCCGCTTTTTGGCAATGATACAGAAATCTTTAACCAATCCGTGGATCCAGACTATAAGCTGCATCACTGCCAAAATCTAATCACTTGGTCCTTGTGTCATTTCTGACCTTCCCTGAAAACTTCATCCAAATCTGTTTGTCCATTTTTGAGTAAAGTTGCTGACAGACAGAATAACAGACAGACAAACCAACACCGATTGTCCCATAACTATCCTATAATAGCATAGTAACAGCTTGACATGTTGCGTAGGTGGATACAAGTACATTATAACTAAAGTTACATGTGCACAAATTCATGTTCTAAAGAGCTTTATTCGAGATTACATGTACTCATCCAAAAAGAGCGACTTTATGGTGTCCAAATACAGTGCAGATGTTCTGGCATTTCTTCGTGCAACAGAGATAATTACGAGTATCTGGCAGCAGCGTTATGTCCAAGAAGAGTCCGAAACGTCTGAACGGCAGTCTTAACTCGCCCCCTAGGGAGAGTTTCTACAAGTGGACAACTGTTTGGAAAAGTCTCTCCAAGACATCACTTTGAACTCTGGCAACCTGCGTGACAGTGGCAGCCGAGAGAGGAGAGTTTTACACGGGAAATAAATAAAAAGCAACCGACTCACTGAGACGATCACTAAAAGCAGAGATGAAAAAACAGGGAAGAAATTACAAGAACAGAAAGGGGACAAGATGAGAGAAAATGAAAAGAAAAGCAAGACAGAGGAAGACAGAAATATGAGAGGAAAAGAAGAAAAAGAAACAAAGCAAAAGACAAAGAAAGAGGAGAAGAGTGGAGCCCAGGCTTCCACTGAATGGTAATTAAAGGGGAAAATGTCATTAATTAGCAAACAGGCCAGCTGTGGCGCTCTTTAAAGCTCTGCTTCCTAACATTAAATATAGATTACAGGACATGCAGAACACACACACACACACACACACACACACACACACACACACACACACACACACACACGTGGAGACAAAATAACAGTGATGCACAGATCTAATTAGTGGGACTGATTTTCTCTAACCCCGGTGGAGAGGCAGCAATAGGAGAGCGAGAATCTCCAAATGCCACTCCTCTGCAGGAATCCTCTCGCTCTGGGGGAACGAAATGAAAGACAAACTGACAGAAAGAGGAAAAAGAGAGATGGGAGAATGGTGGGTGAGGAGAGAAAAATTAAAAAATAAAACAAACCAGAGGGGAAGATGGGCAGACAGCTGTTGGCGGAGAAGAAAAAGCAGCGGGGAAATAAATAAAACCGAGAGGGAAGGAGCAAGATGGAGAGGTGGCCTTTGCTAGACGGCTTAGATAACACAAGCTGGCTAGCAGGTGCATTAGTGGCAAATGAAAGAGCCGATTTCTTTTAATGAATAGAAATGATTTCTTTACTTTAATTCATAACAATAAGCAGCTCTTTCAATGAGCCATCTTGTAAGAAACAACTTGGATTTTTCACCTTTTATACAACATAAACAATCAAACGTTGTGGCTCCTGACACAACCGCACAATTTTATCAGGTTTTATGCCAGTAAATGAGCTCCTATAAACACTGTGTAGATATAATGCCGACAAAATCTCTGCCCTCTTGGTCGCTCTCAATAATTAATGATTCCTCATCGGCTGGAATATCTGAAGACTGCATGTGTGCAACCATTCATTTAAAAAATAAAAAAGCCCAGCCTTGATCTGTTAGAATAAAAGCATGGATCCCTTGGGTCCACTGGGTCCCTGGGTGGGTCCTTCATGGATCGAGCTTGTACCAGTAACCAGCAAACTGTTCTGGTACAAAAATGTTATCTTCTCCACATTTAACCCATCTAAGCACAGAGATTTTTCATCTGAACTACAATTTAAAGTGCTCCAGATGCACAGAAACACACTCAAATCTACATTTGTTCACATTCTAACACAAAAAATAATGGTTTTCCATATCAAAAAATATGTCTTATAGAGTCTTTAGCCTTTGCATGACAACCTATTCAAGATTCGACCCAATTGAGCTCACTGGTTTTTGATCTGGACCTGGTCTAAAGTGGTCCAGATGCAAAAAAAAAAATGCACTGAAATCTACATTTTTTTTTTACATTCTAACACAAATAAATGATGATTTTCCATATCAAAATATGTTTAAAAGAGTTTTAAGCCTTTGTATAACAATCCATTAAAGATTTGACCCACTTAAACTCACTGACTTTTGACCTGATCTAAAGCAGTCAAGAGACAAAAAAAGCCCTAAAATTTCCATGATATTACATTCTAACACACAAAAAAAAAGATTTTTCCATATCAAAAATTATGTTTTAAAGAGTCTTTAGCCTTTGCACAACAATGTATTCCAGATCTGACCCACCTAAACTCATTGGTTTTTGATCTGGCCCTTGTCTAAAGTGGTCCAGCTGCAAACAAACATGAATAAATGTCATCATTCAGGCCATAATGGCGAAGTGTCAGATTCTGGGGCGTTATTTATATCAAATTATGTTTCTCAAGAGTTCTACAACCATACTTGGGTCACGTTAGTTCTACTAGTCTGCTGGATTTGAGCTATTTTTGGACAAAACCATTTTGACTGCCTTTAATATGGTCTAAGATGGGACTCAAATTCATGTCTCTTAAGATTTAAACCACAACCATTAAAGGAGGTGATAACGAGGTCCAATTAAATGGGGTGATAATGTACCTTCTACAAGTTTAATGGGCTGATAACATCTGAAACTGGTGGTTTGAGAGGTTTGGTTGATGTATCTGGAAGAGCTCTGAAGTGGTTTTGTTCAAAATTGACAGTTACTTTCTATTGGTGTCCATGTCTCTGTTCGTTCTTTAACAAATAAATGGTGGAGTTCCTCAGGGATTGATACTAGGACCACTTTAATTTTCACCAAATATGCTACCAAATGGCTACATTATATGGAAACAAAAATTCAGATATAAAAATAAAAAAAACTGATGAAATTAAATGCACAGGTCAAACTGAGATCCTTATCATTAGTCTTGACAGTCATTGTCCCTGATCTCTCATTAATTAATGCTAAGCCACACCTCAGGGTTTAGGTTCTACTGCCCTTTGACTCTAACCTCACATCCGAGACACACTTTAGAAAAGTCATCCTGTTATGATACAACTGTCTGGGGAATATTGCTCGGAGATGATCAATACTGAGCTTTAATGGCGCTCAAACTACCAGGCACGCTTTTGTTTTACCATGGTTGGATTACTTTAATGGCCTTTTAGCTGGTATGAATCAGAAATGGATTTATAGGCTGCAAATTGTGCAAAACGCAGCATTGAGACCCCTTACAGAAAAACAAAACAGTAAAGTGAACGGTCAGTTTAATGGCCATACACTGGATGCTCATTTGCTCCAGGATTGATTTTTAACATTTTACTCGCCCTGCATGGCCTGTAAACAGAATACATGTCAAAACTGTTGTCTCATTACCAACCTGCTGGCTGTTATGAAGTCTATAATTCTAATCCAACACATTTTTGTCAAATTTGGTGGAGACCTCCTTGTAGTCTGATAGCTCTCTATTTAATGTGAGCTGAAATAATCTGATCTTTGTACATAAATCTGACTCTGTGAATGGGGAGAGGGGGTCAAGAATGTTTCTCCTGAGTCCACCTTGACCTTTATGTAAACTGTTCCTGTTCCTCAGTGCATCATGTGCACATAAGAGGTTCAATGTTTTGGAATTATTAGAGCCTCAGGGAACTCTGGGGATGTTGAAGGAAGCTTGCTTGCTTGGGCAGTCGCACATTACTGAGGAGAGAATGCAAGTTTGAGAGATTCTGGGAAAACTGGGATCTTGTCTGACTTTATGTTGACAGAACAGCATGCAGATGATTCTGACACTGCCAAGTTTCAGATGTGTCTAAATGTAAAATAGTAATAATAGTAGTAATAGTAGAAAGAAGAAGTAGAAGAAGAAAGAGGCGGGGGAGGAGAACAAGAAGAAGATGAAGAAGGAGAACAAGAAGACAAGAAAAAGGAGGAGGATGAGGAGAAGATGAAAAAGGAGAAGGACGATGAGAACAAGAAGTAGAAGAAGGAGGAGGAAGAGGAGAAGAAGAAGATGAAGGAGAACAACAAGAAGAACAAGAAGAAGGAGGAGGAGAAGAACAAGAATAAGAAGGAGGAGGAAGAAGAGAAGAAGAAGAACATGATGAAGGAGAAAGAGGAGGAGAACAAGAAGAAGAACAAGAAGAAGAAGGAGGAGGGGAAGGAGAAGATGAAGGAGGAGAACAAAAAAGAAGAAGGAGAACAAGAAGAAAAAGGAGAAGGAGAACATAAGGAACAAGATGAAGAACAAGAAGAAAAACAAGGAGAAGAAGAAGGAAGAGGAGAAGAGGCAAGAGAAGAACAAGAACAAGAAGAAGGAATTAAGGGAGGAAGGTCAAGAACAACAAGAACCCTAAACACACCCACAAAGTAGTTCTTTGAAGAACTTTTCTGAGGAATTCTTCAAGTAACGTCTGAAGCCTGAAGGCACCGTTCTCAACTCAAGATGTTCCTCCTCAGCATCACTGGTGAGGAACCCAAAAGGTTCTGCAAGACTCTTCTACGTCTTGGAGTGTTAGTATGTTTTAATTAGTGTATAATCACCTGAAACAAAAGCTGCATTCACAATTGCATACTTTTTCTTTTTACTTTAAGGAATAAAGCTTGATACATTATGATACGAGTGGAAAACACTGCTTCATCTTTAATAATGTGTCTTAACCTTTAACTGCTGCTTTCTGTAGCGTGGAATGCAAAATATTGGGACGTGAAATAATTGTGCCAATAACTGTGGACCAGAACGGCCAAGAAAGAAAGCTTACTGGTTTGGTAACTGCAAAATGAAATCAAATGTAGTAGTAGAACTTGCTGGTATTTTCATCAAACTACATACAAAACTACAGTCAAGTTAACGGCAGCTTAATTAAACTGGCTTGATAAAATGTTTGTTCTTCACCTTGAGTGCAGGAATTCAAGTCCCCGTCTTTATCTTAACATGCCTGGGTGATTCCAGACAGTTAAGGCAGTTAATTAAAAAGACCTTTGACTGCAGAGGAAAAGATAATTCCCTGAAATCAAGTTAACTGTTGGCCAAAGTTAAATTCATTAGTTCTTTTTTTTTTTTTTTTTTAAGAACTCAAAAAGATTGATGCAAACTGTACTTTTAAAATGATTTTCTTTCTGGATATTGGAATATATCCTGAGAATTATTGTGTTACCGTTTTATTGAGGATGCTTCTAACAACTTATTTTCCTGTCAGCTAATCGAAAATGTAATTTTGGAATAACCTGGCAACTCTAAAAGTAAGAAAACACTCAGAGAACAGGTGAACACAATTTAAATTTTCTTTTCAGTCACTAATTAAAGCCCCAAAAACTCATCTCTGTGTATCATACGGAGATATTTAGAAGGTTTTCCCAAGGAAATAATCAGTTTCTACATTAAAAAAACTTACATCTACATTGACATTTACTTTGGAAAGTGCAGATATTCAGCTTTGACTGCTTATTCTTCCCATAATTTGTCTTATATATATATATATATATATATATATATATATATATATATATATATATATATATATATATATATATATATATATATATATATATATATATATATATATGAAAAAACACCACATGATAAAAACTTTTTTGATTTTCACCAATGGGGGTCTTTAAAGAGCAATGTTTCTTTCAGGGCTTCTTGGTTGCCTGAGCCACTCTACTTTTCTGTATTTATACCTTCTTTTAAACCCCTGTTGAAGACTTATTTGCATTAGAAGGCTTTCTCCTAAATTGGTTTTTGATTTTTAGCTTTATTGGAGTTCTTGGCTCTTGAGCTACTTTGTTCTCGATGTTTCATTCGACTCATGTATTGCTTTGTTTTAGGTTTAAATTCACCCATTGTCTCCATATCATGTCCTCGCTGTTTTATTTTGTTGTTTTAATCATCCATTGTTTTCAAATTCCATTCCTCTCTTGTATGACTGTGTTTTATTGTGTGTATCATGCATTTGTTGCACAGCACTTTGTAGCTGCTTCTGATAAGTGCTATAGAAATAAACTTTATTATGATGATTATAATAACCAGTGCAATGTCAGAGACTTGCTCGAGTGCTTAATACAGCACCGTGGGGAGAAGAAGTGCAAGAAATGAAGTCAAAGACGACAAAGATTAGCTTTGGGTGTCTGCAGAGCTGCAAAGAAATGAGAAAATCAACTCAAGATGGCCAGACTTTTGAGGTCTTCATGTCCAGAAGAGCTGAAATGAATGAAAGTCGTGAAAATATGAACTTTCATTCAGTTTGTCAGGCCACCAAAATGCAAAAAAGATGCAGGAAATTGACTATTTTCCTATGAACAACACTGTTTACACTGGAAATTTTGTCATCCGAGCCCCTCCCTTTTCAGCTCGTGAAAATTACAATTGTTTTCTGATTTCCTGACAGCAGAAGCTACAACCTCCCCGAGCAGCAGCAGCGGCACAACCTGCTGAAAATAGGCCACTGTTTACATGAGTATTAATAGTATTTTCACTGCTCTCATGCAGTTGAAGGGCATTTGTTTGAATTATTATTAGCGAGGGCTTTGCTGGTTCTGCTTAGATGCTTGTTAAATAAACCCGATCTCTGTGCTAACTGCTGTGATACTGTGTTCGGTCAAACAAATACACGCTGTGCCCATTTTGTGTTTTTTCGTGCTGCAAACTGGGCTCGTTTTAGAAGCCAATGATGTCTTGGTGTGTGTGTGGAGAAAGTGTGTGTGTGTGTGTGTGTGTGTGTGTGTGTGTGTGTGTGTGTGTGTGTGTGTGTGTGTGTGTGTGTGTGTGTGTGTGTGTGTGTGTGTGTGTGTGCATCATCAGCAGAGCATATCAGCCAGTTCAGTCCTTGAATGACAGCGAAAACTGTCCCTTCAGATGTCCGTCAGACTTGTCAAATAAGAAGCGACGTGGACGGAAGCGAAAGCAGACGCAAACACATGCTAACCGGGCGCTAACGCATATTTAGGGTTTACCCTTTAAACCTTCGGCTCCTTTCGTTCTGCCCTTTCGTTTTCAGGCTCGTAGCGTCGTCCTGACATTCTTCGCTGTGGCGTCAGGTATTTTTATATCCACGTTAAATTAGGCTATGATGAAATGTCATCATTTGACAAGCGAGTGGTGATAAACATGCTGTGGAACACTTTCCAGGACAAGACATGACTTTTACTGTTGCTGGTTGTTTTGCAAGAGTTTAAACTTTAAAAGATTTTTCAACATACAGAAATAAGTACGTGGATTAATGAGTGTTAACGCTGAAGGATATTTTAAAAAATGCTAAATATGGGACTGTCTATAAACAGAGGTGTCAAATTCATTTTAGTTCAGGGATCTCAAATGGGCCAGACCAGTAAAATCACAGCATAATAAGCTATAAATAACCACAATTCCAAATTTTTCCCTTGGTTTTAGTGTATTCTGAAAATGTGCTCATTTTCACAAAACATCCTGATATTCTGTAAGACAAAAAATTTTTTTTTTTTAAAGTTCAGTTTCAACAATATTACACTTAAGTTCATCATTTCCACATGTGCATTACATGTTACAGAGCACAGAGTATCTACAAATGCACAGAACATTTAGTCATATATCTGGAACTCAACCATATGATATTTTACTTAATGATCGAAACAACTTGTCAAGGTCTAGAAATGACTGAAAATCCTCCCGTCTGGTGGGCCTGTTTTGGTCCACGGGCCGTATGTTTGACACCACTGGTCTATAGGCAGCTTGTGATTGTAGGAATTTGCATTGCTGCTAACATTGAAACTAACAGTCAAGTTCATCTAATCTTCTGTGCAATAACACAGTTAGAACTTTTATTATTTTTGACAATGTATGATTATATTTTTGTCTTCCTAATACAATGGATATTTTTACCTTCTATGCTCATATTTTTCTACTTACTACCGTTCAAAATTTTGGGGTCACCCAGTCATTTTCATGTTTTCCATGAAAACTCCTACTTTTATCCATATGCTAACATAACTGCACAAGGGTTTTCTAATCATCAATGAGCCTTTCAACACCATTAATTAACACAATGTAGCATTAGAACACAGGAGTGATGGTTGCTGGAAATGTTCCTCTGTACCTCTATGGAGATATTCCATTAAAAATCAGCAGTTTCCAGCTACAATAGTCATTTACCACATTAACAATGTCTACACTGGATTTATCATTCATTTCATGTTATCTTCATTGAAAAAAACGTATTTTCTTTCTTTTTCTAAGTGACCCAAAATTTTTGAATGGTGGTGTATAAATAGAAGATGGCGGTGCACTCGGACACAGCGGCTCACAGCTCCCCCTTTCAGTGTTTCTTTTTGCTTTTAATTCTTGTTTGTTGTTGTTTGCACTCTTGCTTTGAGAGACTGGTTCTCTGGCACATCAAAGACTGTCTCCCCCCCACACTCGACTCCCACCAGTTCACACACCGAGTGAACAGATCCACAGAGGACGCCATCACCATAGCTCTGCACGCTGTGCTGACCCACCTGGAACAACCGCAGAGCTATGCCAGGATGCTCTTTGTGGATTACAGCTCGGCTTTCAACACAATCATACCAGACATCCTGATAAACAAACCGGACACCCTGGGCCTCCCCTCTCTCACATGCACCTGGATTAAGGACTTTTTAACCAACAGACCCCAGTCTGTGAGACTTGGCCCCCACCTTTCCTCCACCGGTGCACCACAGGGCTGTGTGCTGAGGCCCCTCCTGTTCTGTCTCTATACCTATGACTGCAGACCAGCTCACAGAAACTACATCCGTATCAAATTTACTGACAACACAGTGGTGGGTCTGATCTCAGAGGGAGACGAGACAGCCTACAGAGAGGAGGTCCAGAAACTCACAACCTGGTGTTCAGAAAACAACCTGACACTAAACACCTCAAAGACAGGTCATCATGGACTTCAGGAGGAACAGAACTGACCCGCCCCCCCCCCCCCCTCTACATCAATGGCGAGTGTGTGGAGAGAGTCCACACATTCAGGTTCCTGGGAGTCCAGATCTCCGATGACCTCTCCTGGACAGACAACATCACGGCTGTCATAAAGAAGGAGAGTCCTCAGGAAGAGCAACCTGGACAGGAAGCTGCTGCTGGCCTTCTACAGCTCATCCATAGAGAACCTGCTGATGTTCTGTGTTTCCACCTGGTACAGGAAGCTGCTGCTGACCTTCTACAGCTCATCCATAGAGAACCTGCTGACGTTCTGTGTTTCCACCTGGTACAGGAAGCTGCTGCTGACCTTCTACAGCTCATCCATAGAGAACCTGCTGATGTTCTGTGTTTCCACCTGGTACAGGAAGCTGTTGCTGACCTTCTACAGCTCATCCATAGAGAACCTGCTGACGTTCTGTGTTTCCACCTGGTACAGGAAGCTGCTGCTGACCTTCTACAGCTCATCCATAGAGAACCTGCTGACGTTCTGTGTTTCCACCTGGTACAGGAAGCTGCTGCTGACCTTCTACAGCTCATCCATAGAGAACCTGCTGACGTACTGTGTTCCCACCTGGTACAGGAGCTGCTGCTGACCTTCTACAGCTCATCCATAGAGAACCTGCTGATGTTCTGTGTTTCCACCTGGTACAGGAAGCTGTTGCTGACCTTCTACAGCTCATCCATAGAGAACCTGCTGACGTACTGTGTTCCCACCTGGTACAGGAGCTGCTGCTGACCTTCTACAGCTCATCCATAGAGAACCTGCTGACGTTCTGTGTTTCCACCTGGTACAGGAAGCTGCTGCTGACCTTCTACAGCTCATCCATAGAGAACCTGCTGATGTTCTGTGTTTCCACCTGGTACAGGAGCTGCTGCTGACCTTCTACAGCTCATCCATAGAGAACCTGCTGACGTTCTGTGTTTCCACCTGGTACAGGAAGCTGTTGCTGACCTTCTACAGCTCATCCATAGAGAACCTGCTGACGTTCTGTGTTTCCACCTGGTACAGGAAGCTGCTGCTGACCTTCTACAGCTCATCCATAGAGAACCTGCTGATGTTCTGTGTTTCCACCTGGTACAGGAGCTGCTGCTGACCTTCTACAGCTCATCCATAGAGAACCTGCTGACGTACTGTGTTCCCACCTGGTACAGGAGCTGCACTGAGGCAGACAGAGCGAGGCTTCAGAGGATTGTTGGCTGTCTTCTCCCCTCCCTCATGGACATCTACTCCACCTGGTGCCTCAGCAGAGCTCAGAACATTATCAAGGACAGTTCACATCCAGGTTCTCAGCTTTTTGATCTGTTGCCCTGTGGAAGGCGCTACAGAAGCATTAAAGTGACGACAAACAGACTTAAAAACAGCTTCTTTCTGAGAGCCATCATCACCCTGAACTCTCACTTGTCTCATGTCTCACACCCAGCCAAAAATACGATGTAGAATGTGCAATATACATCACTACCTCATTCACTTTGCTATTTATATTCACTGTTATTTATATGTATATTTGTAAATAGAGTGTTTCTGCACTACTTTTTAAGATTTCTTGCACTGAAAAGGAGAAGCTTTCCAATTTCGTTATAGATTGTATAATGACAATAAAGCATATTCTATTCTATTCTGTACGTTTGTATCTTTAGGCCATTTTCTACACGTTTGTCTCATATTTTATTTATCTTATCTTTGTCTATCCAAAAGTACTCATAATTCTGATTTCTGTATCTACTGTGGTTTAAGATCCGACAGCTACAACCACCACTGAAGCTCAACAATAAAGGTACTTTTTGGATGTAACTCCAGCTCTGGGTATCTACAAATAAGGAATCGCTAAAGTCGAATCGACGCTCCTCCAAAACAAAGTTGAACAAGTTATCCACATCTCTGCTTTATTCTGTCCAGACCCAAACGTAGGAAAGAAATGACTCCAGTCTGGGCTGAATTACACCAACTCCCTATTCATTCTGAAATTCAGTTCAAGTTTCTGTTGACCACTTTTAAATCTCTACATGGTCTGGCTTGTTCAACATTGTGCAAACGTTAATGCGTTATTCTGCCCCGAGGCCCTTCCAATCAGAGAATCAGTTGGTTTTTAAAAATTCCAGGGTTTTCGTGTAATATTTTGCTATTCATAACATTTTGCAGTTGCCCGTTTTAATGTTTTATTGTCTTTCTTGTAATGATTTATTGTTGTTTTGTTTTTTGGTAAAAAATCTTGTAACACTGGTTTTTAAAGATGCTACTTGAATAAAGATTTTTAGTTGATGGTGATGTTAACAGAGGAAGACTGTTACTGGACAAGAACATCATGAATTCTTCACAGATAAACCAATTAGCATTTGTCTACTTTAAATAATCAGTATTTTCAGGGCCACCCTTGACTTGATACTTCTTCTCCCCTAGAAAAACATTCCTATTGCTGTTTTTATCTGTCCTTTCGTAGCACTTTGTAATCTGAACCTTTAAAAAGGCTCCATTAATAAAAAATTATCATTATTATTGTTGTAAAAATGAACATTATCTACCTGATGATGGCCCCAAAGGAAACTAGAATGATGAGTACGGCTAAAAATGACAGAAAAGGTCAAGGAAAAGCTCGACTGCTTTAAAGATTGGAATCTGAAAATACCAGGAGCTCTTTGTTATATATGATTTCTAATCAGATCTATGGATTTTTCCTCTTGCTGAACATCAGATATACACTGGAGAACATCCCACTAATTCATATGTATTCGTGTTTTTCGGTTCGACTGAGCTTTGATGGTGAAAATGAGGTGATATGAGTTTTGTCACATGATGTTTTCAGCAATTGAGGGTTAAAAGAAAAAGAGACAGAAAAAATTACACATGACCAACATGCACATGGAGCAGCTGCAAAGCCACTTAACTCCAGACAGACTCACACTGCGGGCATTTAAGGTGAAGCATAAAACAAGTTTTGCAACGCGCCCCAGGACATAAACAAAGAATAAAGATCAATCCCCCGTAGACGGCGGCCTGAGGGCTGCAGAATAAAAACCGCTGCTCCCTCGGCTAAAGTGCATGTTCATTCCCAGAGACGTTTATTGATATTTCCTGGGTACATGCTAGTTTTCTTTTTTCCCTTCCTTTTATTACTCCACTCAAGCCAGGTGATTGTATGCAAGTGGTGTTTTTTTCAGTCTGTGTGAGAGTGTGAGAGAGTGTTGGTGGTAGCGCTGTAGCTCCCAGGCTAACAGAGTCTGGTACACTGTGGGAAAACAGGAGGCTTTTGTCTTCTTTCATGGTTTACAGCACTCTTTCGCTGCTCTATCGATCCTTCCCTCCATCTCTCCCACACACTTGGCCCCATCCCCATACCACCACAGCGATGTGTGTGAGTGTGTGGGAGATGTACAAGTCGGTTTGTCCGTCTCTTGCACGTTTTTTTTTCTGCCATTTACCGCACACAAATAGTTTCCCATAGAACAAGAAGCTGTTCGGCTCGAATCAGAAACTAAAAATCTGCTTATTTGGCCTTGATAATTCACATTTAAACACAAAACAGGCACGGTTCGGACCGATGGTGGCACTACGGCAACAATCACGGTCAGTATATCCTCTTGTTCTTGCTCTAGCAGTGTTAGAGGCTGATGGTGAGATGAAAGGTCACGGGGTCATCCAAAATCATTAGGTTTTTTAGCGCTTCAGAGCATGAATGTGCACAGAATATTCCATGCCAATCCATTTATTCATTTATGAGAAAAAAACATGGTAACAAACAATTGAATGGAGAGATAAACAGAGGAGGGAGCATAATGTCCTTGGCAGGCACTAAAAAAAGCTATTGGTGTCCAAGGTTATTAGACAGACAACAGCAGCGACTGGAAAACTACAGAGAATGTAATCATGTGCAAGAACTACAAATAAAACATCTGGTGTCTTCTTTAAGCTCATTCCAGATCTGGAAAGTTCATGAGTTTAACCTGCTTCTCCACATGAAGCAGCACTTGGAGGTGTGAGGTCTTTCCAGCATTGCAGGGTCAGTTTATGCATTTGAAAATCTTTGCGATAAGGTTGCACAGATGAACCACAACTTAAAGGCACCTGCAGAATATTGGTAAGCCTTCTGGATGCCACCAAAACAGCTTAGACCCAGTGAGACCTCAAGGACTATCAAAGAAATCTTGTAATTTCAAGATGCTAGCAGCAGATCATTGGAGTATTTGAAGTTATAAGGTGAAACCTCCGTGGATTGAATTTATTTTTCCAGTACATCCTGTTTGATGAGATTGAAATCTGTAGAATCTGAAGGCCAAATCAACTCTTGAAACTCTTGTAGTACGCGCTGAATGTCAGGCAGCCAAAGGATCAGGGGGAACTTGGACAAAGGCTAAATTGCTAAAGTTAGATGACTGGATAAAACGGAGAGTTTTATGGGATGGTATGTAGTGGTTAGCACCTCCCAAAAATGGTCCAAAAATGTACAACTGGTGGGCACAAAAGGTTCAACTTGTTTGTTCCACCACTTCCCACAGACACCTGCTCGGACTCAGATATGAGGACTATGGAGGCCCAGACAACAACTTCAACTATTGCAATAAGTAATTTTATTCACTTTGTATGGGGCGAGCATGGGAAAGTGTAAGAATCACAGCCAATTAACTCAACTGTGACGGTCAAGGCATCTCGTTTTGTGTTGTGTTCTCGGTATGTCGTGGTTACTACCTAACAAAAGTGGTTGAAAGAAGTATACCTTATGAACAGTGGACACTTAACACAGATGCTCACTAACTGATATTGGGTAATTTGAAGGCAAAATCAACACCTTAAACTCTTGAGATAATTAATTTAATTTACTTGACGTGAAGTTAACATGAAAAATAGACAGTATAGGGATCAGGGAGACTTGACAAGGGACTAAATTACAGTGGCTAAATGACTCGGTCTGGGCATTTCCAAAAAGCAGGTGTTATGGGGTATCTATGGTATGTAGTGGTTAGTACTGACCAAAAACGGTCCAAAGAAGCACAGTCGATGAACTGACGACAGGATGTTTGGCGTTCAAGTCTCATTGACTTGTTTTTTCAGCATTTGGAGGCCAAGTCAACACTTTCAACTCTCAAGAGAGTTAATTCTACTCACTTTACATATGATCAGAGAGACTTTGACGAGAACCAAACTGTGCTGCTAGACCACTGGGTAAGCGCATTCCCAAAACAACAGATATTGTGGAGTTATCCCTGGTATGAGGTGGTTGTTGGTACCTACCAAAAGTGGTCCAAAGAGGTACAACCGGTGGCTCATCTGACTTGTTTTTCCACCATATCTTACAAATGCTTGCTCAGATAAAGCTTTGGAAAACATAGATTCTATTTGTTGAGCAAAATCCTGAATTGCTTTTTGGTTTTGCAGGAAGCATTATCCTGCTCAATGAGATTAAGAGCTTCGCAATATTTATTATGCCTCTTTTAACTAATACGTCATAATGATGTATGTTAACAGAAAAACACATGCCCACACATTTCGAGTAAGACAACATTTAGTTAACCAGTCTGATACTGCAATTCAATACTGCATTGAGTTCAGAGGCAGCTTGTTCTCTTGTTTTAGGTTGGATGTAAATAACTATGTCATCTGCCTATGTCTTGACATGGACCTCTGAGCCAATCAAGGGTACCTTACTAATGTGGAAGATAAATAGATTATAAAACTTACCAACATTTCTGTTTTTTTGTTGCTTAAAATGCTATCAGAATAGTGTATTTCACTCTGTTGCACATCCTCGACGGATCCTCAGTTCACCAAAGCACTAATACAAAGACACAAAGAACCATCACACTCACACCTATGGCTTATTTAGATGTTGCAATTAACCTGTTAATCATCTTTTTGTATTGTGGGACAAAGCTTCCACTCCAAGAGGCCCCAACTGACCTGGAAGTTCAAAAACAGAACCATCTTGCTGTTAACTGACAGTGTAAACAACTGCAAGTTATATAAAAACCCACATATGCAGTGACAGCCATGAAGGGATAAATAATATCCAATTTGCAGAAATTGAAAAAAATTAATCTCAATAATACATGTATGCCTTTGAAAATGTAGGTATTGAGCTGCTTTTAAATGCAAGGTACCAAATGTGGATATTTATCCAAAAAATACTTGGCAGTGTATTTTTATAGTTAATTAGGAAGCTACAGAATTAATTCTTTCCTCATATTTATAAAACAGAGACATCTACTTGGCCCCAAACCATGAAACATTTTAATAATAATGAAACTTATCTCAAACTAACTTCATCTTACAGTAAATTGAAACAGAAATAATGATTAGAAAGAAAAAAATACCATAAAAACAAGAGAAAGTCTGCACAGTATTTGCAATATTTATATCAGTTCACATGAGGTGAAGCAAAGGGAAGAACTTAAGCAAATGAAGCAACACACTCTGCCCATTATGAAGACTATAACACACACATGCGTCCACACAAACATGCCAACACCTGATCTGCTTGTGCTCGATGCAGGAATTGACGTTTTTCCTTCAGACCCTTTCTCTAATCTGGCTGATTTGATAAGGAATCTCATTCGCCTTTGCGAGGCCACGCTGAGGGACCATCCGACAGATCTGACTCCACTTCATCCTGTCCTGTCAATGCTATCTCCCATTGCTCATGGCAACCAGATGGGAAACAGAGCCTGAACACCGGGAGGGGAGGGGGCAGGGCTGAGGTAGCCATCACTGCCGTAACGCCGGCCCCCTCCGGGATCCTCTCTGGGAAGGGGTCCATGAGACCCAAGCCGATCGATTCTTATCGACAAAAGCGGTAATTACATTTCATTAGCTTTCAGCGCTAATCCACATGGCCCTGCTGGGGATATGAAGCGAGAGACAATGAGAATGAGAAAAGAAAAAAATAATGGAAGGTAAAGAAACAGCATAGAGACTAAGATACCGTGAAGCTTAATCACCAGTTGTTTGTTTCAAAACGATCTAAGATGTTCATGCAATTAAAAGTGGTATCATAGGCAAGTCAATCTGAAGTCTGTAGCTTTGTATCAGTGGTACATTTTATTTAGAGCAACAATGCATGAGTTTAGAGGAGGGGAATAAAAAAAGCAGCACCGATTGTTCCCAACGTAAAACTCAAAAGCATTAATGTATAATTTTATTGCAAGAGGCTTCGGCTATACATTTCAATTAGCTGACCTAAAGTGTAAAATAATTACTGCCATTTATAT
The DNA here is from genome assembly GCF_022539595.1 of Amphiprion ocellaris. Classification (NCBI taxonomy): domain Eukaryota; kingdom Metazoa; phylum Chordata; class Actinopteri; family Pomacentridae; genus Amphiprion; species Amphiprion ocellaris. The sequence goes on along the minus strand of NC_072786.1, from coordinate 28,494,479 downwards.
TTCCAGCTCTGTGATCCCAAGAGGAACTCTCTAATGGTCTTTATCGGTTTAACCTTTTATATTTGCCCGTCCACATACTGGAATTTGCATACTGTATGCTCAGATATCCAAGCAGACATCTATAAGTGCCTCGGAGTGAAGACCCATTGAGAACACTAAAAAAAGTCATCACCACGAGGTCCAGAGGTGCCTGAATGTTGCAGAATAATGCCTCGCTGTGTTTACAGTCAAGGCTCTGGAAGACAAAATGGAGAAATTCCCTGAATAAGCAAACACGATAGATTTTCTAGATGTTCCTGGCGGCTCAACTGGTCAAGAACTTGGGTCAAATGGTTACAGAATCAATTAAATTGTGACAGTGAACTTTTGCAGACTTGTGTTGCACAGTATAACATTTCAGCATAACCACAATGCAGGAAATACAATGTAAAGTAAGGTGACTTAACTCCAACACATGCCACCTTTTCTGATACCAAAAGAAAAATTGCACAGTTCAGATTTTTGAAAACTAATCTACAAGAGGAGTTTGTCGATGTAACATAATTTCCTCTGATTTAAGGGTTCTTGGATACACTGAAAAGAAGGATTTAGTTGCAAAAAAATATCAATTGTATGGGAATATTTTGGCGACGGCAAAAGATAATGTCGATCGAAAACAGTGTCTGCTGAATCTTGCAACTGTCGCCACTATGCAAGGCAACACAAACCATTCATTTGACGATTTATATTGACTTCACAAAGCTCTGCAAAGCCTCATCTAAATACTGAAGAAGGATGTAGATTTACTCAATGCATGCCTACCGATCCAAAAGAGACCTTCTTTGTTATTGTTGCTAATCATTTTGGGTTTGAATCCACATCCTGCAATAATCAAGTAATGTCTGAAGATGGTCTCCTAATCCCATTTCTTTGATTTTCTAGATCTCATCACCATTGATCTCTTCGCTTCTGTCATTGTTTAACGCCTTCAGGCAACATCCAGCCACTGGTAATCCAAAGGAAACCTCGCTACCTTTTGACCATCTGTATGAAATGTTGTCCACCAATGTTCAGACCCCCTTCTCTGTGTCTGTAAACCTACAGTATGCCGAAATACCAACACAACACCCCACTACAGCAATCTTAGGAATGTTTTTTCCTTGATAACACCATGCATACCAAAAAAATAATAAAAATTTGAATGCTTTTGTCCTTGCTACACCCTATGAGAAAGGTTCCAAATGGCAGAGAGAAATCACTGATGCATTCAGTTTTCACCTCACAAAAGACACCATACATGATCCGATTGTTTAAAAAGTGGTGCATAACTCCATGATGCACCTGTTTTTCTTAAGCCGACACCCCAAACAATGTATCTGTTTATAATCCCAGTCCAGTAGATGACAATAATACACCTTAGCCGGTTTACCAACCACCAATGAGCCCAAAAGAAGAAGAAAACATATGAAAAACACAAGGAACAAATTGAACCAAGTTGTAGATCTCGCAGCTAAAACAGACTTGTGATTCAGCCAGACAATGGACCTCAACATAAATCTGAATGTCCTCTTCATTAATAAGGACTTATGATTGTAAAGTCATTGTTTGCATTTTCCTGGAAGATCTTACTTAAGTGAGAACGAAGTAATAGGGAATAAAAAAGCTGTTTGGAGCCTTAATGACCAACATCAAGCCTGCAGAACAACAGATAATGCAGTAAACATGATGAAAGCTGCAGTGTTTGACCATAGACTGCATCTTTCAGCTAAGCAGTTTTTTGTAGATCGACTAGTCACTGCTGTATTTACATGCTAAAGGGGAGTTTTTTTCTCATTGTTGCCAAGTGCTTGCTCAAAGGGAATCCAAAGGAAACCTGCTACCTCTTGACTGCATCTGTATGAAATGTACTTCACCAATGTTCAACCCACAGTATGCCAAAACACCAATACAACACCCCACATGGTGAAAGCTGCAGTGTTTTGACCATAGACTGCATCTTTCAGTTACAAAGCAGTTTTTTCATATCATTGTATATAATCACAGTAAGAAATGTAAGAAGAATCTGTATCTATCAGGTGAACACCGCCTGGGTAAACCACCTTCAATGACATTCAAGCTACACTAACATCAAGAAACCTTCTAAATAAAGACTCGTCTCCCTAACAGGGCCAAAGACTGGGCTTATAAAAATCTTTTAAAAACAGAAGGGCAACAGAGAGGAAAAACCTGTTCATATTATGCAGCTTTATGGCGTATTAAATTATACTTTGCATACTCGGTCCGCCCTCCTCGAAATTTAAATCTGTGCATGCTTGATCGGACAAATTGAAAGTCTGTTGGAGACGCTCTGAAGTTGATCTGGACGACAATCAAACTGGAGTGTCTGTTTTTAAAAATCATCTGTTGTCAGTGTTCAGCAGCCATGATGTCTTCTGTCTGTGCACCATCTGCCTCGGCCGGCTGGTTTTAAAATCCATTAGACAGTTGAGGGCTTCTCGGCCAATGGGAGCGCCGAAGACAGTTTAACTCAACTGCACTTAACCCTTGGACCAAAGATTCAGCCATACTGAATTAAATACTAATTCATCCTCCATTCCTGTCTCCTTTCCATCCTCCCCTCCTCCTCCCCTCCTTTTCTCTTATCCTCTCCTCTCCACTTTTTCCTCAACCCCGGAGGAGCATGTCAAAATGTTAATTTCCCTTAAATTACTTGCCATTACGGCACAGATATGGGCATCGAGGATGAAAAAGAGTTATTTCTCTGTAAAGGTGAAGTAGTGAAAGGGCTGTAAGTTTTTTTTTTATTTTTCCCTCCAGTGTCCTCCTAGATAAAGCTTGTTTTTGCTCTCACATTCTTGAAAAATTTTGGGATCATTTCGCTCATTAGCAGGAAGCTAGGTATTAAGTTCAAGAGCATCGGCGAGCCTTTAATTAACATGCCTGACCATTTAGCATGAGCCGCGGAAATAGATTGATTCATCACTCCAACAAAGAATTTGTGATCTTTGAGTCATTACAGTCTCGACAAACACTCGAGGTTGTGGCTTTTCTTTGGAGCACAATTTCAAAGCAATTAGTGTTGCTTTGTGGAAGGACACTTAGTGACATTTTCTGTCGGTCAGAGTTCAACTATGCTCAGCTCGTTGACAGGTGCATGTATTAGACTTAAAGATATTTTGAGAACACTTAGACGAAGCGCGGAAAAAAACCCCAACATCCTGAGGATTTAAAAGAATAATCCGTCTTAAAACTGTGGCCGTCTTGTTTGAATACCCGGATCAATTTTCTCATTTACTGTTGTATACTTTTAATCTTATGGATAAACAGATGACATTAAGTCAAATCAGGATATTTACAGAACAGGTCTGGAAGCAGAAAAATACAGTAGGTTTAAAAAAAAAGACTTGTAAAGCCACCGCCACACATGTCGCCTTCATAAATCAGTGAGTTCTGATCTAATAATTTCCTCTCTAGATCCTCTGGGTGTCTTGTGGTTACTGTGTATAAACAAAAGCTGAAATTGAGCTGAGGTTTACTTGGAAATGTCACAGTCTGTAGCTCTGAATCACTTTTTCCATTGTCTGCGTCCACATTTTACGCATGTTTTCTGAACACCTCACAGGCATCTCTTACAAGAACCTCAAGGAACTCTGGAGATCTTTAACTAACTCTGCTTGGTTGGAGAGGTTCCTCAAGGTTTCTGCAGGAACATCTAGTAACTTCTGGTAGGTTTTTTGTATACAACAGCATTTACACTTAGTTATTGTATTTGTAAAGCTTTACAGTAATAGTGTACGCTGCAAAACACAATAGAGAAATAGTTTTTTTGAAGGTCATGAGGATTCAGTTTTCATCAGTAACAGTTAAAAAAACAGGAAATATTTTAGAGGATAGTTTTTTGACATTAGATTATTCAGCTTTGTTGAGTAAAATATCAGGCAATAACGTATATTTGGGAAAATAGGGATGACATAGTTGCTGAAATGTCAAATAAGAGTCGCTATTACAAGCATCTACAATGTCATCTAATAATTTTTTCTTTTGTTTGTAGGTACAACAATATTCTACAATAATAATACTACTAAAAGCAGAAAGAAGAAGTAGAAGAGGAAGAAGTATTAGAACTATTAGAAGTCAAAGAAGTAGAGGAAGAGGAAGAAGAAATAGAAGAAGACACAGAAATAGAAGAAGTATTAGAAGTAGAAAAAGTAGAAGTAGAAGAAGAGGAAGGAGTAGAAGAAGATGTAGAAGAAGAGGAAACTTAAAAGCTAGAATAACCTTTTCTGAGGGGTTCCTTGAGTAACTATTTTGAAATCAAACAGATTCCCCCATAGTTGCAATGGTGAGAAACACCCAAAAGTTCCCCAAGGATCTTCCATTTCAAAGAATGTGGACACTATAAGTTACCAAGTTTCCATAAACACCTCACAAGCACTAGTACAGGTTACAATTTGTTCACTCAACACCTCACAATTATTGGTGGTTACAACGATTTACAGATGTTCCCTAAACACCTCACATGCATCAGGAAGTTACCTCAGCCTCACTGAGCTAACCCATTCCCTAGAACACAAATGGTTTGACTGGATGGAGCTAGTGAAGGATGCAGCTTTGGTGTTCCCTCAAAATCTAAATGTTTCTATGGAACATTTTTATGCTTAGAGGCAAGAACTGTCGAAAAATATGACTAATTTCCCAAAAAAACAAACAAAAAAACTTACTACATAATCCAAATCCCTGGAAAACCTGATATTTTCAGAATGGTAGTTTTGCGAACCCAAAGTTGTTGTTGTTTCCTAAGGCTGGTATAGTCTTTGAGTCAAACCAAATCTCCACCACTCTTACACGACCAAATATTACTTTGAAAATTGGGAAACAAGGTGCTCTAATGTCACATTTTCCAAGGCTGAAACTCACTTATTTCAATCAAACACTGGTGTATCGTTCAGTCGCACTAAAAGTTTGCACACTGGAGCCCTGGTGACACTGCATTCTGGGAAATGTAGGTCATTTTTTGACACTTAGGAGCAAGTAAGCTACCCAGCAAATAATGTAAAGTGTCAGAACTGATGACTATCCAATGTCAGGCTTCACAGCCGAGTTGCTGAACATTGTAGTGCTGCAGCTTTGGGATGTCACTGTACACGTTCTGTATTACAGTATATTATAGCAACTGGCTGCACATAATCACATCTTTTTTTTTACTTTCATGTTTGGTGGGCTGCTATCAAAAGAAAAGTAGAGAATTATCTTGAAAAAGGGAAATTTCTGTAATAATTCAACGTGCAGAGGAACAGCGAAGCTTTCAGGAGGCTGGGAGAGGGTAAAAAAAGGTAAAATATAGGACAGTCCGGCATGTGTGAGGAGAGCCTGACTCACGAGTGATAAGAATTACTCACCTTTGTAGCTGAATGTGCGTCACTGGTGGGCTGAGCTGTGGATCTATATGCACTTACAGTATGTGCTTCACCTGTCAACTCACCTAAATTGCATTTATTCGGAGACGTGGTTTGGCGCAGGATCCCAGGTGGAAGGTGGTCGCTCGGAAAGTATGCACGTGTTGCTGCTTGGGGGGGGGGTACTGGGTGGTCACAGGAAACTGACAGATCCGGCGTGGGCGGTGGCCAGCGCATCGGAACGAGACCCGACGTCCAATCACCTTCGAGAGACAAGAGTGTGGGAGGATAATTACAAATATTTCTGTCAGAGGCGTCACGTTTCCATTGATGCGCTGGGGTGAAACCAGGAGCGATGTAAGGAGGCGAGTGGGCGAGATAGAAAAGACAGGAGAGACATGAGAGGCTGGATTAATGTGAGCAATTAATTAAAGTCTGTTTTTGTGCTTTTATGTTCCCAGAAATGTTTACTGCATCACATACTTACAGGAAAAGAATCTATTGTTTCATCACAATTTCCAAGAAGTGTTGAAATTAGTGCTTTAATATGATCACACAAAAAAACCTACAGAAACTTCACCCAGAAAGGCTTCTACAGGCATCTGTGTATTAATGGAGTTCAGCACTCAGGTTTTTTTTTTTTTTTTTGCTAGTGAGTGCTGGCACTCTGGTGTGTGGGTGCTGATGGCTTAGCAGGAAAGAGCCCCGAAATAGCCACGCTAAGCTAACAGTGTCAGTCTCCCACACAGCCCAACCACTAGATTCCATCAGCGTTACTACTTATCATGATCAGGCTAACACATGCCATTACTGGACAGACAGGTTGTTATTTGTGTCGAGAGTTTGGACAAAAGGCACCGACGCACCATCAGCAGCATGAATAATGGGTTGCTAAAATAATAAAGGCCTTCCATTGACAAAATATTACCATATGACTATCACTGACGTAATTATGATCAATAATTTTACTGCTTTGTATGCCAATAGTCATGAAATGAAAATTAAGGGATGTCACACCATGACCAGGGATTTGGTTGTCAGTACTTTTGCCACTGGAATTCTACAATTCAGTACAAAATTTGTAAAGTTAAAGTCAATTAAATGCCTTCATTTCAACATAAACTCATGCAGGAATACAAAACATGCAGGTGTAACATTTTACCATCATACTTGTGAGAATTATTTGTAGACAGCTCACACTCATTATTCAAAATAATCTATGTGGTCCAGCGATACAATCTTCAGATGATGCAGAACCATCAAAATAAAATCCATAACATTCAAATTTAAGCTCATGGCAGTGTAACGCTTAAATCAAACCCCAAACTCCCAATAAATACTGCGCAGTATTGAGGGTACATGTGGTAACTCAGCCTGTTTTCTCTCCATCCTTCAGTAAATTACGCATTAGAACTATGCAACAAATGCAGCCTTTTTCTGCTTCATAGGAGGTGGTCACAATTAAAGCAGAATCACAACTAAGTTAAATACAAAATACACATAATGCATACTGGTTGTTAATATTAAGTTAGCTAAACGTCATCACCTTAAATTCAAAATGCTATGCAACTCCATTTCCATTCTAGCTTTTGGTCACCTATACCTTATGAAGGATGTTAATGATTACTTGATGAGGTATATGAAGTTTAACTGTCAGTAAATGTGTTGTAGATTTGCTGTAGTACCTGAAATAGCCACTAGGTGAACCCTCTTACTCTTTAATGAGATGGAGTTACAGGTGTGGTTGCTGCCCACCCATAAGAGTCGCATAAAACAAGAATACCTTCCCAGTGTCTAGCTGCTAACAGTGGCAGTCATGTTGGTGTAGCATCAAGTTGTAAAATGAGTCTGGTGGCTGTTTGGTCGACTCCTGCTAATGCTAAGCTAGGACTTTAAAATGCTAACACAGGCCAGGAGCTGAGTGTCCATCAGCAGTCAGAGAGCAGCTTCTTCCAACAACCTTCAAACTAGAGTGACTAAGTGTATCAGTGCCACTCTGCTCTGAGTATAAATCCATGTTAGAGGCAGCAATCAATATTGTCAAAAGTTGGTGTAACAGTATTTGTGGACATCTGTTCCAGCTGAACAGCTGTTTCCAGCAGCTGGATTAATGACAGTGAACAAGTCAGTCTAGCATGTCAATCAGCTATGAAGTTGTTCTGATAGCAAACTGCTGTTAAGAGATTAGTGACAGTATTCACGTTTACAGTGTAATTTTTCAGAAAACATTTAGCATCAGTGATTTCAGATTGCCTCTTTGCCTCAAAGAAGCAATGGAAAACCAAAAGCAACATGGGCTACATGTGAGAAACATGGACCAAAAGAAGCAGGAGATTTGTTGTAGCTAATTTGATAAAAGTGGTTGTTTTTTTAATATAGTGAACTGATAATGTTTCTTTATATTCTTCTTGCATATTTTGAAGACTTTACAACAGCATATGGAAAAACTATGTTGCTTTCCTTTCAATATTTAATTGATTATTGATTGTAAAAACTTTTAGTAAAAGAAAAGGTTTAAAAATCCCATCTTTATAGCCGACGTAAGAACAAAATATTTCAAAGATCAAATGAAAACAAAGGAGTTACGTTAGAAAATGTATTGTACATAAACTGTAGTACCTGGTTTTGGCACCAGGTGGAGCCACTTACTGTTTAATGAGATGAAAAACTGCAGCTAGGTTGTGTTTAATGGCGTAGTAACCATTGTAAGTGGCTGCTTTGACTACAGGCAGTTTCCTGTTGCCAAACTGACAGCATTGTGGGGGTTTAGCTAGCAGTGGGCACCATGACAAAGACTTCTGAGAAGGTTAATGGGTTCCAACTAGCATTCAGGTATTAAAAAAAGAGCCAGAGTCTACTAGAGCAGCATTCCCATAGCCAAGGGGCTAACGTAACCAACCTAATTTGTTGTGGATGTCCACTATGCTTTATAGTTTTTAATAATTAATTGATTATTGATTATTGACTAAGAAAACTGCTAAAAATTGGCATCTGCAGTGCATTACTGGCTGCACTTAGAGCTGCCGAAGACAGAGAGAGAGAGAGCTGTCAATATATGTAATGTAAAGGTTTCAGTTTGTAGTCCTTTCTCCAGTAACAATCTGTTTATCCTCAGTTTTATTTGCCTTCTACTCAAAGCAAACTGTTGTTAATGAATGTTTGCTTACCGTTTTATTTTTCCTCCGAAGCTTAATGCTTTCATTTTTCTCCTGACTGCCAACACTAAAAACTCTGTGTGTAGTAATCATAATGTGCGGGGTTGTCTAGTCTTTGTGGGTTTTAGTAATCTTTGCGTTTGCCTGAGGTGTCGTATTTTTTACGCTGACACTCTGCGGCGTCGGGGTTCATGTTAGTGCATGTTGTTCCAGTTAATGCCCATTCTGTCAGCCGGGGAAGCTGTCGACTGGGGAAAAAAAAACAACAAGCGAAAACCTCTCAGCAGTCAAATCTGTGCAAATAAAGTGAGACAAAAGTTCACATCACATCGTACCTGAGTGGAGCTTAATAGTGATCACAATAGTAACAGTCAAAATGGCCAGTCCAGAATCGCAAACTGCTGCTGTCAGCACTATCACAGACAGCCGTGTACCACACACACAATTTAATAAGAACCGAGGTACATGCCGTCGCTCAATACAGCTTTATTCTGTCATGGATAATGATAGCGGGAGCTGTGAATGGGAACAACACTGAGCCAGGGTGTCGTCTGAGACAGATGAATTGTAGATAAACCTCACACATCAATACCAACAACAGTGGATGGCCTGATTTTTTGCACTCACACAGAATGAGAAATGCTCCAAAGACACTCCTTAAAAATGTATCTAATTTCTTGTAGGTCTCTTTTTTTTTTTATTTCTGACATTTTCCCTTGTAGGATCTTCACTGCTGCCTTTTTAAGTGGGAGTCCATTGAATTTCACATGCTGTGTATTCGCGTATCTGAACAAAGAGGCCATTAATAATGCCCGTTTGTTAAAAATTCAAAACAAAAGCTGGTATCTAGCTTGGGAATGAGCAAAATGTACATTCTCACAGAAATATTTCTATCAGTGCAACAACATGTTAGCAAGCACAGATCATTGTGGATATGTAGCTACCAGTGGGTACCATGACGAAGACTTCCGAGATGGTTAATGGGTTCCGACTAGCAAAACATTATGCACTCCAACACACGTATTTCCATCAGTACAACAATACTGCTACACCACAGTTTACATATTAATTAATTAATTCATTGCAGATTTTTTGTCAAACTAAAAACGTTTGAACGTGACCAGTCCGGTAGATGTTTCAGAATAAAAGCCTTCCGAATAATACACATGGAAGATTTTTAAATCTTGAAAACTGGAAATGTGGCAAAATGCTTTTATATGTCCAAAACTGCAACCCACAACATGTCAGCTGAAAGTGCATTAAATGCATTTATGCTGTTAAAGTGGAAAGTATACCAGAAGTTAGTGATAAAACAGTTTTGATATGTACTCCGCGAATGATGTTTCACCAGTAGAAATAAGAAAACAGGTTGATAAATCACTCAGTACTTTAATTTGAATGCAATAAATATAAACTGTCATCAAATCACATAATGGAAATGTAAAGTTTGGTTGCATGAACAAGCCTCAAGTGTTTGTTTGTATTTATTTATATTTATGTGGGGTATTTTTAAGGTCTTCGTGTTTTTCCATTGTTGTGTTCAGTGGTTTATTTAAAAGTAGGGTGGTTGAAGTCAAATTTATGCTGGTTTTTCTTAAAACTGGTCTTTAAAGATGATAATTTTTAATATTGATTGAAATTAATCATTTTATTGTGTAAACCTTGTATGTATATTGCGCAGGCCTTGATTCTAATATTTTGCTAACAAAATGAAAGCCTTATCCTCTCGAGTTCAGTAAAGTACTGGTATTGATTGGAAACCCAATAAAAGTCTTAATTACAGAACATAATTTAACCATTTTGACTTCTTTTTGATTAATAGAAATTAGTTTTGAAAACCACAGATTGTCGTCTCTTGCTGCAGATTCTAAAATATGCAAAATTCTTGGCTTTAGCAGTTTCCTTGATTGAATATCTTTGGGTGGGATATAACTGGTTGGTCGAACAAACATCTTATCAAAAAATAATAGAATTACTCAATAGCAAAGTCCTTAAAGATTTCAGGTTTCCTAAGTGGCACTAGATAGAAATTATACATCAACAAAGTAGATAAAGTAAAACTATAAAGCCAAGAGAGTGAACGTAAATTATGCAGAGCGATGATGAGATTGACCCCTGTGAGGACATTTGATCAAGGAATAATGAGTTATGGCTTTTCATTAAGACAACAGCGGCGAAGAAGAAGAGACTCTGGTAGCAGAGGAGGGCTCTTGAAACTTTCTCAGTCAGTTTTCTGGGTCTCCATCTCTGCAATATTTTCTCAGCAAACAGACTCGATGTCGAGCCCCTGGAGCTACATTTCAAACTCTCCAGGACGCACTCTGAAATTTCCACCGTGGCCGTATCAATAGGTAGCCATCTAATCAGCAGCCGGTTCAATTTAGCCCAACACACCTCTGGCCAGTCACCGCAGCAAACAGCTTAGCGCTGAGCATTGAGCCGCAAAAATGGCCCACACCCATTGCTTTCCCAATGAGCACCGGCCAGACGGCGGCCGGAGTCACCATAAGAGTCAGTGTGCGAATATAAAAAAAAAAAAAAAAAAAAAAAACAGGTGAGAGGCCAAGAGGGAGGCAGCGATAGCACATTCCTGAACTGTATGTCTGTTGAAATGTATCAGGGATCGCTGCACGAATGGGTACGACTCGCCTCGCATTCGTCGACTCTGGGCAATATCACAGCTAAGTGGTGCAGCGGGGGTTGGCGGGTGATCGGAGGAGGAGGGTGGCGGTGGAGGTGGAGGATATCTAAGACGAATTAGAGAGACATGATGAATGACGCAATATTTTCACGCCAGAGGGAAACTATTGCACTTCAAATTAGAGGGGGTGACAGAGAGAGGGAAGAGTTGCAGAGGAGGAATGAAATAAATCCACGGGAATAAACGGCTAATGAGGAGGGGGAGAGCATTTTTTTTTAATTTTTTTTTTTTTTACGCTGGTGGGAGACAGAAAGCAGCTAATATTCAGTTTGTCAATACATCAGTCTAATAAATATCGGCTTTTTACTGAAATCTGACATGATACTGTCGGTATTGTCCACCTCTGGAATGACAGCTGAGACGGAGTTTGATTGATCGCAGCGCTATTGGAGTGATCGATCGTCTCTGTGGATGAAAATAAAAGCACCTTCACTGCAGGAATGTAAAAATGTGAGAAATTTACAGTCTTCCAGTCTGCTAAACTTCATTTTATCCAGTAGGCAACACAGGTGAGTCAGTTTGTCTACAGCTCAGATCACTTCCAGAGTCTTCTAGTTGAATCAGCTACTGCAGAAAACGTGGTTCTTTGAAGGTTGTGTAAACAGAAACCTTGAGGAAGAGTTAAACTAAGATGCATTTTAGTAAAAAAAAAAACCAAAAAACATGAAGTCACAGAGCTTAAAATTCTGCCAACTGAAAGCAAAACTGACAAGACAATGTTCAACGTCAGTGGATCAGCTTCTGGAATCGCAGGAGCTTCAGGAGAAATGAACTGGACTTCCCTTGTAGGTTCTTGAAGACATTTCATCCAAGAGGGTTCTTCAGCTCTTGGGTCATTAAAGGTCCATTAGCCATGTGAGCTGGAGTGACTATAAATTCTATAACTCCCTGTTAGTCAGTTAGAACTGAAGAATCCTCTTGGATGAGAGGTGGAATGTCTTCAATAGCCTACAAGAGAAGTCCAGCTGGTAGTCAGCTGGCAGTCCATGGTAGGAGCTTCAGTAGAAGCTCCTACCATGACCTGGATGACTGAGAATCTACACAGACAGTTTCTGGGATATTTGCCAGTATTGGATGAATTTAGCTCATATTTTGCTGTGTTTGGTTAGCTGCTTCAACTACAGGCTGTTCTCCACTGCAGGAACTTGGAGGCTGTTTTACAGTCTGATCCTCTGTGCATGTTCAGACCGCAAGAATCACTCGTAGAACCTCTTTTCAGGTCATTTTTGTGGTCATATGAGTCAAATCAGTTGTATCAGAGTATCGCTACACAAGATGTTTACTTTAAAAGGAATGGCAACCCAACTTAAATCAAGGATCATGTAGAACCTCCTTTCAGGCCATTTTTGTGGGAGATAAAGAGGAGATAGTTAGAAAAACTCCTAGGCTGGTCTAGATGCTGATTGGTGTAAAAATGTATGTATTGTCAATGTATAGAATGCAAATTTACAGAAAATGGACAACTTCAAATCCACTCCTCCTTAAAATGAAGTTGCAGCAATGTAAATTCTCATAATATTGTTAGTTGTTAACCTAATTTGTATAAACTTAATTTTTGCATTAACAATTGAAAGAATTTATTCCCTTGGCTTTTGACAATTCTATTTATCAGTGTATTGTGGTAGTTTGCATTTAATTAACAACCAGCAAAGTGTTTGTTTTAGTTTTTAAGGTCATGCGAGTCAAATCAGTTTTTCCACAACAATGCAGCAACTCTTAATAATACTTTATTCTGAAAAACTTTTATTTACGTGGCCTTTAACCTCCACAGCAACTCAGAGCAGCATTTTATCATCTCCATTCCCAAAGGCATTAAAAAAATCTTCTTATTCTTTCTTCTAATGTCCTGTTTCTTTGTTTAACGTCTGGTCGGGTTTGGTTGACTCTTTGGTGACATTTACGGAAAGGTTGAGGTTATAGTGAATAGAAATAAATGCACATAAATGCTGCACGGTTTCCCTACAGTCTCCTACCAAAGATACGTTCTTTTCCAGGAGAGGTCACTTGTCAGTAAAACAAATTTTTCCATGAAGTTGTAAGTGTTTATCTTCTGTCCTTGCTTCCTTACCATTTTCATTAATTTCTTTACATCCTAATTAAGTTTGTCTTTATTTCTGCATCATACTTATCTACAACATATTATCCGTTTTCATTTCTCATATGCTTAATTAACTTGTGAGGCCTCATATTTACTATACCTGCCCCAAGAGTTTGGAATTTCTAGTCCATGAAGTGTCCTCAGTAACTTCTGCTTCCAACATTCATCATTGCAGTGCTATAGAATTCCTCTTTGTAAGGAGTAAATACCTGAGAAAATACAGAATACTTGGAGGTTTCTGAGCAACCCATAACATCAAAATGCTCAAAGATCTTGAGAAGTGTTAAAATTCTTTAACTGGTAGCTTAAAATGGAAACACTAAGGCCCCTTCATGATTGAATATCAGAGAGGCTTTCAGGTGGAAAATTGAAAAACCAATACAGTAACAGAAACAAATAGATAAAAGCAAACCACCGCAGATGTAAAGGTATGTAGATGTTTGACAGGTTAAGCAACTGAAGAAGATGGAGACAGGAATGATGATGAAGAGAAAGCTGTCAGACATAAACAGACTCTCAGGTCTCGGTGACGCATGCCAAGGTTAAAGTCCTCCTCGAGATGAGCTGCACTGTGTAATATGCAGGCTTCCGGACCACTGATCAGCCAATCCAGAGCTCCAATCAGACTGACAGCCGGCAGCCCAGCTCTCCCTCACTTCACTGCGCCGGCCACATCGCACACAGACGTACATTCATACACATATACATATATACCCATACACTATACTATAGACGAAACAGGGAGCTTCACCTTCAAACTGATGCAAATGATTATTTCTAGATTCCAGCCAGACTGTTAACACACTCCTGTGCCTGTCAGATGGTGGAGGTTGAAAACATGCCCATGGAAAGAGCACGTTGCACCTACAGTGGATGCAAGTCATTCTCGTGATGTCATGCAATCAACATCATGAGCAATTTTAATTAATTTCACCTTGGGCCTGTAGAAGCAGCACCGTGTCAAAGACTACAAGAGTCTTGGTCAATAGGTATGGGATGACCAAACCTTTATTTTGAGGATCTTGGGGAACCAGAGTTGTCTAAAACTAGCAAAGGGACTAGAGTTCTGTCTAAAGCTACCAAAGGAACCAGAGTTGTATCTAAAGCTACCAAAGGAACCAGAGTTGTATCTAAAGCTACCAAAGGAACCAGAGTTGTATCTAAAGCTACCAAAGGGACCACAGTTGTGTCTGAAAAATACCAAAGAAACCAGAGTTGTGTTTAAAACTACCAAAGGAACCAGACATGCATCTAAAGCTAATAAAGGAACCAGAGTTGTATCTAAAGCTACAATTCAAGAGTCCAAACAGCAATCTTTGATGTCAAAGAGCCATCTGCAAAACCGAAGGTGTATCAAATTAAAGGTGCACTGGGAGCATGTGTGTTGATTTCTCCAACATTTACAAGGTTGTACAGCCCCAAATATTGGACTGTCAGTTTTCAAGTTCCATCGTAATGTCCCGAGCAGAAAAATCTGAGGCAAATGAGCTAATCTGTGGCACAATGGCACCAACTGTGCAGCTCACAGCACAGTGAAAATTTGCCCACCAACACAAACATCACTTTTCACCTACTATACTCACCAGATTTGCCTTCCTGTAACTTCTGCATCTTCAACAAAACATGAATCAAGTTCAAGAGTTGCTGTTTTGACACAGTGGAGAAGATCTAGCATGTATTGCAGATAGTACTCGACACACTTAAGAACCATTCCAAATGTGGCAGGAGCACTGGGAGCAGAGTATCGCTGCACAAGACTTTTAAAAGAAATGGCAACCCAATTTAAATAAAGGACAGTTGTTGTTTTTCCCAGGTGCAATATTGGAATTTTTTGATTGCACCAAAGAAGACCATGAATTCCAAAACTCAAAACCAAATATAAACATGAAACCAAACCAATTTTATGAAGAAAATGGTGTGATGAATATGCACTTGCCCAAAAAATGTGATCAAAATGTATCCAGATATGTAGGGGTTGACTTGTTTTGGTGAGTCCAGACCAAATCATTTAATTTGCCAAATTACGTTAATTTGACGTGAATTAAAAATTGACTAAAGCTTACACTGAACTGCATGGTGGCTCTTGCAGTAAATACTCATTCAAAATGTACTTTAAAAAACAAAAAAATCTGGAGTGTTTAAGCTCTACTCTTGGTTGTGAAGCACACAAGATATCATAACATGAGAAAGATATTGTTTAATATTCCATGCTGGTGAGCACTGAGTAGGCATTGACACTGCATGGCCAGGCCAGTGGGTAAATGAATGACATAGGTCGCTAATTGAGCGAAGCCACTGCTAAAGTCATTGGCGTATGACTTATTTTAATCAAAATCCTCCAGGCAGCAAATGGAGCTGAGTAATGAAAAGCTAAAAACTTCAACTAGACACAGTTAAAAGCATGAACGAGACCTTGGAAGTTTAGGAGGGGGAAAAAGAAGCTAAAAGTGATCTGATTTTGACAATCACATAGGAAAAGATTCAGTTAGCTTGTTAAAATGTGGCACCTTGTCAGAAATTACACTCGAGTGAGGAGAAGAGGGAGTCAAGAGCTGACGAACACGTTTCTGTCCAAAACTGTCTTTTTTTTTTCTTGTCAGGGTTTCACCTTCCATCTCACCTATCGACTGACATCACAACCCCAGACAAGGCTGCAATTGATATTTGAGTCCCAAGTACCACGTTTTACTTTTCCATCCGTTTTACCTGTCAGATGGATGGTAAAGCCGGGGGCCATTAGTCATTATTAAAGTTTTTAGGCCTCTACTTGAACTTTTCTTGTAACCTCAGATGACGTGTAGCATTTATGATCCATGCAGCTAAAGAAGACACTTGTTTACATGTTTATAGGTAGGGACTATGAATAGAAATCACTCCTGGCATGACCTGCACACTACAGTGGGCGGATTCAGGTTTCAGTCGTCTCCTGAGGTAATCCTGATTTGTCTGCTCAAGCCTTTTTCCTCCCTCTTTAGGTGTAAAAGTCGGGTCAGCATCTGTTTCCCATCTAGTTTGCAGCTCGGTGGCAAACAGAAAGTAGAGAGGGAGGGTCTTTGATGCGACACAGAAATAGGAACAAAATGTAAACATGCCAAACGCCCATTTCCCCCTGGGAAATCAGGCCCTGTGAAGACGAGGTGTCAGAACACATTCAGACATGCTGTATTGCTTGCCTTGGTGCGCCTGCTTTAAGACAGAAAACATAATGACAAGAAGAAGCAAAAAAAAAAGAAAAGAAATCGGAGGTATGGAGGGCGGAGGAGGAAAAACTCAAAGTGCCGTGCAGTTGTACAACCCAAGCAGATGGAGAACCAAACAAGACAAAAAAAATTCATCAAAGTTTTACAGTGAACGTTTGCAGCGCAGAGCAGGCATTTAGTGCTTGTGACAGCACTTTGAGATTTTATTTTCACATCCAACTGCTGCCGTGCATGTTGAATAACTTATTTTTTATTCTGCTGCTCTAATAACAACAGATGCACATTTGTCCTTCTGAGCTCAGTAGTAGAGGATATGTTTGCTGTTGTAGAAAGACATCTTCAAGTGTAAAAAGGAAATTTTGCACAGCCAGGGTTGCAGTCAAGGAGTGCAATGTGCTTCAGTGAATGCATCTGTATTATTTACATCTGTATGCTGACTGAGTGAAACGCTACACGGAGCGGCCACAACATTAAAACCACCTGATTAGTGTTGTGTAGGTTCCATAGATGTGGGACTTCTGAGATGTTGTCAACAGATCTTTTGTAAATTGTGTAGTTGGGCTTCCAAGAATCAGTTTATTCCAGTGCATCCAACTGATGTTCAAACAGTTTGGAATTTCAGTAGTTTAGAGGCCAATTCAACACTTTGGGCTGTTTGTCGATTACTTTTTGTGATATGACGGGGTACATTGACCTGCTGGGGATAGCTGAGTTCTGTTATAATGGGGGAAGTGTGCATAGTCTGGAATAATGTTCAGTGGTTGGTATGTGACAAGGTTAAAAAAAAAAAAAACAACAAAAAAACACTGTATGCCATGTAAATGATACCAAATGGCTAATGGACACAGTTAGCAAATAGCTGGTTTGTAAAGCTAATGCTAATTGGTATATTTTGCTCAGGAACACTGGCGTTTGGGATAATGTTGGTACATTTTCCACCTTCTGGTGGCCAAAATTGAACTAAAACTGCATTTTTATGTCGTTGTGCACATTCACTATGAGAGTCAATTTCACTGCTTTTAAAATTTGCAGCTATTTCCAGCACATAGGCACTAATAAACCCACTGTATGCCATTTAACCAGCATTAAGAGACTAACAGACAAAATGCACTAGCTGGTGTAGAAAATTTGATGCAAATCTCAAGGCAATTGTTATATTTTGCCCAGGAATCTTGGGGTTTGGGTTAATTTTGGTACATTTACCACTCACTGTGGTAAAACATCAACTTTGTTGTTGATAAGTGCTAATATGAAGGTGCTACACGGTAAAACAACATCTGCAGAGCTATGCAGCTGATTTAAAGCATATTTTTTGCTTGTTGACACTAGTTTTTGTTCACTTCAGTTTTTGTTGCTTCACAGTTTTGGCCAGTTTTGTTCTTTCGTGTACAATTTAATGTTGTGGCTGATCAATGTTAAAGATCAGTCCATCAGCTTGAGGGGGTTGTACTACAAAGCCTGGCTTTTCCTGTGTTAGCCGGCTTGACAAAACCCAAAGCCACAACCCGAGATAAAAGGTATCACCACTTTCTTTTTTTCACTCTGTCCCTGATCCCAGAAAAGGGAGCATTAAACCAGTCATATGACACTTATCATGCAGAAAATGGACCAATGATGTACCAATTCCCTCAATCAAGAGGGAGAGCTTGGTACATAAGGAAGAGCCATGGGATGTATAAACAATTATTGCAGTAAAACGTGGTGTTACTGCAAATGATGAAAAAAAAAACAACAAGGAATTCTGGCAGAAAACTTTTAATCGTGTAAACATTTTACCAACCAACGCAGCTTCTTATTTCTGACCTGACATCTAGAACTGCTAAACTTTTAACTTCTTTCATTTTAGCATGATGTTGTTGAAGCACATTTAAGTTTGACGCTGTCTTATAATAAAGGATGCATGGAAAGCACTTTAGGTTTTGGACAAATCTCAGTGAAATTAAGGGTACTGATTGAACAATGTCTGTTAAATACCAACAAACTAATCAGTTTTCATTTATGCTTTACTAACTGCAGCATAAAGCAAACTGGGCAGCAATAAGGACAAAGTATAAAACATTTTTATGTATTTTCTGCATCACCAACGGAATTCATCAAGGTTCCCACGGCAACATCACACACACAGTGTGTGATACTGTAACTGGACGGCTTTGTTCAGTTCTATTTTTAATGTATGGTTCAACAGGTTTGAGGATAAAGCATATATAGCTTGGAATCTGCAAGGTTCAGATGGAATAAATTGGAGCGCTTCTTCCACCCAATTTAAAGAAATAATCTAAACAGATCTCACTCCGGAGTAGGCCAAGTGTGCAGTTTCTAATAGTCTGATTTTCATGAGCTTTAAGCCATGATCATCAAAGTTAAAACAAAAACAGGGCTTGAAATATTCAACTTTACATGTGTTGAATACAGAATATAGCCTTTTTCGCAATGTTAAATTTTGCACTAGTATGTCATGTATGCAGACTGAGATTCTGTTGAAACATTGAACATTTACTGTATGGTTCAGTCTCACTGCTTCCATAATTTGCAGCTGTTTTCAGCACATAGGCACTAATAAACGCCATGTATGCTACGAATGTATGCTACAAAAATAACTAGCAAAGTTTGATCTAAAGCTAATGCTAATTGGTATATTGCTTAGGAACCCTGGGGTTTGGGTTAATGTCAGTACAAATCTCTGCCCTCTGGTGACAAAAATCAACAAAAACTGCATTTTTTGTTGATGACCACATTCACTATATGGGTAATCTAACTGCTTTTATAATTTGCAGCTGTTTTCAGCAAAGAGGCACGAATAAACCCAATGTATGCTACGGAAATGGCACCAAATGGCCAATAGGGAAAATTGACAAGAAGCTGGTATAAAAGATTTTACCTAAAGTTAAGGCTAATTGGTGTATTTGCTCAGAAGCCCTGGGATTTGGGTAAATTTTGGTACATTTTCTACCGTCTGGAGGCCAAAAATCAACAAAAACTGAATTTTTTGTTGACGATCTCAGTCACTATCTGGGTAAATCTCACTGCTTATATAGTTTACATCTGTTTTCAGCACATAGGCACTAATAAACTCAATGTATGCTATGTAAATAGCGCCAAATGGCCAATAGACAAAGTTAACCACAAGCTGGTGTAAAAAGTTTGACCTAAAGCTAATGCTAATTGGCATATTTGCTCAGAAACCCTGGGGTTTGGGTTAATTTTGGTACATTTTTCACCCTTGGTTAGTGAAACATCAACTAAAATTGCATGCTTTTGTTGACAAGCGCTAATAATAAGGTGTTGTATGGTATTTTATAGCTCTGAACAACATATCACTAATGGCTGGAGCCCCCCGGTTGGTAGCCAGACGCACCCACCAGATGACAACACAAAACCCAGCTGGCGCCAGGTGAGGCCGTTATTCTAAACAAAACTACCTGATGATTAATGCAATGAATCGCCACAGGAAGGGGAATTATCATTCTGCGGAGCTCGGCAGCTGATTGGAGTAATGATTGGGGTGGAGAGACAGAAAGGAATGGAGGGGAGTCGGTGTTGGGGGGGGGACACGCCAACGCCACAGCCCTGATTTCATTCAGGCGGGGGGCCGTTGCTCCAGCAGCCTGGCAGCGAGCCAAACACACCAGCTTTAGTTTGTTATTGAGGGGAAGGCGAAGCAATCAATCTGGAGGCTAGAAGGAAAAGTAGAGTGAAGAATTATTTTTGATAAGTCGTCTGAGGAAAACATAATCACGGCTGTGCGGTGTGAGCTTGTGATGGGCATTTTTTTTCTCTCCTTTTCCCTTCCATAGCTTTTTCCTTTTTGTACGTGTATGAAAATCTCCCGGACTTGTGTGAAACCCAGAAAAGGTGTTCGTTCCTCAGCTAGCGACAGATGTGTCAAAGCGTGAGAAGACATGAAGCTCTCGAGGGACTTCTTTAAGTGTCACCAGGAAGCTTTACTGCACACACACACATACAGAGTATTTTTTTGTCAGAAGTGCTGAATAATAGTGCTGTACTAAGCAGACTGGGCCAATTAGGCCCGCTGGGACTGGGAACAGACACCAGCGCATGTGTACGTACGTGCCTGCGCTTGGCGTGCACGTGGACTATCCTTGAGTCATCGGCAGACAGCAGGACTGAACGTCAGAATATTGTCAGACATCTGCCTGACTGCCGCTGCAAAACACACCAACGCACACACACACATGTCGACGATACGACAGCAGGCGAGGAGGAAAGAGAAGAGAATGGCAGAAATGAATGTGTGGATGAGTGACCCAGCAGCTGTACAGTCAAAACCAGCGTGGACGCCGTGGAACAGATTTACATCTGTACTGTAGCTGTGAGTAAGACACAAGTTTCACTACAAAAAGAAAATAGTCTGAAGAGTAGGAGTGAGTGATGTGTGTAAAATCTGAGATCAGATATGGATTTTATATAATAATATTGTTCTATATGCAAATTAATTTGAGAAAGCAGATGTTGATTGCAGTACTTCATTACATATTGCCCTAAAATCATCCAACTAAATACTTGGAAACATGGCCTAAACTGGTCTAAAACAGCCAAACAAAATATATATTGCAGTCAAAATTTAAAAAAAATAAATAAAAAATTCTTTGTTTGGTACATGTTTACTGCAGAGAGGGAGACAGAGAAAGAAAAACAAACTTAAAATTACATTTAAAAAAGTCTAATATTGACACAAGTGCCTAATTATTAATAAATATTATAAGACTCTGAGCTGTTTACTCCCAAATATACTAAAATATCCATTCAGACAAGTGCAACATATTTTTATTTTTATTTTGGTTAACACAGCCATCTCATTAAAAAAAAAAACTTGATTTTTTGTTATTTTTTTTTAAAAAACAGCTTAAAAACTTTATATATATATATATATATATATATATATATATATATATATATATATATATATATAAATAATTTTTTTAAATTACTCTTATTTTACAGCTTTTTCCTGTTTTTTTAAATTACATATAATAGCTAGTAAAATCACAGAAAATCATATTTTTGAATATAAAATTACACCTGAACAGGCTAAAAATCTACACAATAATTACATTAAAAAGTTATTTTAACAGAAAGTAAAGTTTTAAATTTTATGACCGTGAAACTACAGCTGAAAATGTAAAGCAATTAATAGAAATATTTGCTGTAATTTTTACGTTTTTCAAAATTTTTTAACATTAAAGTATTCCACCATTTTTACACATTTTTCTAGCACACTTGCTGCCTGATTCTCGTAATTTTTTCGAGATTTTTTTTTAGTGTAGAGACTAGGGATGAAGTGTAAGGCGAGGGTAGAAAGGAGGGAGCTGAAAAATGGGCGGTGAAGTAAAAATACGGTATACGAGGAGAAACAGGCAGAGCGGAGGCAGCTGAAAGTATCAAGGAAGATAAAAAGCATCAAAAAAAGATGTAGGAATAAGAAAAATGATCTCCCATTTAACTGGATGAATAATTCTGCTGCCAGTTGCTGCAGCTCAGTCATCGCGTCGCCTCCTATGGGTTTTCCTCCAACACTCCAGAAGGTTCCACCTACACAACACATCACTAGTCAGTCTGCAAGCACACACTAACACACACATATATGATGGTCCTTTCAGGAAATTCATTGAAAACAGTCCTCAGGGGGGGAAACAGTCTGTTCTTTCACACATTACCACTCATGCTAAAGTACAGCTGTCTGTTCACTAGCAGAACCGAGAGCTACTTGTAGGATATCACTACATCCTGATATTTAAAGTATACGGATACTAAATAAATCATGTAGGTTAGTGCTGTCATGATGTCAGTACATCTACCTAAATATGCCGCTACTGAAATGATGCCATGGCAAAAACCTGAAATATCAGGGAAAGTTATGCAATAATAAATGACAAAACACTGAAATAACAATAAAAAATACAGTATTTTTGAGAAACCCTACAACAAAGGGAGGATGTTAAAAGACACCATGAAAAAACTGGAGACAATTATTGTGCCAAAGTGTTCTCAAAAATGTTCATATTCAACCAAAACTGGAGGAACTCTTCATTAAAATCAGCTCTTAATACATATATCCCCTGAATGTGTGACATTGCTGCTATTAAAATCCTCACAGAGATAAGTGCAGCAGTACTTTAGTATGAACTTTAATTTCCAATTTTCACTATGCAGGATTTAATTGATCTTTTATAATTGATTTTGTTGAACTGCAAACTTGCAAACATGTTTTTTTCTTTCAAAGCCACATTTGTCTATCGAGATGCTTTAGTGCACATTTTAAATTCCCACTTTGACTCTTTTTGAAGTTCAGTTTATCATTCATAACTGGCTTTGTTGAGTTGAAAACTCTCAAACATTTTTTTTATCAGTTTGCAACAACTTGAGTTATTGCGTTTGCACATCGAGATGCTTCAGTGCACATTTTAAATTTCCACTTTGACTCTTTTTGCAGGAATCTAGTTGATCTTTTATAACTGGTATTATAGATCTGCAAAACTGCAAACACTTCAATTTTAAGTAGTCTGCACCAACTTCAGTTACCAGTGTGAACGCTGCGGTTGCATATCGAGATGTTTACTGCATTGGTCAGTTAGCTAAATACAACCAAAACTAGAGGAAGTCTTTACATGTTCACATAACGTTAACTTCATACGCTACACTGTTGCTTGCAAAATCCTTGCAGAGATAAAAACTTTAGTGCACATTTTAATTCCCCACTGTCATTCTTTTCACAAACTTGTAAATGTGGATCTTTAGTAGCTTGCAGCAACATGTGTGAACACTGTATTTGCATAATACATAAGTTTACCACATTGGTCAGTTAGCTAAAAAAATACGTTTCACATTCGCTATAGCTTTTGGAATGGAGTCTACGGCATGTGGACCGTCAGCTATAAATGAAAGAACGTCATATTTTGCTTTGTTCATCTACTTTGTGGACAATCTGTGGACGTGCCTCTCATTTTGTCACTATGAATTCTGCATTGGGCTTGTGACAAAAGTCTAAAGCAGTTAGCATGCCCACTATACCTGCAGCGAGTTGAAGTAGAGCACTGCACACATGTACTACTACAACACTGCTATTCTTTAGGCACTGATACTAATACAATAGACTCTAGTAATGTTTCATACTCTAAAGTATTGCAACACTTCTGTACTATCCGTATCCAGTGAAAAACACAGATAGCTCCCACTGCCTTCATTTTCAACTGCAAGAGGAATCATTAGATAATAAATCTCCAAAACCAAAATGGAGAATGTTCACATCAAATTTCATGGCAATCTTTTTGCTAGTTGTTGAGACACTTTGCTCTAGAAGCGTTCAATCAAAACACCAATCAACAGACTGCAGGAAATGCAACTATAATGGCTGATCCCTCATGATATCCCATTGTAAAGTACCAGAAACTGTAGTTCCTCAAATGGCCACTTGAGTCGATCTCCATAGACTTCATTGTTAAAAAGTCCAACTTTACAGCAGAAATAGACAAGTTTACAGCCTGGTACAAATACAGTTTTGGGCTCTACAGCTAACTTCCACACTCAGAGCAACTGCATAGGGATTAATTATTATTTAACATAGCAGGTAAAACTGCCGTTGTACTTAAAATTATACTAAAAAGCATTGGTGCTTTGAATGACAGGTGGACATCATCATAGGACAGTCCATGGCCCACCTAAACTACATTCATCCTCAATATCTTTGCTTATTTTTGAATTAGCCAGGAACCATGAGGAGTCAGGTATTACCAAGACATCCAGAGCCACCATGCTGACCTTCTTTTTACACCATCAGTGTGGGATATGAAGTACTTTGTGTTTTCTTTTATATCAGTAAGACCTTTTTTTAAAAGCTACATGTTTCATGTTTCCACATTTTACCATCTTGCCAGCAGAGACGCAGAAGGTGAGAAATAATGATGTGGACCTCACTTCAGGGTGGTGGAGACCTTTGGATCTCTGCAGCATTATTGTGCAGAAGAAAAATCTCAGCAGAACACATCATTCAGCATGGACCGAGATCCCTGAGGAGCACTGCTAGCACCATATTCAATCTGGGCCTGGAGGCAAAAGAGGTCCTACCTTCAAAACGGAGGTGTATTTATGAATACTGAGAGCCATTTCTGAGAAATTCTAAATAAACTGAGGTGTATTAACCCTATTATCAAGTCATGTTTTTCAATATTCCTGCAATTCCTGTGAGTTAAAGTCATTATTGGCTGCTAAGATAACAATCAGATGTCTGTTTTAATATGAATCATGTAGGTTTGGGAGCAAAAAAAAAAAAAAAAAAGTTAACGTGACCTTTACAGGAAGCGCTTTCTCAGCGAGCTTTAATTGCTTTCGGGTAATCTCACAGCAGTAATTTGTTCCGGATTTCACAAAACAACTGAACTAAACACCTCATCCAACCCTTTCTTGGCTTCTTCCACCAAACTTGTTTCTTTTCTTCTCTCAGTCAGCCGGCTTCCCCTACACGATTGCTAATCCAATGCCACTAGTCGGTAGTTGACGGCGCTCATCTGATGCTGCTAAGTCTCGGATGACATACTCGAAGCTCAGGTACAATCAGACGGAGGACAGGCCCAGGAGCACTGCAGCTTTCGCTAATGTTTCTTAGCACTTTTTTTAGAAGCCTCGGTCCCAGAGTGGATCATTAAACCTGGAGAACACTGGTGGTAGATGAACCAAAGGCGCAAGAGCTTGTTGGATCGCTCCCAAAACAGAGCCGGAGAGGCAAAGAACGGGATAAGAAGAAAGTTCGTCTAAACACCGCTCATTAGCAGAAACAGGTATGCTGCCTAACGAACGATAGCGGTAAAAGAAGAAGGTAAAAAAAAAAGAAGTTGCCATGGAAAGTAGGAAGAAAGACGCAGGGGTGCTGACAATGAGGGAATGACAGTTCCATGCTGAATAGGCAGGAGTGTCTAATCTACTGTTAGACATCTGCATCAAAAAACGTCTCTGCTCCAACAACTGTTCCGCTTCCTGTCAATTAGGTGCCAGGAAATTGCACGCACATTTGTCCAAGCGGAGGGAAAAAAACCCCACACTCGCACACATATATATACACACTTTAACTACGTAGTCGAAATGCAACCCGCCCACACGAGGCGACACACACCTCATCAAGCCTCAACGAGTGAGCCATGATTAGCCTATCCGGGGCCCAGCATGCCACATGTGTGCATCTATGCATTTGTGCTTGACGGGATATGTGTGTGAGAATTCTCTATAATTTGTTTGACAAACAGAACGTGAAGGCAAAGAAACCGTAATTACACTCGTTGTGAGTTTTGAGGGTAGGACGGGGTAAAAAAAGACAAAGAAAAGAGAGCAAGCGAGGCCTTAAGACAGGGATACGGACGACGCTACTACCTGAATAGTGACGACGAGCTGAAATTAGCGGCCATACGGAGTCGCATCAAGTGGAGAGCTGCCATGAGTCGGCAATTAGTCCGCAGCGCCTGACGACGGGAGCTGATCCTTTCACACGAGACGAGCAGAAATCGGTCGAGATTCTGCTGCCTGTTTCGGTGTCATTTTCGGAATTAAACCCAATTAAGTCAATTTCGGTGATGTCAGGTACACCGTGCACATTTCCGTGGCAATTATGTGAGCGTGCATCAGAGTCAGTGGCTGAACTTTGTCACCTCCTCGGCCCTAAACACCAATCACCCGTGTTGCACTAAGACATAACAAGCTCGGTGAGAATGCTGCGACTTTTCTGTCACTTACTTCTCTCTGGTGTCTGTTTTTTTTTTTTTTTTAATGAAGTAAAGGGTCAGCATCCGATTTTGACCCCAGCACGGTTGTATACCACATAAATGATGTTTATACAGAAAATGCTGCAGCACGAGGAGCCGCAAAGGAAAAACTTGATGAGGAATGATGTCTGGAGGGGGGGATTTGCAGACTTTTTTTTCCTGCGTGAGCCGACTGGGCTGAGGCGGCGGAAGGGTAGACGCTGTTTATTTCATTTGGTGCATGTTAAGCGCAATGTGTTGGATAGTCTGTTCTCACCGCCTGGCTGCTCTGATCTCATCCCCTCACAGAGGGGTTTTATATAAGCCTCAACATCAACATAGCTCTCAGTGACGATTACTTCAATGAAGAGGAGAGAGGAGCGAGAAGGAACGAAGGGGAAGGAAGAAGAGACGTGCAGAGGAGAAGAGGGATGTGACGAGAAAGATGAGACGAGG
Source organism: Amphiprion ocellaris (assembly GCF_022539595.1). NCBI lineage: Eukaryota > Metazoa > Chordata > Actinopteri > Pomacentridae > Amphiprion > Amphiprion ocellaris. The sequence continues at coordinate 28,467,748 of NC_072786.1, read as the reverse complement.
AGATAATGACAATGGAGGAGGAGAAAGAAGAGGAAGGAAAATAAATGGAGACGACCAGGATAAAAGAAAAATGGCAAAAAGGAAGGAAAGGAGATGAGGGAAGGACAGGAAAAGAAAGCTGGAAAGGAAAGGTTGAAAAGGAAAGAAAAGGAAATGAGAGGAAAGGTGGAAAGGAAAAGGAAAGGAAAAGAAAGAAAAGTTAGAATATTAAAAGAAAAGTGGAAAGAAAAGGAAAGGAAAGGAAAGGAAAGGAAAGGAAAGCAGGAAAGGAAAGCTGGAAAGGAAAGGAAAATAAAGGAAAGTTAGGAAATAAAAGGAAAGGTGGAAAGGAAAGCAAGGAAATTAAACAAAAGAAAAGGAATGCTGTAAAGGAATGGAAAGGAAAAGAGAGGTGGAAAGGAAAAGAAAGGAAAGGAAAGCAGGAAAATCAGATGAGATAAGATGACGTAAATGTAAGTTCATGAAGACAAGATGGAGAATAATGAAGCAGAAAAGACAGATGAATAGAAAGAATAGCAGGTGAGTTGAAGCAGAAGACGGGGAAAGATGGAAACTTCACGTGGCGTTAGAAGACAACATGCGTTTTGCTGCTGTGTATCATGTGTAGAGCTCAGCATGTAAAATTCACAGGTTTGACTACAGGTGAATTTCCACTTCAGGAATTCAGTGCAAATGTGAGTTGGTGAGTTAGTTTCCTTTGTGGGCTCGGATCTGACAGCTTTCACTGCAACAACACAGAATATCGGATGGAAGTTCAGTTCTATGAGAAAATACGTAATAGAACAATGTAGGGTTTGGTATGTTAGCCTATATGGCTAATTTTATGTTGTTGATGGTGACTGCTACTTGACTAAGACATCATGATGACTGAAAAAAAGATGTTTGTTGGGCAATCAGCATTTATCGTCTCTGAGTTTAACCAATCAGTCCCACACAGCAGTTTTTCATGGCCACTCAGAAGTACCCACCCCGGACTACTTTTTTTCTCCCAAGAAATCAGCCCTGAAACTGGGCCTACTTGCAGTCGGAACTCGCACAAATGTTCCTAAGTTCCTGCACAGCAAAATGGTTTTATATCTCAACATTGACATCTCGTGTGATCAGGCCTGGACTCTTAGCAAACGTGATGTTTAGGTCAGACTGGATAACGTACATGTGAGTTACACAACCTTGGTTTTCAGTATTTGCTATAAATCTGCTCTCAGGGCATCAGAAAAGTCCCAAATTTGAAAAATGTGCCACACAAATATCCCTAGATATTCATAAACTAAATTTAAGGTTGCTGTCATTAAGTTTCTAGGAGGAGTTTGATGAAGTAGAAAGGCTACAAATGGACTGCAGAACTTTGTACATGTCTAGCAAACCTTATGTGGGGGTTAAGAATGCTAACAATTGATTGTTAATCTATAAACAACTGTTAAAAAAAGAACACAAATTTAAGAAAATGTATTGTACCTTAGCTGTAGTAGCTGATTCTGCCACCAAGTAGGGCCTCTTACTATTGAATTAGTATCTTTCTGAGTTTGTTTTACTGCAGCCCTGGCAGTTTCAAGTTAGACAACATTGTGGGGTTTTGCTAACAACTGGCCACCATGACAGAGACTTCTGTGGTAGTTAATGACTTCCAGCAGGAGCTTATGTGCTCATGTAGAGTCTCAGTTTACCAGGACAAGAACTGGATAAGATAAGATAAGATAAGATAAAGTTCTTTATTTCTCCCCACTCCAGGGGAAATTTACATTGTTACAGCAGCTTTATTTACAATATATACAAGGGTGAAAAAATTTTTTAACAGAAAAAATAAAAATAAAGTTTAAAAGTGCAGAGATGTGCAGTGCAAGAATGTCAGTGCAAATTTTATGGTTTGGGGTGGTAATGATATAGTCCAGTTTCAGCCAGTGATGCTGATGTTGTAAAGTCTTATAGCAGAATAACTGGATGGATAACTGAGTGGCAAATATAACCGAGCAAATGCTAGCTTCGTCTGCATATGGAAAACTGTCCAGTATGCTTTGTTTGTGTTAAGAACTATCGATTATTGGACGACTATCAGTGAAGAAAATTGTTTTGGATTTGCATTTTGTCGCATGCATGTTAAAGAACCACAAAAAATTGTGGTTTGTCACCACCTCTGAGGCAAAGTTTCATGAGTTTTTGAGCAACCATAGCCCCTCAGAAATATGATTAATTTAGTACAGTGAAAATAATAATAATAATAATAATATCTACAGATACAAGAGGATCTTTGATGATAGGAGGTGAAAACGGAAGATTTAGGATATTAAAATACTAGAGAAAGACGACAGGAGCAGGTGAGGACATGAAGAAAGATTTGAAAAAAAGACAAACAAGAAGAAAGAACGAAGAGAAGAATGAGTGCAAGAGCTTTTCAGGAATTTTAGGCCCTTAAAAATGGGATTCATTTAGTACAATTTCAAATATAATAATATCTACTGATGCATTATGGTCTTCAATGATAAGGGGTAGAAATCAAGAAAAGATGGAGCAGGTGAAGACATGAGGGAATGAATACAAAAAGAACAAAAAGTTTAGAGGAGATGGGGATAAACAAGAATGAAAAAGAAGGAGAAGAAATGCAACAAGAGAGGATGTTGACGTGGAAAGGAGGAGAGAAATAGCTCCCCCTGAGTCGAGCAGAGCAAGGGGGCGTTCTGGAGTAATTGTTGAGAAATAGATGTGAAAAAAACGCCATTTTCTTGTCTTTTCCTTCCACCCTCCCTCCACAACATCGCTCTTACCGGCTGCACATGCTGTACTCTGCCTAAAATGCCAGTCAATCATCAGGAGTGCTCGGTGTTCTCTGTGTTCGCCTTATCTCCCCTGACAGAGTCGACAGTTTGTGTTTGCCCAAACAGCAGATCAGGAGACCGACATTAAGAGACTATTGACTCCCTCCGAGTGCTTAAATAAACACATATCTGCATCCAGCGCCTGTCAGCCATCCCCAGTCTGGAGATGTGCAGCGAGAAAACTAGCGGAGACCGAAGTGTGTGAGGCTGAACACACCGAGGTTCAGCCAGCAGAGAGCAAATGCAAGCAGAACCTGTTGTTAGGAAGCTGCTTTCTGGTGCTGATTATTGTGTAACTTTAACCCTCAAGCAACCGAGTGGGGTCATTTATGACCCCACTCGTATAATTATATTTGCCGTTTTTATATCTTTAATCAGAAAAATGTTTCCTTCCATGAATTTGTCAGTCTACTTGTCCTACAGCTGCTCATATTTTTTTGCAGGGATCGGCCAACTGGTGTGACCAGGATAATGGAAAGATGTATAGGTTTTTTACTATTGTAGGCTTTGGTTTTATTTGTTTGTTTCTACCTCTAATCACTATATTTCAATGTTTTGCAGTGCACTATGGCTGGCAGACCTAGAATAGCAAGATTTACTGTTGCAGAAGCACTGAGACAGATTCTTGATTACCAAAGTGATGATTAAAATAGCTCAGCTGATGGAGATGAGTCACCATCAGACAATGATGATCATATCTCTGAGATGTCAGACCATTCTGATGTAGAATCTGACCATGAGGTCCATCCCATAGCTGTGGCACCTCAAGCAGGTGATCAAGATATGGCTGCAAGGGGGGCAGGTGGAGGTACTGACTGTAAAGTGTTACATGCATGTGCTACATGCAACAAACCGGTGTGCCCAGAACATAGCCACAAACAAGCTGTGTGTGAAGACTGTGCCTGAGATATCACTAATAGCGCATCACTGAATCTTATTACTATGACTTTGCAGTACTTTTATGCTAACTTGGCATCTCATTTGGACTGTTGCATCGTTCAGATATTTCAGTAATCTAAATACTTCCCTGCATATTACATTGCTCATCTTCAGATGAGATGTCTATGTAGATGTTGTTTTTCTCTACTTTTGATTTAGTATTGAGGAAACAAAAGGAAAAAAATATTTTAAAAGAAGTGGCAGACAAAGCTTGTCTAAATAAATGATACTGTGTTCTTATGGCGCATCATATTGTTCATATGGTTTTTACTTTAGCTCCGAGTCAAAAATGATTAAAATCCATGAGTAATTACATAAGAATATTTTACAATATCTGTCTTAAAATACAGTGGAGTGGACTAGGTAAGAAAGCACAAAAAACAGCACTAAACTAGAAGTATTCCTGTATAATATACTGGGGTCAAAAATGACCCCACCCAGTCATTTTAGTGGCTAAAATGACTTGGTCGCTTCAGGGTTAAGATGAGAGTGAAGACAGCTGCTTTAAAGCAAACTGTGACTTCAGGCCATTTTCAAGCAATAAACTTTATATGCTGTGAGGGGAATTTATTTTAAAAATCAAGACAAAAACACAATGCATTTTGACAGCAGAATAAAACCACAAATAAATCTAGGAGGATGCATGAAGCAGAGAAAATCCTCCCAATAAAATGTCTAATTTCAGTTGATATCAGTAATTATTAATCGTTCTTGAATTATCTATTATTATCAAAGCAAAGGAAAAAAAGGTTTTATTTTGAATTTAACCACTTTAGTCTCTTAATAAATGTACACAAGTAATACCTGTAAGTTTAACACAGCAATGAAAAACTCAAAAATAAATAAATGTATTCACTTTGGGCTTATTTTTCACTGCAAAATAAAGTCCTGACATCATCTAGAAGCATAAGTGTCTTCTGTGTAGTATGGCACAGTTATAATGCAATTAATCATAATAAAATTTTTTTAAAAAACTCATTACTTATTATTCATGTTGCAAAAACTGAATAAAAACCTGGATCCACAGGTGTTACTAACACTGGAAAAACTACAGTGACTTCACGTACTATTGACATTTTACAACTATATATTTTATTTCTATCAAGTGGCACTTACAAAATTTACCCAAAACACAAAGATTCTTCCAAACTTTTATTACTGTGCAACCGAAAGTGTGCTAACCAGCTCTTTTATTGTGTGGTTTGGTAATCTCACTCTGAAAGAAAACAAGGTTTTGGACAAAGTGGTTTGCTCAGCCAGAAGGACCATCGGCTGCACATATAAAGCGAGACTTTTACACTGTGCTTTACAGATAGTAAATGATTCTTCAGGCCATCCTGCCAGGGCCATGTTTGAAGTCCTTCCCTCAGGGAAAAGATATTGGTCAATGAAATGTACCACGTCTCATTATTTAAAGAGCTTCTTCCCACAAGCTGTGATGACTCTAAATAATGCACCTTGATTCTAACATGGTTTTTATTTTCTTGTGAACTATTTATTGGATCTTAGTACTTTATTCTTAAGTATTTTCTGTGGCATCTGATCTCTGTTCTTTTACTGTCCTATTTTCTTCTGTATTTGTTGTTTTTAGATGTTGACAGTGCACTTTGAGCTTCATGCACCTCTTTCCAATGTGGTTTTATACTGCAAATGGCAAATAAACTGAACTGAACTGAAGTACACTGCTTGCAGTTCAGCCTGAAAGTTCTTGAATTATCATGTGACCATTTTAGTATAGACTCTGGTTTCCCAAAATGCTTTACTTCTGGCAAATGTATAAATGAGACATGTAGAATAGAATGAATGACATCCTGAGTTTAAGCTTAGATTTGTTTTTTTCCTGATGAAACAAAAAGTCACACAGGACTAGTTAATAAATGGTCTAATTTTGGTGACTTTTTTTTTTTTTTTTTTACAGATAACAGGCCTTTTAACCATCCCAGCCGTGGAAAAAGCTCCCAGTTTGGGTTCAGAAGGGGGAAACCTTCTCTATTTTTAGGACCGGGCCTAAAACCTTCCTTTTTGACAAAGCCTATAGTTAGGACTGACTCGGGTGACCCTGACGGGTCAATTGGAGTCTGCATGTACCGGGCACAACTGACTTCTTCGACGTCCCTTAGTTACGCTGCTATAGGCCCTGGGCTGCTGGAGGACCTCTCTCGATGCATTGAGTCCTTCTCTAATTACTCTGTCAAGGAACGCAGTGGAGTTATGTGACAATTAGCATGCGTTTGTCGGTCTGTCTGTCTGTCTGTACCATTACCCAAAAATTTTGGCAGCGATGCAGCGTATAGTCTAGATCCACAGATTTGTTAAAGATTTCTGTATCATTGCGACAAAACGGCACAGCGTCACTGTAACTATGGCAATAAGTGAACAGTATGTCAGCTGCCTGCTGACGATCACATGAATGCGATGCTATTACAAATTGACTGCTGTGGACTTATCAGGAATTATCCATCTGAAATGACACAAGGAACAATTGGTTCAATTGTGGGGGTGTTTCTGAATCCCATCAATTCCCGCTGCCTGCTACATATTTAGGTCATATGATCCGGTATCCATACATAACATATACATGCATAACACACACACACCTGTGCTCAGCGCAAGGTCATTTTTTATAAAAGATTTCATCCATTGGAAATGATACGACTGAGCAGCCTTGGCGGAGTACTGCACTCTCTGAGTACTTTTTTAATTACTTATTTATTTACTGTATATACCATTATTGCATTACACTCACTCTGTTTCTCCCTGTGTCCTTTCTCCAAGTGTCCCTGATCCCAGAGCTGGATGCTTCAGATCTGTGGTGGTTCTCCCACCAACTGGCCTAATCTCCATCTGTGGGATGCTGCTGCTGCTGACCTTCCTCCAGCCCACTGCTTCCAGCTGCCCATTTCCATCAATCTACTCTGCATCACCCTCACTATACTTGATTTGCTCATCTACACACCATCTGCATCTTACTACCAGCTATACATACATATACATATATTTAATAGCAGAGCCTTACACCATAAAAGTAAACTTATAAATCATTTCTAATGTTGGCCTGTTCTGTATGTCCCCAGTCACTCTGTATTCATTATACATCACTTTGTATGTATCATCTATCCAAGCATGTATCCCAGTGTATGTCATGTATTTCCTTGTCCTCCACCCCCTCCATCTCTTCTGACTTTGAACTTCTCAACCCAGCCAGCCAGCAGCAGATGGGTCCCCCCACAAAGAAGAGCCAGGTTCTGCTCAAGGTTTCTTCCTGTTAAAAGGGAGCTTTTTCTTGCCACTGTCACCTTAGGGCCTGCTCAGGGGGTTTCAGGCCATATGGGTTCTGTAAAGCATCTTAAGACAATCTGAATTGTAATTGGCATTATATAAATAAAATTGAATTGAACTGAATTGAATTAAACTCTGTGGCAGGTGTTCAGGGTGTTAAGGTTTCATGTGGCTAGCCCGCATTTTGTTAGCTTCCAGGTTGTTTCTGTTTAAAAGTATATATAAATCTGAAGTTTAGACATCAATTTTTGATGCTAATTATGAGAAAGAATTTACATATAGACTCTATCCAACAAGCGAAGTTTACATAGATGGAATATGAGCTCAACATGGACAGAATGTTTGCTTTTCAGAACAACTGAACATTTTGGAAAGGAGAAAAAGGTCTAAAGCCAGTGAAGTAATCTAAATTAAAGCTTAATTCTTGCTTCAAATTGACATTTTTTTTTTACATTACTGGGTTGTATTTAAGTATATTTAATTCTTTACAATTCATTTCAGGGCAGGTATCTGCCTTCTGTATCAGCGTGGCTCATGTGTACACGAACATTCAGTCCCCATGAAGACGACACATTATCTCCACTCGTACGGGGACGCAAGACGATTATCGAACACGCAAACTGTTCTGCAGGCAACTTCGGTGAGGTGATAAGAGATTCCACGGGGGAAATCTGAAATCCATTTGATTTGAGTGGTACAGACTTCATCATGTAGAAATGAAAAACACAAATTGATAAAAAAAACTAATAAAACACACATTAAAAAGGATGCAGAACGTGAACAAACACCAAATGTGCACAAACCGTACATGTACTTGGGGTTAGTTACTAGTTATCAAGCCACTGTGATCTCGCCATTGATCAGTGTGCAGATCAAAGCGAGGAGCACGGCTGCAGAACTGTGTTGGCTAATTACCGGGTCCTGTAAAGGATTTCGGTCTTTAAGCATGGCCTCTGGGCCTCACCCCCATAGCAGGAATCCTGTGATTAGGGCCACAGAAGACCTGACAGGCATGGAGATGAAGCCCACGATTGTAAACACTCGGCTGGCATATGCTCACCATGACTGATTGGCCTCGGCGCTGCCAGACTCCAGTGCTTCCCTGCAGAGGAGGCATCTGCGAGCCCCAGACTGATGTTTTGCACTGCGTACCTCAAAAGCGCATCGTCTCTTTCTCATTCATGCTTTTTTTTAATGGCACTTTTCAGCTCGCTTTATCACCAGCGATGGCATTGCCGCCGCGAGCATTATTGCCCTTGATTGAGCATGATGATATGGGATTTTGAAGGCAGATACTGATGTTGCTGGTTGTTTTTCAGGAAATCTCTGACTTGCAGGTCTGCAGCACCTTTGACGAATTTAGGTCATTAAGTCCATAGTTTTAAAAAAAATGCCGTTTCAATCCTCACTCCTAAAAATGACACCTATATACTACTTAACCTTCTGCAAGATGTGCTGGAAACATATTGCTCCTGTCAGATAAGTGATATGTTTGCAAAGCCTTGAAGTCATTGAGAAGTGGATGTTGGGTCTACAAAGTCTGAGATTCTGGCACTGGGTTCCTACAGTTCTACAGTTTCATTTAGCTTTTTTCCAAAGCGACATACATCTGAGAGAAGATACAACACAAGTAAGGATGTAGTCAGGAGAAAACAACCTGGATCAGTGCCATAAAACAAGTTCCTTGGCTGGGCATCGAGAATTGGTTCCAACTTCTCCCAACTCGCTGAAGGAATCATTAAAGTTTTGATTCTGCTTATCAGTTCCTAAACTTCTCAGATTTTACCAGAAGCTAATCAGTGTACTGCAAACACTTCCTGTAAATCTACCACTATATGTCTAGATTATTTTTATTGTCAAAGCACATTAGCAACGAAATTAATCAATGGTCTTTTAGTGCATTAGAAATAAATACGAAGTGCATCAGTAGGTATTAGAAATTTCTAGTATTCGTCATGCACAACCTGCATATCTTCCTGTCTCCTAATGCATCTGTATAAACTGTGAATCTAGCTTTATGCTATTAGGAAACCTATTCCATTAGTAAGGTTTAGATTAGAGTCTCATAGCAATTATCTTTAACAAATATATCCTGCTGCAAAATGTTCTGAAATGACGGGACTAGACTCTGCCATAGTTACTGTAAAGCACTCAAAGGAAACCTCCAAAATAAGCAAGAGACTAACTATGGCTATGCTTCCGACTACTTGGTCTAGCTACATGTTTCTGCTGCTAACATTAAAGGCAGCGGTCAAGCACAGAAAGCATAAAAACTTTTTATTTTTCACCTTATTTCTGACTGAGTCTGCACAGTGTTTTATTTTGAAAAAATGGCGAGTTTGTCTTCCCATCACTTCCACCTGTGCTTGTTTCCCGCACTTGACTCGGTCAGTTTTCACAGCGTTAAATGAAGCCGTCAATCAGCCAAGCTGAAGGAAAAAACAAATGTCTCTGGTGAGCTTCTTTGAAAAGAGTTAGAAGCTGAGAGAGAAGAAAAAGTAAATACATATTTAGCAATTAAAAGTCATTTTATTCATGTAGGACACTTTTAAAAAAAATAATAATCATCAAAATTATATAAAAAAAAGTTTACTATTTGTTATGTGACCAGTGAGTAGAAAATTGTCTTGCTTGAAATCAGTCCGTGCTGCAAAAAAGGTTGGAGACCGTTGATTTAAGGTTCCACACTGCAACTAAATTGTGTGTTTTTGAGAGTGCATGAGTTAAAACTTCACGTAGCGTGAAAGGCTGATGTGATTTTACTAGATTGCCTTTTTTACTACCAGTGGGAGTTGGATCTATGGTAGGCACGGGACTTGACCCCAACTATGGTTTACTAAAAATAGTTTTGATTTTATTTGTGATTTGGAAGAATAAAAACTTGTTTTATAGGTCTGAAAAAATGATTAAAAAGTTATCCAGGATGGTCAGGATTCAGAATAACCTGAACAAGTTCTGTCGGAAGTTTTGTTTGTCGTTTCTTTGAACTGTTGCTCATAGGGGACTTTGGATGATTGGGTTTTCTGTTCTCTGTTTATAATTCTCAAAGTCTTCACCTTACTATGCTAAGTGGTGTGAGATGACATATGTTGTGAATCTGCGCTGTATAAATAAAACTTAACTGAGAAACTGCCCTTCCTATGCACAGACATAAAGCTGAGATGCTCAGAAAGCCTGATGAATGCTGGTGTTGGTGTGGATGTTGCAGTGTCTGTGTGCACCACAGGGACCAGACAGACAGAATTCTGAATTCAGGCCAGGTTCTAACTGTCAGAAGGTTCAGGTTAAAATTGTCAACCACTGGTCTCTTTCTGGGCCTCAGGTCTGCACACAGAACTGGGTCAGGGCCGAATTTTTTAGCCCCATGCAATTTCTGTATTGGCTTAAAAATTGTAGCGCAGCTGTGTCTCTTTGCTCTGTAACCGGCCCAGAGGCTGAAAGGATCCAGGCCACGCTCCACACTGAGGGTCTTTTACTCGGCCGACCTTATCGCAGCGCATAAACCTAACACAGAAAATGTTTTCCCCGACAACCTGTCACACATAAGCACTCGCCACAAGTCGCGGAGAGCCTGAATGTGTGTTTTTGTGTGTGCATGGCAGCCGGCGGAGCGCCGAGTGCACCCCTACCTCCGCTGTCAATCTTGTTCTCACACTGGAACAACCGGGGCATGTGGCATCCGCCGGCACAGCGAACACACAAACACAAGCGTAGCACTCTCCCACCCGCCGAGCCGCCGCCGCTGATGGACACACCGGCTTCCTGCTGCAGCACTCTCCTATTTCAATTACTCTGCCCCCCTTCCTTTTCCCTCCTTTTTTCCCCTTCTTTCCTCTTCACACTACATTTTTCTTGGCCACACAAAATGCACACCTCACTTCCAAGGAGAGGTTTATTTTCAACTTCTGCCCTTTTATTTATTTTTTTGTCAACATTTTCTCTTTCATCCTACAGACCGCCGCCGCCGTGCCTGAAGCGATGGACTGGAGGTAAACCCTACCCCGTGAACAAGAATAGGGAAGTGACAGAGGCTTCAATAGCCACTCATCCGTATAATCACATCCCACTATTAGAATACTGCAGCTATCTGATGCCACAAGTTCTATCAGTGGATAAGCATTAGCACTCATTAGTCACATGCATTAGCTCCTGAATTGGGCCTGACAGAGGAGTCGGTGTGAGATTAATACAGCAAAAAAAATAAAAAATAGAGGAAGGGGTGCAAGAATGATGACAAAAGGCCGGATTGATTGATGGATAGATGGATGGAAGTATCGACTGGTGGGATGATTGACGGATTGATGAAAGAACAGACGTGTACAGACGCAACATAAATTGATGGATAGATTGGATGGACGAGATGATTTGTTGGTGGATAAATGGACACGAGTCGCACAGGCAGGTTTGACCAAAATACCATTTCGGATTCTGATCTCTTTTTTTAAAAAATGTGGTGCGAAAACAATTTGTCAATTGACAATAAATTAATCACCAATCCTAACAGGCCATTTATCAAGAAAGAAGTACTAAATATTCACTTGTTTCACCTAATTAACTTCAAAACAAGGATCACTATACTAAGTAACATTACCAGAGGGGGAAAAATGATGTAATAAATGAAAGTAGAAGAGTAGATTGGTGGAAGCAGGGCCAATAATTTTGCAAGACCATTATCTCCAGCAGAGTGGATCTGTGAGTTATAGCTGGCAATGTTCATAACTGATGGCTTATATTCATCATTTATCAGTGTTGGGTCGCTTTTGCACTGGTAACTACAGTTTTAAACCTAAAATTATGACAAATTTAGGTGTTTTATTTTAACAGTGGGCTTCTTCTGGCTGTAAGTTCCACAAAAAAGTGAGAAAAGATGGTAAAACAGGGATGTCAGTGATAGATTTGAAAATGTCACACATTTTTTGTGAAACTGGCACATCCAAAGTAGTTCATGTGCCTCAAGATTGTCTCAAACGTTTGAGAAAATGCAGATTTTTTATCATTCCAATGGGTCCTGATGAGTTCCACCAAGTTCCAGAGCGTTTCAATAAAGTATAAACTGACAAAAGCTTATGCAGTTGTTGTCTAGTCAGTCATTGGTCAATTGCAAGTTGTGGCTGAAACCATCGCTGCTGCTTCTCTCAAGAAGGACAACGGTTATGAAGCCATATCCAAGTGATTTCAAGTTTTAGTACAAGAAAGTATGACAAAAAAAAGCACCAAAAAAATCTCAAAACTTGTGGCAGGAAACCAAAGCTGGCCCCTGCACATGCAAGAAAGTAGTCTGAGAGGGCAAGAAGAACCCAATGATCAGCAGAATCCTGATGAATCTGAGCAATTCTAGTAGCAACATGTCAATCAGACACTGAAGTAGGTCGGTTTCCATGAATGGTTTCCAAGAAAGATGCACAAAATCCCATCTGGACAAAGAAGAAAGCTTCAGTGTTGTGGTTGGATGAGACAAAAATTGAGCTGTTAGGATACAAAGAACGAAGAAGAAGCATTCAACCCCAACAACACTAAAATTAATGTATTTTACAGTCTATTGTCTCTTGTTTGTGTCATTTTTAGTCAGAAACCGTCAATTGGTCAACTAAAAATAAAACAAAATTTGGCATCTGTACAAGTCATTAGGGTAATTTAGCTTGATTTCTAACAGTGCTGCATTGATATCATTAAGCTAGAATGGAAGTCTAACAGCTGCTGGACTCAGGGCTTCATTTAATATTTAGATTTTGCTGCTAAATGATCACTTCTGGCACTCAGCACTGGCCTTCAAAGGAAAGATGCACAAAAGCACAAAGAAATGTTCTTTTTCCTTGACTTTTGGACTCCTCCAACTATCACTTCTGCATGAATTCTTCCCCAATCTTCTGACATTTTCAAGCCCAGATCAGTAATTGTGAGAAACAGCCGTCAGATTAATGAAAAGAAAAAGCAGCAGCTGGAAGTCACTCACAGTCTCCTGCTTTAAATCTGCGAGCACATCGCCTGAGTCTATTTGTTTGTTCTGTTCCTATTATTCTGCTGCACCGTTTGCAAATAGCAACAGTCCAGTTCCCCACGGGCATAATTAAAGTTTAATCAAATCTGAATTAATCGTGCGTGCCTCGTGCAGAAGCCGATCAAAATGTCTCATTAGAATCAATCATTCGGGTTAAGGACTTCCCATAAAAATAAAACGGCGAGCTCCGAGACGATTGTGCAGTCAAACAAACACACAGTCGCATTAAAAACGCAGGGGCGACGCAGGCTAATATCTGATTTCACCGAAGGCCTCAAACATCCGGTTCAGGCCTGACAGACGGACGAAATGACAAACGGCCTCCCTGCATGTCTGTCTGTCCATCTCTGCGGGGGGGTAAATGTTAATCAATAGCACATCCCTATTAGAGGCGAGCAGATGCCACCTCCACCTCTGCGCCGCTCCACGCCTCGGCTAAATGAAAGCTCGGGTCAGAACCACAGCTGGGCCGCTAACACAAGCATATACGCCGAGTGAATGTCGGATGAAAGGCGGGAGGCAGAAGAAAGGGAAGGTTGGGTGCAGGAGTAAAGAAAAAAAAAGAAGTGTGCTAGTTGAAGGTGCAGAGTGGGAGCCGCTGAACTGGCTAAAGTAATGAGGCCGGCATAGCGGGGAATATGGCTAATACAGCGAGATCAAACCTCCGCTACACCTCCAGGAACAAGCTCGCTGGCATCCCTGCGCTCAGATGTGACACCCCATCGGTCCGGACACACAACCACGAGGCGGCATGTTTCATATGAATCACGACGTATTGACTCTCAGAAATATTGCCGTTCTTCTTGCCTCGCTAAAAACATCTTCCAATAAAGGACAATACAGATACATAGCAGAGAAAACAGCAACGGGTGTGGGAGCAGAGCGAGCGTAGTCGATCAAATCAAAGACTTTGTTGTTGTGCAAAGTAACTTTGTCTTTTCAAGTTTGTTTGTGTCCAAAGCAGCTTTTTAACTAACATCTTTGACATGTAAGTCTTGATGCTGTGTCAGCTAAAGTAGCTTGTTGAAGAAAATTCCGATTTAACTCCTTAAAACTCATCTCTGTGTGTCAAAATGACATACATTACTGTTCAAAAGTTTGGGATCACTGAGAAATGTCCTTATTTTTGAAAGAAAAGCAGTTTTTTTCAATGAAGATAGCATTAAATGAATGATAAATCCAGTGTAGACATTGTTAATGTGGTAAATGACTATTGTAGGTGGAAACAGCTGATTTTTAATGGAATATCTCCATAGAGGTACAGAGGAACATTTCCAGCAACCATCACTCCTGTGTTCTAATGCTACATTGTGTTAGCTAATGGTGTTGAAAGGCTCATTGATGGTTAGAAAACCCTTGTGCAGTTATGTTAGTACATGGATAAAAGTGGGAGTTTTCATGGAAAACATGAAGTTGCCTGGGTGACCCCAAACTTTTGAAGGGTAGTGTATATATTCCATAAAAATGATCCCCTACTGCCTTAAAATGGTTTAGATGCAACATTATGACATTGCTTTTTTCACACCCCAAACTTATTGCGCTCATGGTGCATCATCTAGCATGTAAAAAAACAACCTGTAGACATGTGAACGTGATAAAATAACTTGATTTTCACCTAAAGGGGTTCTTTTAACTTCTGCCTTGACTGTTCAGAAAGAATAAATTAGTGGCAAAAGAAGGTTTTAGATCCATAATCGAGTGAAATTGGCAGCACAGCACTTAAACTACTAAAATAAAGCACTCTTGCATGGGAAATACTACGAAGTCTTATTAACTTAAAGCCTTCAAACACAGAAGTAATCATAAAGCAACAAAAAACGGCTTCTATTTGACAGTAAGTATGATTTAACTGTTGGAGAAAGTCTTCAGTATTTTGAATGAATACTATTTGAAAGTCTTCACCTGTTTTATATGCAAAGTGTTCATCTGCAGAATAACAAGCAAGTTGTCGAATTACTGTAATGCAGTGAAATGTGCACTATTTGCCTCTAAAATGTAAAGTTCTAGCAGTATAGGTTGGTTTTAAATCAAAATACTTTAATAAAGTACCTCAAATATTACGGCTGCAACTAATGATTCTTCATGCTGCAATTACCAACCCATCATCAACACTTAACCTCAACTTATTTGTTCAGATATAAATCTAAAAAGAGGTGTAAATAGGAATTAATAATTTCTTCTACTTCATTTTTTACAAATATACTCCTGTTTATCATCATAACTCCTACAGACGTTTACACTATAGCGCTAAACCCTAATCCAACTACAGTTTATGTTACAAAGTCTGAAAACAAACAGCTGAATTTATGGTTATAGATGTTTATTCCTCTTCAAACTTCGCTCTACGGTTCTCTACTTTGTTTTTCTGTTCTCTGTAATTATTTGTAAAAAGTTTAATCATCTAAAAAGATCTGATTAAAGGTTAATTTTTAAATAAATCTTCTGTCTCTAATGATAATAGATGTCAAATATGTCCCATCTTTTAACCTACATAACGGCAAATTGTTAATTATTTCCTTCTGAAAGCATTATCAGTGTAATTAACGTCATCTGAAAAGAAAAAAAATATTTTAGGGAAAGTGGAATTAATTCCAAGTTATCTGAATGCTGATTTATCTGATGTCTTTTTTTTTTTTTTTTACATGTTCGAAGTCAACCACTGAGTAGAAAATTAGACAAAATTTCATTATACGTCATGTTTATTCAAGTATGATGCATCAAATCAAGTCATATTTTTACTTTACTGACCTTTGATTTTGGTCTCGTTTTGTTTTCAGTAATATGAAGTAAGCAGTCTTTACATCTACAAACATAACACGTAAAAATAATTTCAAATAACGTTGAAAAACTAGTTTGAACAGTTCCTCCTCTCTGTGTTCAACTTAAATTTGAAATATTTATTAGGTTTTAATGGTCATTCTTTTGACAATTTTAGTTATTTTGTTAAATTTAAAAAAAAATGAAGGGGGAAAAATACATGTTAACTAAGTCAAAACTGTATTTAACATCCACATCAAAAAATATATTTTGACAAATGGTAATTTGTTCTTTTGCAACACTTAACAGTAAAATTACACAATATTTACTGCATTTCAATAACCAGAAATATAATTTTATGGATATTTGACATTATTTCAAAGAAAACTTTTGTATGTCATGATTGTAAAATGGTAAATCATTCTGTTATTTTACAGATGTTTCTTGCTTTGATAAATGAAAGATAACATAGTAAAATTACAGAAAAAAGTGCTATTTATATGCTAATCAGCCTAAATTGTGCACAATATCCCCATCAGAATTTGTTCATCCTCTATGTATGAATGTAAAATGTTAGCTAAAGATATCACTGTTTTACCAATATTTACTACTATTTTCACAGTTTCTTATGTGAAATTTCTTTTGTGAAATAATTAAGAAATACCTATGACTGACGAGGAAGGCTAATTCCTCCAACTCAGTGCAGTTAATACGCAACATGTTGCGCATCAAAGGGTTAATTGGTTGAAAACCATTTCATTCAAAGTTGTCTTGACTCAAAAAGATTGATAAAAGCTGTTATTTTTTTTTTACGTTGAGCCAAACATGATTTTTTAGAGTGTATGATGTGAGTTTTGGATGGAGGCTGAGGCGCTGATAAAGCAGGAGGATTATAAATTGTGAAGCAAAGCAGAGCAGGACGGAAGGTGGAGGAGGTGGAGGAGGGTTTCTCTCCACATCCAAACCCATTACTAACATCTGCCGAGCTGAGAGGGTCCCACCTCCAATTAGCTGTTTCATCTCCGAGTGGAAATGTGACTGTGGGGAGACGCTGCCCGGCAACATTAGCTGCTCCTGCAATAACTTAGTGCCATCGGGGTGAATCCTCAGCACAGCGCCGCCGCTCGTCAGGTCGGCCCATTAATAAGCCCTGGCCTTTATTAGCACGTAGCTTCTCATGCTGCCTAAAACCAGAACGCTGGTGCACCTTGACTCCTTCTCAAGGTGTCGGATTACTTTCTGAGGCGGATATACATGACTTTGCATTTCCGCTGTCGCTTTGAAGTTTTTTTCTTGCATCACCTACTGTAAGACGTGGCAGCGTGTGTGTGTTTGCATGTATTATTTCCTTATATATTTATTTCCCGGCGTGCACTTTGTTTGCGGGGATTACAGACGGTGGGAGCTCAAGCCTCTTAGCCCCTCGCAGGCTGCCACAGCTGCCTGCCACTTCTAATGACACTTCAGACTAAGACCGGCTAAGTCCATAGGCAGGTTTATTAGTTTAGAGAATGCTCCAATGCGTACAGCCTCGGCTTTTTTTTGTGCGACTGTGTGTTGCAGAGTGAGCGATTGCTTCGCCTCGACGCCTCCGACAGGCCTGCCGACTTTAAGCGAGAGGGATGCCGTACACGAGGTGACCTAAACGTGTCTGGACATGGTGCGTCAGCATTCCAACAACTCCATTTCCTAATGAAGGATGCAAAATGGAAATCTGCCTCTTCCTCCTCCTCCTCCTCCCTGATGACTGGAGCTATTTTCATATAATAATGTCATTTAATCGCGTCTTGTTGTTTGTTTGACAAGGCCTCCCTTGGGTGCCGTTACACCGCTTATTTTGTATTGTCACCGAGCACACATCTTTATTTTTTGTCCTTTAAAATAACAAACAGAGGTCTTTGTTGTATTTCTAGCCTCAGTCTGCTTTATTTGCCTGTTTCTTTTTAAAAGATGAGCAGCTCAGACAGATGTTTGGCGTCATTTCTTGCTCGTTTTGTCTGCAGACGCAGGTGTTGAAGGCCAGGAGGATTCTGGGAATGATGCGTTTCACAATTCTTCATTTTTTCATGATTTTTCAAGGATTTTTTTCAACCGTTTTTGTTCCTAATCGTGTCATATCATTGTTTTCTGTTTCTGTTTTTTAACATACTTTTTAACCCTCTGAACTCTAAGTAGTTTTGGGTCACTTTTCTTTGCATTTTTACTCACTGTTGGCTCATTTTTCTCTGCAATATAAAGTCCTGCACTTCTATGGAAACAGAACAACCATAACTACAAGTACAGAAAACTGAAAAGTGCATTTTGTACACTCTAGTCAAACTATCCTGCAATAAGTCATAAAAACTACAAAGCAGAAGTTGAATTTCTTTGACTATTTACAAAATTAGAAAAAGCCCCCTTTTTTTTCACGTGCTAACATGTGTTGCCAACTTTGGCAAACAAATGCGATAGATATTTTCATATTTTCATATTTATAACCTCTACAAGTTTAAATTTTTCACGTGACTCTGAATCAGAAAGATGTTTCACCATGCAGAATGTATCGTCCACCAACTTGCTCCTCTCAACACACTTTTTTAACCCGTGTTGCATTTATTTTAAAAGTTAAATATGTTGTATTTTCCTCTCAATCGATCTAATTAATTTCCACACTGCACATACACTGCCTGCAGTTCAGCTGAAAAAGAAAAAAAATCTATTTATGTCACATGGTTCCTCATGGTTGTGCAGAATAGTGCAGATTTTTTGGTTATTTTTTTTAGCAGAATCTGGTGCAAACTGTTTATTTTATTTTGTGCCAAATTGAAAGATTTGAATCAAATATCACATTTTTAAGGTTTGTTAATTATCACGACAGAACCAGATATGTTTTTCATTAGTTCAAGGACAGTCTGAAAGTTGGATATCCAAAGATTTTTTCAGTTTTTACAGTTTCTGACTGTGATAAATGGGGCAGTTTCTTTTTAAAGATATTTTTTAACAGAATCCAGACAGTTTATTTTAATATTATTTTTTAAAAAGAGGTGTGTAGAACTAAAGGATTTTAATCAAATATCAATTTTTTAAGGTTTATTAATTATCCCGACAGTCAGATGTCTTTTATAGTTAGTTCAAGGGCTGTCTGAAAGTTGTAAATGCTAGGATTCTTTTTGTTTTTATAGTTTCTGACTTTAATAAATGGTGTAATTTCTTTTTATCAATATATTTTTTAAAAGAATCTGATCCAAACTATTTATTTTTGGTGATTTTTTTTAAAGATGAAATCTGTAGAATCAAAGTGATTTTCATCAATTGTCACAATTTTTAGCTTTCTTAATTCTTAATTACACCGACAGAACTAGACGTCTTTTATGGTTAGTTCAAGGACTGTCTGGAATTTGAAAAATCCAAAGATTCTTTCTATTTTTGCCATTCCTGGCTCTGATAAAGTGTGTAATTTTGGCGATTTATTTTTAAAGATAATGAGGTTTGGGGTTCAGAGGGTTAAAAATGACAATATGTTGGAGTTCTGAGGGAATATCAGTCAATAGCACATAATTCTGCCTCTTCCTAGAATAAGATGACGTTGAAAACCAGATGCACAATACATAATTTGACAGCAAAGTGTTCTATAATGACCAGATTAAATGTCCTATTACACAGAATGAGAGGAAAATAGTGCGTCATGTGTGTTTGACAGGCAGTCAGAGCATGATCAGGACGTGATGTGAATGTAGGAGAAAAAATCACATATGTAATGATTTCTGAGGCTGCAGAGGGAAGAAGAAAAGAGATTTTTACTGCAGGAAATGTCGAATATTTGTCTATAATATAGCTTTACTTAATAACCACAATTGTGAACACGAATTTTTAAGCTGAAAAAAAAACATTAAAAAAACAACTTCCTCTGCTTATGTTTTTTGTTTGTTTGTTTTTTTTTGACATTTTCATGTTTTAGTTCATAGAGTAGCTTCTAAGAAATCAGTTCAACATGTGGAGATAAACCACCACCACCACCTCCCATCCTGCTCTGCTTTTCTTCACATTTTATAATCCTCCACCCTCCTTTTAAAAGTAAAATAGCTTTTACTCTTCAAAAAGATGCATTTTTAATTGTTTAATTTAAATTATTTAACAAAGACTGTAAAATCTGGCAGCAAGTGCCAGAAAAAAATATTTTAAAATGGTGAAATGCTGTTAAAAAAAAAACAAAAAAAAAAAAACTATGAAAATAACAGCAAATATCAGTAAAATCCTAATATTTTTAGTGGATTTATTACAATAACAGCATTTTTGCAGTCACACATTGTTTAAGAACAATTATTAGTGAAAATGTTGAATTTATTCATAAAAGCCATGCCATTTCTTGTAAAATGTCTTTTGTATCATATTTATTCATCCTATCAGTCCTCTAACACACATTACCTGTCTGAACCTTGAAATTCTTCACTTAAGAAGCAGAAAAGCCAATTTCATTGATTTGCAACACCTTGAATTTCCATCTAAATCAACTAATGCTGAAATCTGAGTTTTAATCACACAATGTTAAGTTTATGCGCCATTCTTATGTCTACTTAAGCTAACAGAAAGATAAAAGGCTTGTTGAATTAAGTTTATATATTTAAGTGGTAGAAATAAACCCCTTGAATTACTTTTTAGAGTGCATCTTTTATCCTAACTTTATAATTTGCCTGTTCATTCTTATATCAACGGGTTAAATGATAACAGAGTGGTTTTGCGAAAAGAGTTTTGTCTGATGATGATCAACAAACTGAGGTCAATGGAATAAAAAGGGCGGGTTGTGTTTTTTAATCTTAGAAAAAAGGATATTTCTCTGCTCAATTCACTCCGCTGGTCTCCTCACCTTCTCTTTTCTGTTCAGGCCTGCTGTGCAGCCATTCAGGCATTGGAGATATTCTTTCAAAAACACTGGCGGCTATTACATCTCCTCATGCGTAAGTGTTTATCTGGATCTCCGGCTCACTTTTTCTTCCCTGCCGCCGGTTTCCTCTTTTGAAATGCTTTCTAATTAGCACGTACAACACACAGCTGGGGTTAAATTAAATTGCTAAGACACAAGGAGGTTGAGGTCAACGGCTCGGCGAAGACCGTCGGCGCAGATAATTGGAAGATATATTGGTCTTTTTTTCCCCCCACTTTTGCTAAATATCCATGATCAAAATGACAGCGGATGGCGCGCAGACAGTTTGGCAGAGCCGGAGCACAGACGCCATATGAAATTTATTTTTAGAGATAGAGGAAGACAAGTAATTAGGAGTGCAGAGAGAAAATCACTTTCATGTCTTCTCTGCCCCGACGCTCTCGCACCTGGGAAACAACTTCTGTAAAACCAATATATCAGGGCCAGTATTGGTTTTATGAAATATAAGATGATGCAGTTCCTTGACTGCATAATCACTGTGACTGAGGAGAACCACGCCGGCTGTCAGGGAGGGAAGCTTTAAGGAGATGATTGCTGTTGACTTTTGACTGGGTTTGCTTTATGAATGCAGGCATTAATCTATTACTTTTAGCTAGCTGTTAGCTCTTTCAGACATTAATCCATTACGTTTAGCTAGCTGCTAGCTCTTTCAGATATTAATCCATCACGTTTAGGTAGCTGTTAGCTCTTTCAGATATTAATCCATTACTTTTAACTGGGTCAATATCACTATAAAGTACCTTTTGGTGTCCTCATCAGAGTCACCACGTTATCATTTACATGCTACAAGATAATAAAAAAATGTTTAGGCTGTTATTACAAATATATTGACACACAAATCAGTACAAGGACAATTTTTTAAAAAAATGTACTTTGGTAATTTTATACCATTTTCTTTGGTTGGGTGTATCTGTTTTTGCTATATCCCACACACTGGTCTGCTCATGCTAAGCAGTGTAATAAAACATTAAATGACACAAAATCAAAATACTTTTTCAATGTTCTTATTATTCTTACAAAGTAATTTTGTACAAGAAGCCATTTGGATTTTTTTCTTAAAAAAAATAAAAAAATAAAAAAATAAATTATATTAAGCATTTTGTACATGTCCCTAAAACAGCCATCCACCCTGTCAGCATGGGGTAGTTTCCCCTTTAAGAAACCAACTGATGTAATCAGTGACATTAACGTCCCAATTTGTCTGTCTTCAATGGAGGTTAAAACAACTGCTGCAAATACAGTGAGTATCTACACTTATATTTCCTAAATTTCACCTTATAATGTTTGGAGTTAGACGTTGTCAAGCTTAACCTGTCCACTCTGTCAAAAATTGACAAAAACAGAATAAGTTTTCAGAAATTCTAAATATATTTGAAGAACAGCATGTAGTCCACTTCAACAATTAGTCACTTTACTAGCTGATATGGTCCACCATGTACTTCTTAGATGCTAACTTTAGCCAAAAATGTCCACACTGTGACCAAGCTCTACATGACAAGGTGGACATTTGTATAGTATAGCTGACAAGGATATCTACCCAGGTGTCATCATGGATGTGGACGGACACAGTGTCAAAGTCAAGTGTATGCATCCAAATGGTGTGAACAAGTTCTTGTGGCCAGGTCCAAGGGAGGACATTAGCACAGATGCCAGAACCACAGATACTGAACAGGCGCAGTAATAATGGCTCGACAGATCGAACCATCTATTTGGAAGAATGTGGAACGCCAATTTGACTCCACTGGTTTGTCTGGACAGAAGATCGTGACAAAATGAGCTCACTTGACACTTGATATTCTGAATGAGATTTATGGTCTTGATCATTAATTCAAGTCTTTGCTCGATGCTCGTTGTTAATCTTGTTTTGAGTTAAACTAAATATAAAGTTGAGGGTGTTTTAGGGCATGGCTTTATTTGTGACTGACCAGTCATTAGCGTTCTGCTGTTGCTCTGTCGATTCTGTTTCTGGCAATGTTTTGAAGATATTTTATTAGTGATGCCAAAAGCTTATGAATGTTCCTAATTTTATTTTGTAATGTCCACCTTTATTCAGACAGTGGTTAATAAATCTACTAACATCAACACATTTTTGTCCATCCTGTCATGTGATTGTCAAAATTCTTCACCTGAAGTTCTTTGTTTTCGTTGGCTTTCACACAAGTATCGTAACGGTAGAACACAATGTGGCTTAATGCTAGGTACATGAGTTTTGAATGGTTAAAATCCATTATCAACCACATTATTGATCAATAACGTATCAGTCGCAAACATAACGGGATCACAGTGGACATCGGCCACAGAGACGGCTTTGTTACGTTGACCATTATAGAAAACTAACTATAAATACATCTCTATTCGTGTGCAGCTTGTTTTAAAAACACATGAGCTCTGGGTGGAGGTCATTAAGCAGCACAGAAGACTTTGTCATGGTGCCCATTGCTAGCTAAACCCTCACAAAATTAACTGTCTGTAGTCCTAGTGATCGCAATCAAAAACATTAATAATATTAAACATTAAGACAATCCATCTGGTGGAACAACCAGGTACTACAGCTGACCTACAACACAGTTTCTGACACGTCAAGAAAACGGATTTTCTTCATCTTTTGGAGCTTGTGAAACCACAGTACACCCTACTGTCTAATACTATATTTCAGACGGGTGTTTTACTGGAGCTTAACAACAAGGATCAAGACCATTTATGGAACATTAAGGAACAGACTGGGTGCAGAAATACCATTTATTTCTTAGTACACTGCAGAGCTATTCAGTTTTCAAGTATTAAGACTGGATTTATTGTAGTTAAGTGTGTATCATCTATGAAAATGGTATTGGACTGGAACTTGTCTTTTGCAGATACTAAATATTAAATGACAAATGGCATAAAAACAAAAAGAAAAAATAAAACTTTGATGGTGATGTTTTAGTGTGATCTACTCAGTGTAGGTCTATTGCGCCTGGCCTTGGTTGCATTTCCCTCCTAATAAAGGATAACTGACTGTAAAGACAACTTGAAATAATGGAATTAATCACTTCCATTCCATGAGCATACTGGAAACCTACTGTATGAGAGATGATTATATCTGGAAAACTCACAACTGAATACAACGTGTAATTATTTGAACTTCAACTGCAGTCTCTGGAGAATTTTAGAGGATATTCTGGGAAATGTATGAAGCAACTTGACTAGTTTTAATGAAGTTTCAATTCATACAGCAAGAAAATCAAGATTTAATTAAACCGTATCCATGTGAAAACAGTCCCCAGGTTGATTTGCTTCCAAGTTTCCAGACTCGCGAAGCACATATGAGGCAAACTCGAGTCTGAAATGAGGTAAATAACGGCGAAAACAAAAGATGTTTGAAACACAGGCGGTGTGAGAGAGGGAGCGGGGCACTCTGGGAAAATGAGAGAGCAATATGTCAGCATGGCAACACCTCTAAAAGTCACCGAAATGCCAGGTCACCCTGCTCGACGGGAAGAATCAAACCGCAGCGTGAGAGAGCACCTTGCATCACATGTCGAGTTTACAACATCACCGTAAAAAAAGAGCAGCAGCAGCCGACCGACCACAACTCGTCTTCGTTACAAATATGAACAGCACTAGATGATCATTCCTCTAATGAGCGTCTTAAGGTGGAGGGATGACGTGATGTTCTGGATCCTGGGCGGATCTCACGGCTGGCTTTGTGTCACCAGCACATTGTCTCACACGGAGCCAGGTGGGAGGATGATGAAGAGAACGTGCGTTAAAAATTCATTTCAGCTTCATTAATATTTCACATGAAATACGGGTGTGATGTACAAACCGATGACGATACCTTGGCTCCGGAAAAAGCCTCCCACAATGTGACGCGACCCTGCTGAGCTGTGCTTTGCGGCAGAGTAAACAGCGTCTCGTCTTGACACAGTCTCCAAATGCAACTGTTTGACTTTGGCTCCGACACAAACTTGAACTGGGGCGAATTCCTACCATTCTCCTCCCCGCCTTGCCGCCTTCTCCCGCTCTCATCACATCTTAGCGATCGCTGAACCTTGAAAAATCTCAAAACTAGAAAATTCTCGGTAGCTGAAACATGAGACGTCTGCTGGGATGTAATCTTGGAGCTCACCCACTGACTACCAGAATCAGACAGATATTGTGTATTAGGAACCCGCCGGTTTCTCCCAAAAAATAAAAAAAAGTAATTCACCAGAAATCCTAACGAAAAAGAAGAAATATATATATTTATATATCTGCAATTGTGAGAACAATCCCTGCTTTCAAATTGGCTCTTTGAGCAGAGGTGTGCAGCGTGGTGGCACTTTGAAGGTTTACCAGGCAGCGCTGTGAGTCTTTGTTGGTGTAATCTCTCTGTAAGGAATAATCCCTGCTATTGAATAAATAGGAAACTGATTATAGACGTGTACCTCCCGCGTCCTGCTTTATTATACAAACAAAAAAAGTCTGCATCCGTTGCTCAAGGCGTA
The DNA here is from genome assembly GCF_022539595.1 of Amphiprion ocellaris. Taxonomy (NCBI): domain Eukaryota; kingdom Metazoa; phylum Chordata; class Actinopteri; family Pomacentridae; genus Amphiprion; species Amphiprion ocellaris. Next base: position 28,442,575 of record NC_072786.1, on the reverse strand, counting down.
ATATAGACTAATCAAATCATCAAAGAAACACTCCCCTCGTGCTCATTATCCACCAGTTTCCTTCCACTATGGAAGTAAACATTCATACATATGCAGCAGAGGAGGGAAGTATAGTTAAAGTTAACACAGGTGTATTTCTGTGATACAGGGAACAGCAAAGTGAAGTGATTCATGTAATGTTCTGCTGAGAAACTGTTGGTTCTGGTGTTCATGTGGATATTACAGGTGGCTTTTTCTGCGGGAACTTGCAGGAACAAGTGCCTTATAAATAAACAGAAACTAATGTCTGTCTCACCTGACTGCTAAGAATAGCCAGCAAACTTTTTTAGACAGACTGTCACAAAGACGATGACAGCTGGTCTAAAGAAGTACAAATGAGCTACTGTGTTTTCTTCCCCGTACAGTGGAATAATAACAAGGTGCAGTCAGACCATTCTCCAGCGCTGTGTAGATCAGTCTGGCTATCTGAACTTCAACCATCTTAAAACTAAGTTCACCCAGCAATCCTCGAAGGCAACAACGACCCCAAGCAAGACAACGGAAGGTCATGAAGGTTTTCCTGTGGTGAATGCACGTCGACCAAATTAATGTCAATACAGTACCAGCCAAAGGTTTGGACACTCCTTCCCATTCAGTGGGTTTTATTAATTGGTATCATTTTCTACATTGTAGATTAATATTGAAGATTAACATTTTTTGTTTACAACATCATTCCATATGTATTCTTTTATAGTTCTGGTGTCTACAGTATTGATCTACAATGACAATATAATTAAATAAAAACCACTGAATGAGGTGTGTCCAAACTTTTGATTGGTAGTGTCTGTAAATGAAAATCACTCCCCTAAACTCCTTCAACTCTGGTGGTGATGAGCAGACATCCAAACTCAACAGATCCCAGTCTGATCAAGCATCTACTGTAGTGTAATATTTTAGTTGTTTCATTACTTTCTAAAAGTAAAATAAAAAGATGCAGTTGTGTAAATTTACTTGTCTGAAGAATGATCTAAATCTAAAAAAAAAAAAAAAATTTTTAAAAACCTAGGAGAAAAGAATGTTTGAAAAACATTTTAAAAATCCTAGTTAAATCCTAGTTTATTTGTTTTTTTTAGATTTGGTCTCAGGACAAGTCAATTTACACAACAGTATTTTGTACATAGATTATTTGAAATGTTATGGGTGGAACATAAATGTCCTCCAATTCTGAAATGACCCTTACATCCACAATACTGAACAATTAACTCCCCCCTATATAACCTCCCACCACCAACATACTATATCATACTATATTTTGCAGGAAACGCTGATGAATTGTCGGCTGCAAGAAATTTCACACACAGAGAACCTTTAGTATTTATAGTCAACATACATACTGCATAATTTTCTCTGCACACACATGCAGGGTAACTTCCAAAAAGCTCCCGAAGACATAGAAACCTCAAAGACTATTTACTGTGAAGTGCTGGGCGGAGTGGGAGCGAGTTCAGTGGTAGACGGTGGTGGAGTCACCAGGAGGAGAAGCTCAGCTCTCTGAGGAATCAACCCGGCTCATTACAGCAGCTCAACGAGGAGAAACTTTGAACCGCACGACGCGTTTGGAGCCGCAATATACCGAGGAGCCATTTTTAATTACGCGACAACACCCAGGCTCTGTGTTGAGAAACTGATCCCAGAGTAAATGGCAGAAGCTGATGGTTAATTCTGAGCAAAATACAAACAACATTCTGTCTCATTAGTTACAGAGCTGCAACAATTAACCGCTTATTCACCTACTGTTACAATGATAATCAACTATTTTCATTAAAAAAAATGTCAAAATTCTCAATTCCAGCCTCTTAAATCTAAATATTTTCTAGTTTCTTTACTGCTATATGACAGGAAACTGAATATCTTTGGATTGTGGACATTTGATTAACATTTTTTTTGACATTTCATAGATCAAGAAACAATAATCTACAATGAAAATATTCACCACTTGCCAACCTAACTAGCTAATATATTGCGAGCAGACAACTTTAAGAAAGTTCCCTCAACTAAAAATCAATTAATTATTCAACAAGTATACTGCAATTACTAATAAGTATATCAGACAAATAAAAATAGCAATAAAAAAAATTTAAAAATCCATCACAATATGAAGTTTTATTCAAATCAGTCATTGTTAAAGACTTAGTTAATAGACCAGCAGAAAAAACAGTTTAGACAGGTGGAGGAGAGCTGGGAAATGGGGAAAGGCAAATTCCAGCAAAAATGGCTAGAGAACATGGATTTCAGAGAATGACTGCAGCCCGTTGGTGGTCAGGGGTGGTTTCTGGATTCAGAAAGAGTGAAATGTACGGACAGTTTTCATAGAAAAATCATCTTTTACAAAAAACCAAACCTGTGTAATTTGTTGAGTTCACAGTCGTGGCATTAAATTTTTACAGTCTAGCATTAAAATGGCATTAAAAAGCATTAAATTTGACTGACTGATTTCTGCAGAAACCCCGTCGTTACATTGGAACTGGTTCCTTGGAACTAGGTGAGTGGAGCAGACGAGTATGTCGTCACACGGTGCTATAACACAGTTTGGTTTACATTTATCAGTTGTACGCCACCTTGGATCGTGCTACATTTGCTAACTTTTTGCCCCTTATTTTGGCTTCCAAGCGTAAGTAAAACTCTTCGGATGGCAGTGCTTCGAAGAAAAGGAAAGCCATCTCCATGGAAATGAAATCAGATACAATGCTCAAATTGTAAAAACAGTGCAAAATATTCTGTTATCTCTTTGTAAAATGTTTCATACATGCATAAAAGTTGCTGGCATTCATGACTTTTTTTACGAAGAACTGATCGGTATCGTGATGCACGCAACGGTGTTTACATTTACGCCGAAATTCCAACTTACGGTGAAAATCGACTTACATCGATCCGTAGGAACGTAACGCCGACGTACGTAGAGGACCTCGTGTACTTGTTGCTCCTGTGTACTGTCAGGATGTGAGCTTTTATGTAATCCAACATTTTGTTGACGGTTTAAAACTTCATTTCTCCTCATTTAGTTAATGTATATACTTAACTGTAGCCTTAGCTTGGTTTTAAGACTGTAAAATCCTTCAAGATTGATCCAAAGTTTGGATAATTAACTCTTTATGGAAAAAAAAAGTCAGATTTTCCAACTATAGTGCTTTACATTACATCACAGTACTGCAACCCTGGTCATCTAAACAAACCTAAAACAACCAACTATGGTAATCCAGCTATGAGAAGCAGTGTTTTTCCTTCACATTCCAGTTTTAATGGTGCTAAAATGATACCAGATTGAATCGAATCAAATCTAATGCCAGTTAAAATGGCAAACAAGTCTAAGTAGCAAACTGTGAGTTTTAATGAGATGTGCTGCGTTTTTAGCTTGGCACTAGTTAGAACGTGAGTCTTGCCTGGAATTTTTCTTTTTCTTTTTGGGGAGGATTGAATAGTTGAGATGCAAACCATCGACACAAATTGCAGGAAGTTTCTGCGCACGTATTTATGTGTGTTTTTTTTTTTTTTTTTTTTTCACATTTCTGGGTGCAACAGGCTGCACCGGCTCCATTCCGCTCACTAACTTGGCCTTTAAGAATGGGAGAATTCTAATGAGCGTCTCCCTTCTCTTTCTCACTTTGCAGCTTTGCACACACTCAAACACACAGTTTAATGAGCGTGCCTTTGCGCTTTCCTCATTAGCCACACAGAGTCTTATCGCAGGCATCAAACGCGATGCACCGCCACCCCTGACAGGAGGAGAGGAACATCTTCTCTCCTTCCCCCTACTGTTTTCCTTTCTGTTTTTTTTTTTACCTCTTTCTTCTCTCCTGCACTGAGGTTAAAACATTTCATTATGTAGTCATGCAAGAGAAAGAGCCTCCGAAACGGACTCACACGTCTCTGAGATGTTGACTAACTTCGCCAAGATCTTCCCTTCTCTTCTTCTTCTTCCCCTCTGGGCCGTGAGGAGGCTACTGTTGCTATGGCAGTGATGCAGATCTCGCCATGTAGAAAATGGAAAGGTGGTAGGAGTAGAGTTGACAGAGAGCGAGAGCCACCCGATCAACCCCTCTAAACTCGATATAGCAGCATGCACGAGCCAAAACCAAAAAAAAATCCCAACCGAAAAGAACACCTCGAGTTCTCAAAGAGTTTGAGTCACGTGCTTGTTTCATGACAGCAACGTCAACATGACAGCACGCCTGTGATGCACAAAGTCTGTCATTGTAGTCGGGGAGGCGGCGGCGATGGCTGCCAGCGAGGAAATGAATGAAGACCAAGGCAATCTTTTCATTTTGTTTTTCAGAGGACGAGTTTGTCAAGAAAAGAAAGAAAAAAAAATCCTGATAGACTTAAAAAGACTATAGAGAGGGCGGAATAATGTGCGGGAGTGACTGAAGGGTCTGAAGAAAAGGGGGTTAGTTTTTCAACACGAGACGCCTGGAGCCACTGCAGTCATTAGAGTAGATTTGTCACATTAACAAAGGAGGAAGGAATCGGCCCTTTTTAAAAGGAGGGAAGATAAAGAAAGACGTTGGAAACACAAAGAGGCAGGGCGAGGAAGAGAAAGACAGAAGGGAGGAGAGGAGGAAGACAGATTGATGGAAGGGTGGAAGATTCTGAAGGCATGTTTGGATGGAGCAGAGGTTGTTTTTGACAGGAAAATCTGGATTTTAAAGGAAAAACAGGGCCACAGATCCTCTTAAAGTCAGATGTTAGCTCATGGGAAGTTATTCTGTGACTTATTTCACCCGTCAAAGTTTCCTCATCACACCTCCGCTGGGGAATGTTCCTCCATTTAACTTGGTTAAACAAGTAGGTGGTATGAATAATAGCATAACTGATACTTTCTTTTGTCTAATTTATGGATAAATTCGTATTGTGTGGTCACTGGGCATTGGAAGGCATGTCATTTTTCAAAAAATCACCAAAATTACACCCTTTACCTGATCCAGAAACTGTTTTAGCAAGAAAAATAATCTGATTTCCAGTTTTCCAATGGTCCATGAACTACTTTTACTTTCTAAATCTATCGAATATTTTATCAAAAAATCCCTTTATTCCACACTTCTAGGCAAGATTCAGTCTTTTACAGAATCTGGTTTCAGCAAAAATTTATTTTAAATAATAATAATAATAATAATAATAATAATAATAATAATAATAATAATAATAATAATAATAATAATAATAAATTTATTCATAAAGCACTTTACAAGTAACTCAAAGACGTTGTACATAAAATACAATAAAATAAAACAATTAATTCTAAAAATTAGCAAAAATATATTATTTATTTGAGCCAGAAACTGTTAAAGCAAGAAAAATAATCAAATTTCCAGCTTTCCAATGGCCCTTGAACTACTCATGCGTGACTTTTACTTATCTCAGATAAAACAAGCAATCTAAGCTAAAAATTGAAGATTTCATCAAAAATCCCTTTATTTATTCTACATGTCTAGTTTAAATATTTGCTAAAAAAAATTACACTTTGCTGTAACAAGATTCTGTAAAAGTCAAGATTTAGTCTTTTACAGAATCTAGTTACAGTAAACTGTCATTTTGAATTCTAAAAATTGCAAAAACTATATCATTTTTCTTACCCAGAAACCTTTAAAACAAGAAAAACAATCAGATTTTCAGCTTCCCAATGGTCCTTGAATTATTTATGTGTGACTTTCACTTTCATCCAGAAAAATTTCCAAAGCTAAAAATTTTTATATTTCTACATCTCATTTAAAAATCTGCCTAAAACAGTCTGCAGTAACTAGATTCTGTAAAAAAATTAAACTTTTGTGATCCTTGCCAGAAATGAAAAGTCATTTCTGATTCAGCTGTGATCAATAGTCAATTGAAAAACTTTTTGGCTGAACTGCAGGCAGTGTTTGCACAGAGTAGATGGGAGATAACCGAGGAAAGAAATGACAAATTTACAAAATCTACAATATATAATTATTGATATATTCAAATTGTGTGGTTGCTGGGCACACAATATGAATTCTGCATGTCTAGTTTAAATATTTGCTAAAAAAAAAAAAAAAAAAGGACAGTTTGCTGTAACCAGATTCTGTAAAAGACAAGATTTAGTCTTTTACAGAGTCTGGTTACAGCAAACTGTCATTTTACATTATAAAAATTGCCAAAATTACACCATTTTTCTGAACCAGAAACCGTTAAAACAAGAAAAATACTCAGGTTTCCAGCTTTCCAACAGTCCTTGAACTCTTCATGTGACTTTTACTTAGGTCTGATAAAAAAATCTCAGCTAAAAATGTAATATTTCTACATGTCTCGTTTAAAAATTTGCCAACAAATAAACCGTTTTGCAATAACCAGATTCTGTGAAAAAGTAAAAAATCATTTATTTCTCTTCGCACCAAAAAGCCATTACTGACTCAGCTGCAACCAACAGGTCAAATGAAAAAAACAAAAACAAAACAATAATTCAGTGACTGTTTGGCTGAACTGCAGGCTGTGTATAGACAGAGTAGATAGAAGTCAAGGAGGAAAGAAATTAAAAATGTATAAAAATACTAAAATATCCATAATATAAGGATTCAGTATTGGTAACACCTGTGGACACCTGAAAAAATGTCGTTCATGTCAATTTCAGGTTTTTGCACAATGAAAAATCAAAGAAATTTGATGTAATTTTATTTATTTATTTATTTTTTTTTTTTATCATTTTTGTCAATAGAACTGTGTCATACTGCACAAAAGACATTTCCCTCCACTTCCAGTTATGGTTGTGCTGTGTTTACAGGTGCAGGACTTTATATATTGCAGATTTACAGGGAGTAAAAAAGGTGACGGGAGCAAACAAACATCCAGCCTGGAGTTCATGGGGTAAAGAAACTTCTATATTACTCCTAAGGATCTCTCTGATTTGGGAGGACAGGTGCAGGAAGTTCTCATTTATTAAAGTTAGTCGGGACATTTTTCCATTAACACCCTCGAGCGCCGCAGCACCAGAGAAGTGTTGACATCATATCATGTGATCTGGAGCCTAAAATAGTCCCCGAAACACGAGCTACCTCTTTGTGGCTAAGCATTCTTCAGAAATTCACCTTGACTAGGCGAGAATGTTCACGCTTCTGTTGCAGACTGCTGACAAAGGTGCACGATTTTCCGTGTTTCACAAAAAAAGAACTTCTTTTCTTTTTTCTTCATGAGAAAACTTTCGGAGGCCTACAGACATCAAAACTTCCTGACGACATCGATGATCTGAAGAGGCGTCGTCCTAACAATGGCCCTTTTCATTAATTGCACAATAAGTGTAAAAACGTGCCCAGTGGTTGACTCGACGGTATCCCTGCAGTACCTATACAGCGGTTGTATAGGTTAAGTGGCTTTCAGCTCTCAGACATCTATTCTCTCCTTGTCCTATTCTGCGTCGCCAGACAAGCCAGGATCTCCTTTTCTCTACCTGTTAAGATGTTAAACAGTCGCTGGTTTGCTGCTCCGCCGGCGCTTTGATCCTTTGATGACCTGGTCATGCTAAGAAAGAAAAAAATGCAAAGAGCAGCTCTTGAAAGGAGAGGATAAGGAGTATGTCTCAAATAATACACCCCAGCAGATGGATTTGATAGAGCCTCAGAGTGATGATGCATGTTTTTCCTTCTTCTTCATCCCTTTGCTCTCCTTAGAGTTTGTGAAATGAATCTTGTTGCAAAGCAGGAGGAGGAGGAGGAGGAAGGAAAAGGGGTGATTTTAGATTCTGAGGGGCTTATCATCGCCGGCGCCTGATTATGGCAGCGGCTGTTGTTTCCCCTGGCTATATTAGAATTGCAGGGTTTGACTTACAGCTAAAATCATGGAGTATTTTTTTGCCCTTTAGGCAGATTTAGATGAAAAACCTAAAGCTAACACCTTATACCACACTGCCAGTTTCAAACCTGCCGAGGATTTGTGAAAAGAAATACTTTGAGCCCTCCCACGTCTCTTCCCCACCACCTGTGTAGAAACAGGCCGATAATGATGACACAGCTTGTCAAAATGTGGCACCTTTAACCTCGGATCTCATCGTTTATTGCTTTCCGGTGTTACCTTCAGCTGCAGATACAGCGGGGCGGTTAAGTTGCCATCGCGGGGCTGAGAAGCGGCCCGAAGCGAGGATAAAGTGCCCGACGGTATCTTTCCCATCTCTGGTGATTGTGTTTGTGAGCCGAGCCAACCTGCAATGTCATCTTCCGAAGCCTCCACAGGCAGCCGCTGGCTTCAAAAAAACACGACGGACCCCCTCCCCCGTCCCCCTGCACCGCTAATAAAACCCAAACCATCATATAAATGACACTAAATAGGGAGACTGCAATATAATACATACGGAAAAAAAGATCCCAAATGAAAAAAAAAGTCGTTAAAATAATTTGAAGCGACAGGGCAAAGTCAAAATAATCCAGGCACTTGAGTTAATGTTTCCTTTTAAATGTCTCCTCTTCTGTTGGCAATTAAATTCACAATTATGAGTGTTTACGCGATTGATTCCGGTATAATTCATTTCTGATCCCAGCAGCTCTCATCATTGCACTATAAAAACATTACATCTTCCCGGAGGAAAAGGGTGAGACAACAAACTTTGGAGGTTAAAATCTTTAAAATGCTCATGTGAAGCTAAACTCACTTGGTGACCTGTAATCATACCGACACCCGACGGACTCGGTCTCCGTTTCCTCGTCTTCCACCACTTCAATTACGAATGGAGATGTGTGATTACGAGAGGAAGAATGGAGCAGAGATTCGACAAATCTGCTGTGTTGCATGTGTCGGTATAATCAGCACCTTGATGTTGCATTTTTAAATGAATAAAGATCTAAAACTATAAAGCAGCCATTCGGGGGTGGGATGTAGATGAAATGTTAATATCATATCACATACTGAAAAATCCTGTGGAAAAACTAGTAGTAACTGTTGGCCGGTGCCAAATTATTCTCTTGGTATGACTTGGACAACCTGAAATTTTCTTCCTGAATGGCACCACATTCGAGGAAATCGAGAAGCCTAATGACACATCAAAGGATGCGTACACTCTGTGTTCCTGTGATCCAGATTCAAGAGATGTAGGCTCAATTATTATGCTGTCAAAGGTGTGTGTGTGTGTGTGTGTGTGTGTGTACATGTGTGTGGTTTTTTTGCGTGGGAGTGCAGATATGAGCCGTCTTTTGTGTGTCCCGCTGAAGTCACTGCTTTAATTAAAGCATGAAGCGATGTAAAATGCATGGCCCCCAGGTTCGCCGCTCCTTTTCTTACATTATTAAATCATCTCAAGCCAATGACAAACTGTAAACAAAAACAATCCGTCTCTGAGCTTGTTATATTTTTCTGTCTTTTTTTCCCCTTAAACTCTTGCTGAGACTACTTCTGTACAGATACCTGGGATTCTGAGGATTTAGATTCGGAAGGCTCAGTCACACCAACATTTACAGGAGCCAAATTAAATTTATCTGAATAGAAGGGATGATGTTAGCGGAGAGGAGAGATGTGCTGTGAAAAATGTGTCACCACACACATTAAAACAGCTTCACTAAGTTCTGTTTTACAAATACTAAACCTTCATGATTTGAAAGTTCGCAGTATAGAATAGTAATCAACTCTCGAGGCATCCTGCCATTCTGGATGCAGCTCTATTAGCATGTTTGGGATTGAGGAACATAAACTTCTACCACAACATTAACAAGAAAAGCCCTCAGAGAGCGCAGTCCTCTGCCAAGGCTGCTCAGTCGTTGTATCATTTCCAACAGCTGAAATTTGGAAGAAATTTGAGGCCAAAATCACGGCACCATAGAATGTGGTCATTTAATATAGATGTACCAGCTAACAAAATGACCTTGCACTGAGCACAGGCGTGTGTTATGCATGTGTACGTTATGTACGGATATCGAATGGCGTGACCTAAATATGTAGCGGGCGGCAGGAATTGATGGGACTCAGAAACAGCCCCACAATTTAATCAGTTGTTCCTTTTCAATTGTATCATTTCAAATGGAAAAGTTCCGATAAATCCACAGCGGTGGATTTGTAGTAGCATCGCGATCATGTGGCAGCTGACATAGTGTTCACTTGTTGTCATGGTTACAGTGACGCTGTGCCACTATCTCGCAATGATACAGAAATCTTTAACAAATCCATGGATCCAGACTATAAGTTGCATCACTGCCAAAGTCTAATCACTTAGTCCTTGTGTCATTTCTGACCTTCCCTGAAAATTTCATCTAAATCCGTTGGTCCGGTTTTGACTAATGTTGCGAACAGACAGACAAACATATGCCAATCGTCACATAACTCCGCTGTTCCTTGGCAGACTAAAAAACACTGACAGTCAAAGTGTTTTACCACTGATCATCTTACAAAACGCAATCTTCTGGGTTCTAGTATTCATCTGGATATAACACGACCAAGAGCCAACAGTCACAAAACAACCTCCAAACAACCAATCAATCAACCCACATGATATGCTGCCAATGTCCCGATGCCAGAAACCACAGGACACCCTCAAACATCCATTACTCAATGGGTTTGAGCTGTTTTGGTGGTCCAACGGGGTCTACACAATTTGTAGGCTGGTTGTTTTACTGTTCTGACCACTTGATGTATGTGTCAATATTCATTTAAACTTCACTGCTTCATTCAAAAGCAAAGATGCTAAAATGCCCCTGACAGAACTTAGTGTTTCATATCTCCAGAAGAAAATCAACACTTTATGCTGTTCATCCTCATTGACAGCATATGCTAGAGTCTTAAGATGCCAGTCTGTTGTTGCCGTTTTGTTGTTACAGGGATTTTCTACGTATCAAATCATATACTAGGGTCTTCATGATAAGAAAAGCATGTTTGTTAGAATAATGAGCAGCGTCAGGCACACAACCAGCTAGTCCGACTCACCAGATATTCTGACAAGTGTGTCTTCGATCCTTACACTATATGTGTGTTACTGTTTTCAAAATCTGCATTGATCAAGGAAAAAACAACCTGCAACCGGAAAAATTCTAATTTTATCAAATGTCTGGATCATGCAGTAAAGAGGCAATGCTTGCTATTCTGGAGGATGAGCCATTTTTATGACAGTGTTTGCCTTCCGGCATCCAAATAGTTCAACAGAACAACTCGCCCATATGTTTCAGGGGTACCGTTGCTGCATCCTGGGCTTAGAACTGGGCAAGATGCTTGTGGTTGGTTTAAAGAAATAAAAACAAGTCAGAGTGGCTTTAATTGTTGTTGTTTTTTTCCCCCCAAAGCAGAATGATAATGAAGTGTGACAGGGTTGGTAAAAGTATGTTTAGTGCTTTAGCAAAGTCGGCTGAAAATATGTATATAGTGGACTATTTAAACATGTTTGTAAGTTGCACTCTCTAAGCGTGTTGACATAAAGTTGAGCTTTCACCTGCATGTTCTGAAATGTACTCTCCTTTAGGAAAACAAAGTAGCAAACTTGCTATTAGGCTAACTTCCTGCTAGCTTTATAATTATCATAGTGCACTGCTATGATCATTACAACAAGGAATTACAATTTTAAACCATTTCCTTAACAGATAGTTCACCATTGTTAACAATCAATAATCAATTAAACCTCCCTATATGCTGATAAAACCGTTTTAACTGGTTCTATTTAATATTCACTGCACAACTGGTTCAGTAATCTTCATACCTGATCTGCTTGGTTCTACATGGTCTACTCAATGGAGCTAACATTAGCTGGAACAGATGTACACAAATAGTTTATCAGTTCAGCAAATCTGTCAGTATTTACTGCCACCTCTACTGTGGATTCACATTCACAGCAAAGTGTTGGTGATATGTTTATCATTTTAGTTTGAATGTTGTTGAAAGCATGTAGTCAGAATCTTGCTGCTCCTGAATGTTAGCAACAGACACTCAGCTACCACTATGTGTTAGCATCAACACGCCTGTCACAGTTAGCAACCTTGAGGTGGACTAGCTTAATAGACTGTTACAGGTAGTCAGCAAACACACCTGGAACGCCACTGCAATATACAGTAAAAGGCTCCACCGCATGGCAAAACCTAACATCTAGAACTCGTGAAATGCTTTGCTTTCCGTTGTGTCCAGACGTTCAAAGCTGCAGCAAAAGATCCCTGGTTTGCGTCCCGGCCTTCCTGAGATCTTTCTGCATGGCTTCCTCCCACAGTGCAAAAATATGCTGAGGTTATTTGATTATTCTAAATTTCCCATAGGTATGAGTGTGATTGTTTGTCTGTATATGTAGCCCTGCGACAGACTGTTACCTCTCCAGGGTGTCCCCTGCCTTCACCCCAAGTCAGCTGGGACCCTAATGAGGGTGAGCAGTGTATGGATAATGGATGGATGGATGCCTGAGAACCAGAAGCATTGATGACAGAAAAGGTCCCTTAAGTGACTCAACTGATCAAACCTTCTGAAAGACCTTTCTTCTCTGTTTTAGTGACGAAACTACAGGTTTGGTTCTACAAGCTTTCCACTGCTCGTGTTATTTATAAAGCTGTTGTCCACCAGACCTGGGAAGTCTGGGAAATTTGATTTGACCAATTCTCTGGAGAAGTCAGCGAACGTAATCAAATAAGTCGCATTAGAGGAAGAAGCCTGAATGTATTTATCAAGTTGGGTTCAGCAGCTACGTCCACGGCGGGTGCAGAAACAAGACATACAAAAGTGATTCAAAATATAATGTAGATTAAAAGAGTTGGAAGAACAAGCAGCGGTTGATTGACGTCTGTTAATGAGGAACACATACTTAAACAATATTCTTACAGAGAAGTACCTTCAGAGAGCTGGGATGATGAAAATGTGTGTTTGTTAAGGTGGATGATAATAAAAAAAAAAATAAGTGAGTGGATGAAGACAGAGCAGAATAATCAGGGAGAATGCAAGAAGTTGTGGGTGCGGAGGGTAATTTTCCAGAGAAGCAGGTTATGATATGATGTACTTTTATCCCAGTTGTTTTTATTTGCCACCTCTCACAGGATTTTATTATTATATCCTCTGCGAAGCTGCTCCGGCACATATGGAGGCTGCCACTCAACGCCGCAGCCAATAACACTGCCAGTGCTCAGGCGTGTAGCTATGAATTCATTCCCCTCCACAAGTAGCTATTCATATTAAAACAAGCAGTAGATATGAGAGGGGAGAGAGGACATATTAAAAGGCCGACGACGTCTCGCACACCCGAACATCCGACCAACCCATTCATCCATCCTGCGGTTCTCCTCTCGAACCACATGGAGCTTCAGTTTTTATTAAATGGGGGAGCCGAGCCAAGCTCCAGCCAAATTTGGACGGCGAAAAACATCCCTGTGTGGAGCTCGGAGAGGAGGAGGAGGAGGAAGAAAGAAAGATAGCCGTGTACAGTCCAGATGGAGGCTCACTAGCCTTCTCACTTCACGTTGGGTGTGATTGTGTGTGCGTCGTCTGCGATCCATCACCCAATCTGCCAGCAGAGGCTGAGCTCGGCTTCATCTCGCTGCTAAAAACTGGCTCGCGGCTCCTCTAATTGGCTTGAACGCTCACCGCCATCCTTCCATGCAGTTCTGTCAGAGCGGAGAGCTAGTCAAGCATGATCCATCGGCTTCAAACCTATGTGAACCTCCTCACATAATGTCGGTGCGATTGGTCCCTCCGGTTGGGGGGCGGTTGGGGGGGTGTGATCGTTTGAGGCGCCTATAGGGAGAATTAAAACCTGAGATATCCTCAAGAATTCACTCTACGTTCCCCTCCTGTGCTATCTAGGTTTAGCAGGCCTCTTCCTCTGCATCGCCGTTGCTTCCTCTGTTGCTCGGTCGCCTCCTCCTCCTCCCTCCTTCTGCCATCCCATCTTCAATCGCTCATTCTTCTTCCCCCACACATCTTTCTTCCCCTCCTTGATGTGTGCAATCCCTTAATCCTCTTCATCTCACATGCGTTGGGGTCCTTCCCTTTCTTCCTCCTTTCCTTTCCTGCCTGTTTTCTCCCGCAAACCTGGCACCCGTCCTCTGCTTTTTTTCACCCCCGTCCAATCACAGCTACCCTCCGCAGTCTGTCATCATCCACTCATTATTGCCCCGGTTCCCCCTACCTTTTTTTTTCTCATCCGTCCGTGACCTTTCTTCCCTCTTCAGCTGTTCTCATTGTGGCTGCTCTTCCCTCCTTTTATCTGTCCATCAAACATAATCTGTCCTCTTATTCCCCTTCGTCGTTGCCGCTCTTCCCTTCTGATCCGTCGCTCATATACCACCCGAGAGCAGCACGACGTGGCTCGATGTTTACCTTCTTTCGACAGGAACTGTCACTTTTATTAATGTTTTTATTGGGTGTCATAAACGCCGGCGTTCCAGGGATCTCCGGGCCAATATTTGCTTAATTACACCGGCTTCGTGATATTGCCATTTAATGAAATTTGAAACATAATAAAGAAATCGCATTATGGAGGAGCGCAGATAATGTTCATATCCACTGACAATTTAACTGATTACATACTGTAAAGCCTCTCTTCTCCTGTTTGTGGAGACATCGCTAAGTTTAAGAACAGTCTATTAAATGCCACTTAATTATATGATAAGACCAGCAAGAGCATGCACTCACGCACACACACACACACACACACACACACACACACACACACACACACACACACACACACACACACACACACACTCACAAACACATGCATAAATCATCATACATGCTCACACAGGCAGCTTAGCGAAGTCCCTCCGGAGTCACTTTCTAAAGAGAGGCCCTCTGTGTCATATTAAAAGGAATTACAATTAATAACGTTATTATAGCAGCATGACTCCAAGAATGGCCATGACCAGCATTAAATCAAACCATAATAACTGTTAGTATAGATGCAATAATGCACTTAAAATGCCCGACTGGCAGCTCCTAATTAAATGTGAACCACACCAGTAAACCTAAATATCCAAACTGCGGTTCAAAGTATCAGTTGAATCGAAGCCAAGAAAGTAAGAAAGTTATCGTTGGTTTCCCCCTCCCGCTGCCGTAAAGCGGTTCGATGGTTGACATTGGAGCACCTCCAGGACTCCTCTCATTTGAATCATTACAGCGCAAAAGATGAGCGACTGAACTTTCCGAAAATATCCAATTTTCAACTGATAAAAAGCCAAAAAGGTAGCAGCCGGCACGCATAATAATTCAAGTCGATCATTACTCCGCTACAACTGCAGGAGCATTTAGGCAAGAAAAAAACACCAATCTGGAATTAATATTAACACAAATTATTACACAAAAGAGATTCCATGTAAATAGAATCGCTTGTTATGTGTGGTGACTGTTAGGGAATGTTCAAATGAGATGAATCGAGACCACGACTAGAAGAGTTTATCAGCGTTGTGATGGACTGCGAGAAGAAAGAGTGTGTTTCTCTGCCTTCATGTTAACTCTGTAGGATCGATGAAGGAATGTGTCAGCCTCGAGACAAATTACTTTATCAATAATTAAGCAATGCGTATATTCAGTACCGGCACCTGCACTGCAATTACATTAATTATTAAGATGTGTTATTAACATTATCCTCACATATTTACTGTGGATGGACTAAAGTGATATAGGATGGGGTAAAGTTTACCTACCAGACCTTCTTTGGCCCATTTCCCAAAAATGATGTTCTTATATTGACTCAGTACCCTGTTGACATTATTGGTTAATGGATGAATTGCAGTTAATTGGTTAAATTATTAACTGATATGGCAGACAACAAACGACATGCTTGTCAGAAAATGTATTGTAGATTTGCTGTAGTACCTGGTTGTGCCACCAGGTGGAGCTTCTTACTGTTAAATGCTTTAGTGACCAGAGGAGGCAGTTCTGTGCTGGCTAGCAGAGAATATCGTGAGAGTTTAGCTATTCGATGGCCACCATGACAAAGTCTCCTGTGATGCTTCATGCCCTCCAAACAGTTTGTGCTTTGAGCTAAAACGTGCTAAGTTAGCATCATGTAATCTGATGGCTGATTGTTTACGCCACTATAGGACCACGTCTTTGCTGAAAGCTGCTCCATCAGGACACAAAATTATGTCCATCGAGTTCATGTCGTGTTATTAATTAGACTTCCAATTATTGGTTCAGAAAGCAGTTCAAATTTGGCATCACTACTTTAAATGTGTTGCGAAAGGATCCTATTTTAACCCAAACTGTGCTCTTCTCTTAAATCTAGCCAAGTAAAGTTAGTGCATAAACTTAACCAAGGCTCCAACAAGTGGTTACTGTTGTGAAAATCAACACCAGAAGTAAAATTTTCCTAAACTTACACTGTAAAAAACAATTAACATTTAACAGCTTTTAACTTCAGTTTGGTTTGACCATTTACTGTAAAAATACAGTTTTACTGCATTTAAATTAGCTAAAATATAATTATTTTTACAAATATGGTAAATAAAAAGGGTTGATTTTTTTTTCAATTACTATTTTGAAGATTTTCCTGTGTGGTGAAATTACAGATAATATTTTGTATGATATCACCCGTAATGTATCTGTGTGAGTGTAAATTCATAGTTTTTCTCTTTAAATCAGCTAAAAACAACCTTATTTTACAGATATTTGTTGTTATTGTCACAGTTTTGCAGGTTTTACAGTATTTCAGTATTTCTTTGGAATATTTCAACATTCCTGCACCCTGTAAATGTTTCTGTTACTTTTTTAAAAATTATATTCCTTTGAGTTTGCTGCACTCACGGTTTATTTGACTTGTGATGCACACTATGGCAAATTCCGCAAATGAAGAAAGCTACTTGGCAATGAAACTGATTTGTTGTATTTTTCTGCCAGATTTCCGCTGCACCTTTATGGATTTATGTATTATTTATATCTATGTATAGTGTAACCACATCCATTTGGTGCCTGACCCTAGCCAAACATCAAATAAACATCAACCTCGGTCTCTTGGGTGAAGGTCCTGTTGCTGATCTATTCCACCATCCTCCCCTGGTTTCTTTAAAGTCTCACCTTTCGGGGAGAAAATGTATATTTCAAAACGTAAATGTAGTTTAGTTGTTTAGCAACATAATTTATGCTAGAAAGGCAAGTCTTTGGTCGACTGTCCTCAGAAAACGCAGACATCTCTTCATTTATTCTATAATCACAGAGTATAACTGTTTGTTCTGGTTTGTTTTGATGATCGGAGCCAAACACCTTCTCCATTTTCAGTGTCCATCAAATTCTAGCTGGGAAACGTTCCCACCGACAGCCTCACAGCCGAGATTAGCTGCAGAAAACTCTCTCTTCTCAGACACTGTATCTTTCAAGGTAAATTCTCTATTAAGCGGCGACAGACTTGGAGCACACTCAGCAGCCTAAGCAGACAATGGTGTAATCAACAGTGAACCAGTGGGGCACTGAATCCTTTCCTGTGAGTACAGAGAGGCAGGCAGCCTGGAGGAGGAGGGGGAATGAAGGATGTTACCTGGGTGTTTGTCTGACAGTTCTTCCTCTCTGTGTCCTCACCCCTGCTGGCAGCGCTCATCAACAATATTAATCAAAGTCTGATGTCT
The DNA here is from genome assembly GCF_022539595.1 of Amphiprion ocellaris. Taxonomy (NCBI): domain Eukaryota; kingdom Metazoa; phylum Chordata; class Actinopteri; family Pomacentridae; genus Amphiprion; species Amphiprion ocellaris. The sequence continues at coordinate 28,425,095 of NC_072786.1, read as the reverse complement.
GCTCAATTAGACTGAGGCTCTGCTCGACAACAACCAAACAACACAGAGCCTCAGGTGCACAAATATGCACACATACATATAAGATTGCATGCATAAAACAAGCCAGCGCACTCAGTACTCACAAAAATAAAAGCACCTCTCCCCTCTCAGGCTTCATCCGGTGGATTATTTATTTATTTATTTTTTTTTTACTTTTCGCTGCTGCACAAGGAGCAACAACCAACCCTTAAAAAATTCAAGGACACCTAGAAATCATGTAACCCGGTGTCAGTGTACTGCACACAGCATTTCAGGATTACCAAGCCACATGTCAAGCCGAGGAATGCAACCTGTGGCATTTGGAAGTGCTGAGACAGGCATAATTTAAACAAACATCACAGCATAAAAAGTTAGAAATTCTGAGAAAACTCAGCAAAGGATTGGTCCCAAAAGACTCAGATACAAATTAGTAACATACCCAGAGTTAAATCTATTCTTATTCCATCTTCTACTTGGAGAATAATGAGCAAAATACTTGGACAACTAATAACAAATGTGAAGTATGTCTTCAAAAATTCCATTCTCATACAACTAAACTGTATCCACAATTGTGTTTTGAGGTAAATGTATTTTCTACTAGATTACATTCATGACGTATTACAAATATGTTTCAAATCAACATATCTTTGATGTCATTTTGTCATTTTGATGTCTGTTTCTTGTTTACTGTTAATCCTTCTATGCTAACCAATCATATATTCAATTTAGGTGGAACTTGTCACCTTGGTCAACACAGAAAATGGCAAAGCTTCAAATATGTTTGGAAAAAGTCATATTTTAACCCCAAACCACACCATTTTTCTAAACATAACCACATTTTTTTGGTGCTGAAATCTAACCAGGCTTCTAAAAAAGTAGTTGTTGCTGTGAAATTGTCAACAAAAGAGTTATAAAACAATGAGTTACAACTGAAAGTAGAAAAACAAAACTTCAGACTAAGAATTATGGTTTCACTTGGGATTCAAAGGTAAATACAAACTTTGTGGCTCTTTCAAATTAGAAACATTTCCTACTATGTTACAGTCTTGCCTTTTGGTGAGAAAATATGGTTCATCCAAACTAAAATTCTATTTCTTTTAGAATGTACATGATAATTCATTGTAGTTGTACAGAGACATATTTTTTTGGAAGACGGAATTACTGTTTAAGGTCAAGGGCCAGTTTCAATGGGAGGGACTCACATGCACTAACATACAAAAATTGCTGGATCGACTGCAAAAACACAAGGATACCATTACTCCAGTATATCTGTACACAGTAGACAAATGGTTGCTTAATGGCTGAGGGTTTAGGTTATTAATTGAAAAATCAAAACTGACTATATGATGATCCCAACTTGCTAACAAGCCGGGAAGAATTTCATGGTGCTGTAATGTATTTCTGACCAAAAAAAACGCTTTGTCTTCTTTTAAAAGTTGTTTGCTTCTATAATAATGATCAATTTATGTTTGAAATGTTGCATATAGTAGCTTTGTATAATATATCATAGGTCATTTTGGACTTTTGTTGTTTAAATTTGTTGAAAGACTGATGTAAACTTGATTAAATATAAAGCTGCTGACAGTCCAATATTGTATCAGTGCAGATGTTAACCTTGTTTATAACTTAATGGATTTGTTTTCATTTTGAAGAAAGTTCAGGCCTCAGTGTGTGAATGCATTTTTTAAAAAATCAATATTTCCTCTATCTGATATATAAATATAGTTGTAAGTTATTTAATCCTGCAGCAACGTCTAGCATAAATAAAAGCATAAATAAAACTATTGTTTAAAAAACAGATGTATGTTCAAGTGAGTTCTATGCAATATAATGTACACTTAACTTTTACTGTTTGAACTGAGGTACTGGAATCTGGATCAAAAAGGAAAAAGTTCCATTAATATGTCTCTGTACTGAACCCCAACCTTGAGCAAAGCTGCATCAAACTCCATTTGGCAACCAATAACTGAGAAAGAAAGCTGGAAAACCAAGCGCGCATCCCGGCCTACTTCTTCATTGTGATCCATCAAAACACATTTCTTGTTTTGTTGTGACGTCCTTAGAACCAACAGCACCGAGATTTTATGTCTAACTGGACATTTAAATGGAAAACAGCCTGGCAAAGTACAGCAGAATTAAAGACTCAGTACCGCAGCAGATTTTCCTCTGGAAAACCAAAAATGAGCAGCAAATAATGATGTTGCACTGTCTTCTTTATATCCAAATATGCTGTGGTGTCATGAGTCAGTATATTGGAGGGTCTGGTTGTAAAGCCAAGCATGATGGAAGCAGGATGTTCTGTATGCTGCAGTTATTTATCCACCCTCCATCCCCTCTGTACATCCCTCTGTTCTGGCATGTTATTAAAAACAAACATCTCTATACTCTTCAGACTACCAGTGTCCTTGCTGTTGCTCGCCGTCAGCTGTCAGCACGGACGCTGCACACAACCACACAAACAGCAGCACAACGGGATGCTCAATCTAATCTGGGAGTTTCTGAATAGTATGAGGCTAAACTTTGAGTGTAAAGCAACATTTCAGTGCATCAGAAAGGTACAGTGAGCCATGTTTTTTCTTCAACTTTGATATTTGACCTGAGCTTTTAAGACAACATATGAGACAATGGAGTAATTATATTTCGGTAAGCCGATTACCATAATTAGACTAAGGTCATGTTCAGAGTACAACACCACCACTTGACACTGGCTCATTCTTTAGGCTGAGATATGTTTAAGCTCTTGAAAATGCAGTTAGAGGTGGAAATAGGATACAGAACATCCTGATAAATCGTATTTTCATCCTCATCACAACATGAACATGTACATTAAACACACTGGAAAAGACTGTTTCAAGTGAAATGCGTTAAATACGAAAACCAATCATATTTCCAGCATTTGCTGGAGCTCTGAATACATGATCCATGCATTCACACCATTTAGAAAGTCAGATTTAGCCCCAGCTAGCAGTGAGGTTAGCTAGCACAACTGCTAAGGAAGGAAAGAAGAGTGAGGATAATATTTTTTAAAATGTCTCATTAAATTAATGTTCTGTTTAATTGGTTGGGGATTCATGTTGCAATTTGTTCAATAAAAGCATATTTGTAATAATTATTTTCATTTTTTTGTATTCAGAGACCAATGTTTAGGATCTATGCTAGCAAATGTACCTATTAAAGCAAAAAGACATTGGTAAGGAATCGCCAATAAGCACATATTGGTGTTTTTTTTACTCATTGCAAATCATAACATTATAGCAATACTGAACAATGCCACCACACATTGCAGATTTGCAAGACTTTAATGATTACATCTAGTTTCCAAGATGGTGTGCGCCAAATTCCCAATTTGAGGCGTCAAAATTGTAGCCTAAGAACCAATAACTGACATCATGGTGGCTGCATCCATCATTTCAAAGTTTAGACAGTATAGTAATTTGTTTTTCTGTGTTTCATATTGTGATCTAAAAAACACAGACATTGCACTTTTGCACACTATCATCTTGATGAAACTGATTGCATATGAAAAAAAGAGGTAGGTTTCTGGTCTGAGAGGCAACAGTAATGCAAAAGTGCCTTAAACATGCGTTATTTCTAACAACCAGCAGGGGGCGACTTCTCCAGTCACAAAGAGAAGTCAGATTGTATAGAAGTCTATGAGAAAATAATTTAACTTTCACTTGATTTGTTGCTGTAGAAAAGATTTTTCTAATGAGTTCATGGTTTCAGTTTGTAGTTTCAAGTGTTCTTCAATACAGAATGATGTTTATTTTGTAAATTCTGGCCCTATTTACAGTCAAAAAGCCAATAAAGCACAGTATGTTTTAAGACTTTTAATGATTACATCTGGTTTCCAAGATGGTGTGCACCAAATGCCAGATTTGAAATCGTAGCCCACAAACCAATGAATGATGACATGGTTCCATCATTTCAATGCTGGTATATTGTGCAGCCCTAACACTAATATTTTAAAAAATTTTAGCCACTTTTCAAAGCAAAAAAAGCAGCAATTGCAATCTAATCTAGCAATAATAGTGGTAGATTGGCTGCTTTTGCAAATTACATGTAGCTCAAGGTATTAGTAAAGTATGTATGTACTGGTTAGAACTATAGTAGAGGAGTGCTCGTATTAAAGAGGTTGAACACAGCATCCATTAACTATGATCATCAACATGGAGATTTTATTATCAAATACGATCATTAGCATGCAGGATTCGGTGCTAAACCCGCTAAAACCTGACTGCTGACGTGCAAAAATCTGTAGAGTGGAACGACATGCAGACTTTGGGTTTCTCTTCTATTAAAGTATGACCACTTGGTGCAGTATTTTCACCCCCGCTCCCCCTCTTCAAAGTGTGACTGATTGGCTAATGGAGGAAGTGTCTGCGGCTCTCCGGCCCCCACTTTGGGCCCTTTGCTGCCTGTTCTTTATGCATTAGACCAGAGCACTCAGGACAGCTCATGCTAATTCTCTCCCTGAAGAAAGCAATTACACCACCACACTCATCTAATGCTCGGAGGAGGAAGTGGGAGGGAGAGTGTCAGTGGGTGGGTGAGAGAGGGAGACGGCGAGAGGGGGGAGGGAGGCTGGAGCGAGAGGCAGCAAAGTGATGCTTTTTTGGCCGTCGCGTTTTTGTTTTTTTTTCCGAGACCCATTCATTCCTCATCCAATTATGAGTGGTAATAATAATTTCATCTAGGTTTGCTCCTTAAAAACTGTTGGTTCTGTATAATGAGAGAGGAACTGTTCGAATGGTAGCAGCACAGGAACAGTGCATGTGTGTGGGTGAGTGGAACAGAGCTTTTTTTTGGAGGGGGGGGGGGGGGGGGAGTTATTATTACCATTTCAAGCCAGAGCTGGAGCTCACCTGACACACCTTTCCATTCCACTTTGAGAGCCGAGTCTATACCGTATGAGATAATTGAACATCTTACTCCCAAACTGTGGGCATCAAAGCGCCGCTACGAACTGCAGCAGGTTTGGGAGCACTGTCAGCTCCAGGGATTTGCTCCCACAGACCTTTTTCACAGCAGACGTTTTGACTCGTGGCAGTAGGGGAAGCACGGGTGGAATTAATGATGGCTCACTTCCATTAAGTGTCACAGTAAGGCATGACAGTGAACCAGCAGGTACAAAGGCTGGGCCTCCCCTACGTGGAAACCAGCCATCATTAAAGGCCCCGTCTGGTGAAAATCAGCTCTTTTTTTTTTTAACCTTGTTAACAAGTCTATATGTTGTTTTTATATGTTTTTTCTGTCATTTTTACATGATTGAAAGGAACCAATACTGTCAGCCTGCAGGGTTAGACTTTTTGTATCATTATTCTACTTCAATTTTTGGTTCAAATATCAATATTTTAACTTGCTATTGTGCAACGTACAGTAGTTTTATAGTGTTAAAGCAAAGGTGTAGATGATCCTCTAGTTGGCTCTGTAGATGCATGGTCAGCCCATTATTACAACTGAGTTACTGACTCATTTAATTGGGCAAATTTTCATGGACAGAAAGGTGACAAAGTCCACATTTAGAGGCTGAAGAAGTTTGTGGAGGCGTAAGTTAGCTAACTTTCACACAGCAGACCCGAGCTACATCTGACAACCTTAACTATATTGTATGTTTTCACTTAAGTCTCGTTTTGACTTTGACTCACTGTTTTTCTTTAGGTCCTCTCTTAAGATTTGTTTCAAGTAGAGCTTGATAGCCTCACTTTGTACTTTATTGTGTTGCACCTATTGTATTTTTGTTATTTTATTGGCTTTTTTTATTCAGGTTAGTCTTTTTAATCAATGTGTTTAATTGTGTGTTTTTGTTTGCTATTTTAATTTTACAGTGCTTTGATTCCATTCTTGTTTTTAAAGGGGCTTTATAAATAAATTCAATTTGATGTTTTGGGTCAGTGATGAATTGGATTTAAGCACCAAATTTACAAAACCTACTTGACTAAGTCTGGGCACCAAAACTACTTGGTGGAGTACATGCACCAAAGTTATTTGGATTAGGTTTAGACAGGAAAACTACTTGATTTTTTTGCAATAAAAACTACTTGTTTTGGTTTAGATACAACAATCATTTGCTTGGCTTTGGGTTTGGGAACCAGAACTACTTGGCTGAGTTTAAGCATATGAACCACTTGGTTTGGTTTGGGCAACAAAACTTCTTTGTTAAATTTAGGCACATAAACTATTTAGTGAGGTGACATCAAACGTACTTGGCTAAGATTGGGCACCTAAATTATTTAGTAAAGTTTATGCACCAAAATACTTTGGTTAGGTTCAGAAAGCCAACATGGTTTGGGTCAAAACACACCCTGTCGATATGTTACAAAGCTCCATTTTGTTTGTTTCCAGGGTGACGACTCCAAAAGAGATTTTAGAGGCAGTTATCCACACCACTGCAAGAGTTGGTGGATGTAATTGGGGTTACTTTCAGTTTTATAATGATCACATAGGTCCCTTCTGTTCCAATCTGAATTCGGTGGAGAGGCATTAACTATGTAGATCTGCACATTCTAGAGAAAGCAGTGGTGTTGAGCTACATCTGAGGCGCTTTAATACAGGAATGGATTATTCACATGGAAAAAATGTGCAACTTTGATATACAGAGCTGCATTTTTAGAGGTTAAATCAACAACCAGAGAGGGGACGCCTGTGTTTTAGTTACGGTAACAAGTCAAAATGTCTGCTCTGGAAAAGATCCATTCTGCCACAATAGCATTAATAAGGTCCAATACTGGTTTTAAGAGACATTGATTGGCTCTGATTTAGCATTTGCTGATCTCAAAGGTGGAGGAAGTCGGTAAGCTCCATGCAGACAAAGCTAGTACTCCACCCCAACCTGGGAAACCCATTTCTTGATGGACCTCGGCTTTATGTTTGAGCCATGTGGAAACAATACAGAGCTTCACCTAAACTGTTGCTTGCAAAAAATACCACACCGACTGCCCACAAACAGACTTGCTGGTACTTCTCCATACTTTTGGTCTTCCGGTGTTTACTGGTTACTGACTGAACATATTACAGCACATAAACTAGCTGTCAGCTGGTTCCACAATGAGAAATGTCAGTAGGAACACTGGTTAAGCCAGTTTAGGTGGAATTCCCTTGCCAGATATTCTGAGGCTACAAAAATACAACCCAAATAAAACAACATTTACCACAGAATTTATGTTCCCATGAGGCCATTGAAAATCTTTGTTTGTGACAACAATCCAAACCATAACAGTGTAGAAAACACCAACATATTTCTAAACCTTCAATCACCAGTGAGACCTCACAGAATATAATGAGAGTTCAAAGTATACCGCAGTTCCATTGTTGGTTCAGTTGACATTGAAATAATGCCATCACAATTTAACAAGCACCTATAAAGGTTTCTTTGCATGTCGAAGCCCACAGAGGACATCATGCTGTTGTGTTTTTGTGTCAAGGAAGTTAACAGAAATCTGGTAAAAATGCCGCCTACATCGCTACAAGTTGGCTGCTTTCAAACTAATTTGGAGCTTTAATCCTCTGAAGCAGTTTGTGGGTGTGTTTTTTTCCTCCTTTCACATTTTTTACTCACCGTGGGCTAATTTTTCACAGCAATATAAAGTCCACAACAACTAGAAGTAGAGAGAAGTTAGAAAATCTGTGCAGTAAAACAAAGTTAAAATGCCAGAAATCACAAAAAAAAAAGATTTTAAATTTTGATTACTTAACAAACCTGAAATCAACACATATATTTTTCCTACATGTGTTGAAAAAATGGTGTCTCTACATACTATAGATACTTTACTACGTACATCTTTATTACTTCTACAAACTAGCAGTTTTTCGACACAATCCTAGAGATGTTTCTCCATTTTATTTTTATTGACAAATTGTGTTAGACTTTGCTCACAATCTCTATAATTTATTTCCATACATCTTCTTTGTGAACACTGCCTGCAGTTCAGCCAAATTTTGACTCTTGATCGAGGAACAGTCATTTCTAGCTTCTCATTTGCATTGAGGAGAGCAGGATTTTTGGGTTTGTGGAGAATCTGGTTTATTTTTGGCATTGTTTTGAAATCAGACATGTAGAAAAAGTGATTTTGATGAAATGTTGTGATTTTGAGTGAGTTTTGGTTAATTTTCTCCAATGGAACCACATGAGATTTGACAATTCTATTTTATACTTTCTGAATCTTAAAATTGTGTCATTTTGATTATTTCTTCCAAGTAAACGTTCCTTTCAAACCTGACGTCACACCAATTCTTTCACAATAATAAAAATGCAAAACTACATTTTAGCAAGAAAATGCACTTCAGCAGAAGGTCAGAACTCAGAAGTGAAGGTCAGAAACAGCACAGCGATGGAGCTGGCAGCCATTCAGAGCCCAGTTTCTTGACACTTCTGGCCAGGTGGATGATGAGCCATGGCAGCGCTGCCAAACTGAAGAGTTTACTCTCCATCAGGACAGGACAAATCATTGGGAATGATTCAGAATTAATTACATTTTTTATATTCCAGTTCTCATTATTGCTGGAATTGAAGCAAATGCTTGTGTAGGTCAAGGTCATAACGTTCTGTGAGTTGAGTCACTGTCATTCTTCAGCAGGATGGAGAGGATGCTGCCTGTTTAGTCCAGAAAATAGTATAAATTGGATTAAAATGTAGAAATAAGACATGAAAGAGGGCATGTAGATCTCCGTAGTTTCCTGGAAAGCTCTGCACAGCGCTGCAGGCCACAGAATGAGGTGACAGAAACCCTCAGCTGTGATGTTTGTTCGGAGGGAGGCAGTTTGCTGTTTGGTGTTTGGTGCTGAACCTTGATCACTCCAGGACCTGTCATTTCATTGTTTTATGTTTACTGATGGATTGGAAATGATGGGATAAGATGGGGGATGTGTGTGTTGGGTTTGTGCTGTCCCCTTTGGTGCCTGCTGTATATACTAGAGGTTCTTCTGGGTGGCGGCTGTCATCTCATATTATCTCCAGACTGACATGGGGGTGGAACCGTAGGCAAACGGTATAGAACAGCGAAACAAAGATGAGAAAATATAAAGAAGGTGAAACTGGGGTAGCGTGGGGCGTATAGAAAACTGCTGCTGGAGAAATCTAAATGTGGTTTGTCAGAAAACATTCGGAAAAACATAAATTAATATATGTGTACTAATTGAGGAGTAGTCCTGTAGTTACATGTCAAACAAACCACATACACCAATGAGCCACAACATTAAAACCACATGCACCTGCTGCCAAAACAGCTCTGATCATTGTTACACAAACATGGGACCTCTATGGGTGTCCTGTTATGTCTGGTACTGGGACATCCTTTGGATCCACCGGGCTCCTGGTTGGATTAGTCTCGTACAAGTAAAAACTGTTCTGGTTCAAAAATATGATCTACTCCAGATTTAACCCATCTAAGCTTAGATCTGGACCTCGTCTAAAGTGGTCCAGATGCAAAAAAAGGCAGTAAAATCAGTTTTTTTACATTTTAGCACAAAAAAATAATGGTTTTCCACACTGAAAATTATGTTTAAAGGGTCTTTAGACTTTGTACAATAATCTATTCATGATTTGACCCACCTAAGCTCACTGGTTTTTGATCTGGACCTGGTCTAAAGCAGTCCAGAGGCACAAAAAAGCACTGGTTACATCATCTTCCATCTCTGAATGACAGTCTAGTCCAGAATCTAGTTCATTCATTTTTACCTGTCAATGGTTTTAATGTTGTGGCTGATCGCTATGTAACTGATAATGTCTGCATCCAATCAGCCATGTGTCTCTGAGACCCTTAAAACTGATGCTACAGTTTTTGTCTTATCAACAGTGTCATGCTGATGTAAGTCATCTTTTTATACAAAATGAAATATGATTTCCATTTGTCTCCTTGTAAAGTTTTATGGAGTTTGGTATATTATTCTACAACTGACCAAATATTTGTGGTCCTTTCATATCTAACATATGTACAGAAGATGGGATATATTTGTTCATATACTGATGAAAGTAATTTAGAATCAGGAAATGTAGAAAATAAATCTGCACATTAGTTTGTGTCTTTATAAATTACAGGAAAAGGTAGCGAAAATCGGTAGATCAACACCCACAAGCAGACTGCAATGTAGAATAAAAGTTCAATCAGGTTTGTACAAAATACTTGATCAACTTTTTCCAAGCACAAGTCAACCAACAAACCAACATTTCTTGAAGCCTCTGAACCTCAAAATCCGCCAGCAGCTTTGAAAGGCATGTTTGCTTTAAAAACAAACAAAAAAAGTGCCAAAATGACACCATTTATCAGACACAAACTGTGAAAACAGCAAGAGTCGACGGATTTTCAGGCTTCCTAGGATCCTTAAACTTTGGACCCTAGAACGTCAGGAAAAGCTGCTAAAATGAAGCTCAGAATTGTGACATTCAATCAAAATCGATTCATTCTACATGTCATGTGAATTCCTGAAACAGCTGCAACCGACAGTAATGTGACAACAATTATGAGACTTCTCGGGTGAACCTCATGCTGTGCAACCAGAGAACGAGAGGAAAATAAGACATGTTTGATTGTGAAATAAATACAGCACTGTTCAAAAACAGAAATCATGAGAGCAAGTTGTCAGTAAGTTGTTGGAAGATACATTCTGCATGATGAAATAGATTTTAAAAAAACACCTTGTTTGTCGACTCCAAAAGCTGCTTCTGGTTCCGAGCGCTGATGTAGTGACAGACAGTACTCTAACAATTAGGCATTTTTATTGGTAATACAAATGTTCTAGTCAACTCTAAGCACCAAAGGATGAGAGTCAAGCGGCAAAGCTTCAAAATTGGTGGATTCTGCACCACCTATTATGCTGCTTCCTACAGCAACCGTTTACAAGTTTTTAATGCTAACTTCCATGTTTTCAACTTCCGCTCCAGACATCTGGTTTTGGGTTTTGCCCATTTCTTCACTCTTTAACTCTGGTCTGCTGCAGCAAGTTTTTTGCACTGACTGTGCAGAATGACGGCTCCCAAAATGAAACCAAAACCCATTGTTAGTTTTAGAAGCATTTAATTTGATATGCAGAAAAGATGCAACAGCTGATGGTTCATTTAAATGCGATAAACCAATGTTGTGATCGGGATTAATATTCGATTAATCGCACAGCTCTACTTTAACTCTCCTCAAAACAAGTCAGCTGATCTTGATGTGTAAAACCAGCAGTATTTCCAGTAAACCAAAGCAACATCACCGTGTTTTCCCAATACCGTGCAATTTCTATTCATCATTTTGAATTCATTGCAAAGTTACCCATTAAAGCTGCGGCTGCATTACAATTTTCCAATAACGTTTTGACAAGTCCGGTAATTTCGAGCGGTGAGATGACTGGGAATCGCCTGTAATCATCCCACATCAGCGCTGATGAATAACCGAGTCGTGACACATTACAGGGTGGTAAAACACCGCAAATTGTCTCTGGAGTCTGCTAAAACTTACTGGGTCAGTGAGTTGATTGAGTTTTTTTTTCTCCTCCCCCCTTTTCACATTTCAATCCCGCCCTTCATTTTGCATTTCATTCGATCGTCTCAGAACAGCTGTTATTAATAATGCTGCCGAATGCGTTTCTACATTTCACATCCACCACACGCTGAGGGTGAATGATGCAGGGTTCACTTGGCTGGATAAGCAGTGGGAGGCCTGTGAAATATGAGTGTGGAGATGCTGTGGGTAAATTATCAGGATTTACAATGCTTTGATATGGAAACATAAATGGAAACGAGCGTTGTGAGCGACTACAGAGGGCGGACGAAATAACAGAAATAACAACAGGCATTGTGCCTGTAGAAAATCTGCCTTTTCAAGAACGTTCACAGCAATATTTACATCTACCGGTTCGGACTTTGCTTTGGCTTTTATGATTTTATCCGCGCACGGGGACAATATTAGCTCATATAAATAGCTATCTGAGTTTTGCCCCTCAGGATTCTTTGACCTGACCTCATAATTCTCGTCTATTCCTGGACTGTGCAGAGAAATCCTGAGATCTGTTGACTGCCTGCAGATCCCTCCTCTGTCATACATGTTTATTTTAGCATCTGTCTTTCCTTGTTAGTGAGATTTGATTTCCGATATTCAGATTCTAGACTTTTAGTAAAGCTTCTATTGTCATTTTTTTGATGGTCATTGAATTTGAGTGCTGGATTTTTTTTTAAAGCACAGAATGTCTACCTCTACCCCTCTATCTCTACCTCTCTACCTCTATCCCTCTATCTGTATCCCTCTATCTCTACCTCCATCCCTCTATCTCTACCTCTCTACCTCTTCTGTCCCTCTCAACCCGCCCGGCCAGCAGCAGATGGGTTCCCCCACATTAGAGCCGGGTTCTGCTCAAGGTTTTTTTCCCTGTTAAAAGGGTGTTTTCCTTGCCACTGTCTCCTTAGGGCTGCTCTGGGGGTCAGGCATATGGGTTTTGTAAAGCGTCTCGAGACAATTTGACTGTAATTGGCGCTATATAAATAAAATTGAATTGAATTGAATTGAATTGAATGTGATCTTCAAATAGAGGATTGCATGAGAGCTACTACAAGTAACAACCTTAGTTTTATAGTTTTGGTAATGTAGCAGTGTTTTAGCTGGATTTCCTGTAGTTAAGAGATACAATACAACCTGTAAATATATGTAAAGGTCGATTCCGTTTACCATGCACATTAGTTAGCAATCAAGGAATCTGGACCCTCAAAGGAACTGCACAAGGAATGCAAAAAGATGAAACCAGGCATAGTATAGTTGGGATTTGACAATTCTGGGATCAAATCCTGGTTCAGTCAATTTAACTTGCACTCTGGGTTTTCCATGTTGCCCAGCATTAGCCATGATGTTATTAGTTATCTGTAAATTGATGAATTAATATGAATAATTTAACCAATTCTGAATATATTAACCAATACGACATAAGTTGAAGGACTAATGTGTAAGAAAATATACTTTTCATTCGCTGTAGTACCTTGTTGCACCACTAGATGGAGCCTCTGTTTGTTTAAAGAGATGGAAGACTGCAGTTTGTTTGCATTTAATACAGTAGAGACCAGAAAAAGTGATTCAATGGACTATGTGCAGTTCCATGCTGTCAATCAGAGAGAACTGTGGGGTTTAGCTAGTAAAGGGGCACCATGACAAAGACTCTTGTGGTGGATTATGGCTACCAACCTGAGCTCTTGTTCTCAAGACGAGCAGGAATCAACTACAGCATTCCTATTGAAGAATGACTGATGTAACTGAGCAATTTTAAACTGCAAAAGTCAAACTCAAGATGCGGAGTAGGGTCTGTTTCACTTCACTCAAGGTAATGATTAATCGATTACTGACTGCTGACTCTGCCGACTTATCAGTTAAAGTTATTTAAAATTTACATCCCTGGTTATTCCAAACCATGATGACATATTTTTACTGCTGCTGTAGTCCTGCTTGGTGGGAGACTGCAGTAGTAATATTACACCAACAGGGACTATTCATTTCAGTCCTGCATTGAAACTGTCACATAAAGTAAAAGTATGTGAGTATAATCCCAAAAATGTACTATGGTATTAAAACTAAAGGTATCCAATGCAGAACTGTCCTGTTACTGTTATACTATAGTTTTAGAAATAACTATTAGACCACTGTTACCACTGTTTTCTGCCTCTTTAATATGGGTTTTACAAGATGCTGTTTTGCTGATTTCAAGCAAGTTAGCAACAGTTAGCTCATTTGCTGTATTGTTCTCATTAAGACGACTGTCTTCTGTTTTATTCTTGATTCTTTTATCAGATTATCTGTTCACTTTACATATATGTCTTATACACAAAATGACATTCTGAGTGAGAATTTGAGGAAGCAGTAATTATTTAACCACCCCGATAAAATTCAAAGCTAAATATTAACGCTGAAGGCTAAAGGCCTGTTGTGCAGACTTTGTAAAGAATGCAACAGGCGGTCTGATAATTATTCTCTTAACATGGTATTTTTATCATTTTGTTATTATCTCTCATGCATCAATGATGAAAGTAGACGTTTACCGCTGCATTAACCCGACCGACCTGCAACTCAATGAACCAAACCTTCATCTTCACCCATCCATCACTCATAATACAGCATGAGTGAGTAAAAGCACTCCTGATTGAACTGCAGGTCGACACCGAGACACAGCCCAAAAAAATGTTCAGAACCGGCACTTTAAACAGAAGTTAGAGGTCAGACGTGTTCCTGAAAGGTGACTTCTGCAGCTCAAATCACCATCAAATTAATCCAAATGGAACACAATCATCAGGCAGGGAGGGAGGGAAGAAAAATGTAATAAAAAAAGCAAAGCAAAGCAAGTGGAGAGGCTGCTCTCTGTCAGCGAGAGAAACAGAACGGTAATTTGTTTGTGCAGCAGAGCCTTCATGCTGCCATCAGAAACCGACTGGCCTTGACTCAAACCAAACACATCAGTGCTCCTCTCTGTCTGCCCGAACAAAACAAAATGCTCTTATCGAGGCGAAGAGGAGGAGGCAGTTATTAGCGCTCTCTGATGAGTCTGCTGGCCTCGGTCCGGGCTTCCACATTCCGCTGGATGATTCAATTAGGACGCTGAAGTACAGTGCGACAGGTGGCAGTATGGAAATGTAGATTCAAAAGCGGATATTATTCGCCCGAGGTGACGACGTCGGTATGAGAGATCGCCGGAAAAAAAAACACACCGTGACCGCATCTGTTATGTAATTAGAGAGGATTTCTACCTCGACAAACATCCGGAGAGAGTCGAGGAGAAGAGCGGGGTGGCTAACCTGTGAGGCAGGTCAACCTCTGCCATACATTCAACCCTCCACATCTCTCACCGCACCTCGCTGCTGTGCATCTCTATAAATAACACGCTGCTGTCAAACTGTCAGCTGGATTAGCTTGTTGCAGAGTGCATGAGACGACCTCAAGGACACAAACTAACCATTCACCTCCACTTAGCGATTCAATTAAAATGAAGGTTTGACTTTAAAAAACCAACACGGGAATCCCTGTGACTCGTTCTTTTTGCAATGCTGAGAAATTGTCCTCCTCAAAAGGAAGATGTCCCAAATAACCACCCAGGCAATTCCATGTTTTCCAGTAAAACTCCCACTTTTATCCATGTGCTAACATAACTGCACAAGGGTTTTCTAATCATCAATGAGCCTTTCAACACCATTAGCTAACACAATGTAGCATTAGAACACAGGAGTGATGGTTGCTGGAAATGTTCCTCTGTACCCCTATGGAGATATTCCATTAAAAATCAGCCGTTTCCAGCTACAATAGTCATTTACCACATTAACTATGTCTGTACTGGTTTTCTGATTAATTTAATGCTATTTTCATTGAAAAAAACTGCTCTTCTTTCAAAAATGAGGACATTTCTAAGCGATCTCAAACTTTGAATGGTAGTGCATAAGAAAAAGCATCTCTGAGCTGTGTTTTAGAAGTGAGAAACAGTCGGAGGGAAAAGAAGTGATATCAAAAAGACCTCAGAAGCATCACTTTTGCCAATTTCAACGCAGAAAAATCTTTGCCAGCGAGACAGTGACGATTATGTCAACTGAAACGTGTCAGTCTCCACTTTTCTATTCTCTATTTATTTTTTTGTCACTCTGTTTTATTTCTGGCACAAGCATTAAAGTCATTTCTTCATCTCTTTGTGAAGCTGTGTGAGAAATTTCCATCTGTTTTTCTTCTCAACCAACTTTTATTTAGTTTTTTTTTAACAGCTCTTTGTGTGTAAATGTGAAAAATTGTTGAGTACGTGGAAAAAAAACTGACGATGTTTGTAGCCGAATTCCTAACTGTACAGTGCCAGAATGGATCATCGAGCTTGTGAGCAGATTATGAAGCACACGGACCCACACGGATGCCGAACAACAAGCGCACTCTTGTACACTGTTTGGACTCGGCATTGGGAATCGATAGAGTCTGATCAATACTCTTGGCTTCTCCGACTTCACACACTCGCTGTTAAGACAATGCCAGTGGCACAGATGGAAGTTTTTTGCTGCCAATCTGGAAAGCTATCAAAAGCTTTCAGGTTTAAAAGACGTTTGTGGGTCTATATTCGAGTCCTACCTGAGAACTCACCGGCGTTTTCTGGTTGCCGATGTATCCCAGCAGAGGTTTTTTTTCCTCTCTCTCTTTTTTTGGTTTTCATTCTTTGTTCTGTGTCGAGTTGTGTTATTCTTCTTTCTGCTTTCCGTCACTGTGTAAGCCTTTCACAGCCACTGCCCCAAGGCTGCATCTATCAAAGCAGTCAAGGCACCACAGCCAATTGATTCCCTAATCGAATATCATTATTACCAGCAATTAGCCTGCACTATGACTTCAGTTAAAATCGCTAATTAACAAATGTGGGTTTCGGAGTGTGCTGGGGAAAACAAAAGATCGTCTTTGCGTAACGTCCTGCGTCTCTGCACGGCGAGATATTTAGGAGCTCCTATTAATCACTTTCGCTGTCGTCGTCCTCATCGTTGTCATGGCGGCGAACGCAGCGATCACCACAGCGACAGGAGCCCACCTGTTTGTATTTGATGCTCGCTCAGCAGATGGCCCACCCAAGGCGTGGTGCGGGCTAATTACTGTTGATTCATACGCTAACATCCAACATGCTTATTTAACAGAGACGAGCCTTCTTTACCTTTGACAGACAGGATGGGGGGTCACCTGCACCTCTCCAGCAGCATTGTTTCATTAATTAGAACAATTCATCATTTATTCAAAGGTGGAGTCAGCGATTCTAATCCGATGCACTCCTTTTATGACAAATTCAGTGAATATACTCATGATCTGCAAACTGTCCGTTCTGTATGTGCACTGAAAAAGCATCTCATGGTGTTGTAGATGAGAAACCAGACTGAGGGAGTAAATCAAGGAGAAAGGGGAAAGAGGGCACTGGGAGAAAAGAAAAGGTAAATCTGGCTCATGTAATACAATCTAAACATCAACAAACCTCTGGATTCAACAAGAGTGTCTTCTTCAACAAACCTGCAACCTTTGTGGCCTTGAGCATCTTTTCTGAAGAATACATGTATGAGCTTTGCTTGTTATTTTAATTTATGGTTGGCCAATATTCTGTTGTATACAGTATATTAAAATCACTGTTTACTGATTAAACCCATAAAAACTCATCTGTGTATCCAGGTTTTATACTACAGTTCAAAAGTTTGGTGTCACTCAGACCATTACATGTTTCCCGTGAAAATTAACATTTTTATTCATGTGCTAACATAATCTCACAAGGGCTTTCTAATGATTAATTGGCCTTTCAACAGCATTAGCTAACACAATGTAGCATTAGAACACAGGAGTGATGGTTGCTGGAAATGTTCCTCTGTACCCCTATGGAGATATTCCATTAAAAATCAGCTGTTTCCAGCTACAATAGTCATTTACCACATTAACAATGTCTACACTGGATTTATCATTCATTTGATTTTATCTTCATTGAAAAAATGATTTTCTTTCAAAAATAAGGACATTTCTAAGTGACCCCAAACTTTTGAACAGTAGTGTATATTCATAAGTATCCCTCGCTGCCCTAAAATGGTTTGGATGTAACTAAGAATATCCCGATCCCCTCTCAAAGATCCAGAACAGGGCCACTCAAGAAGTTATTTAATTGACTGGCATTGGTACAAACATAAGCCTAATCTTTTGTTTACGTATGCTGGCAAACAGGAGTTGCATAAGAAGGGCACATAATGCTAGGAATGCAAATTCTGAATAATATTCTTAAGATTAGCTGTATGATTAGTCTGTAATCAATGAATCAATAATGCAAACTCACATTTGTTCTGCACTGATTTAATCAAAGGACACAAGCTGAGTTGACCTCAGATTATCTTAATAACATGTGCTGTGACTGGAGGTCATTAAGCATCCCAGAAGTATTTGTCATGGTGCTCATTTCCATGACAAAGACCATGGAACTGCCTGTAGTCTGAGCAAAAGGCTCTTTGGGTTATTATAGTATTAAATATTAATAAGTAGCAAGCAAAGACAACATCATAAAAATCAATCAAATGTATAGGCTTGAAAAAGAATACTTCTTCAATTAATTAAAAAAAAAACTGTTTTTCTGCATCCAAGCTGTTCCTTAATGTTATGTAGATGGTCAGTAACTTCAAAGCAGAAGCTCTGGTGGTGCAACAAGCGCCAAAAGTACCAGTATTCTCTACATGAATGTATTGTAGATCAGCTGTAGTACATGGTTGATCCACCAGGTGGAGCCTCTTACCGTTTAATACTGTAGAGACCAGAGGAGGCGTCACTATGACTATGGGCAGTTTTGTGTTGCCAAGCAGAGAGAATTGTTGGGTTTTAGCTGGTAAAGGGGCACCATGACAAAGACTTCTATGATGCTTCATGACCTCCAGTCAGTGGAAACATGTTTAGTCATTCTGGGGTTAACTAGTATAGCACCCTGTATCTGAGTGGCCAAAATAGCAACATTAACACAGGACAAATCTCCAGTGCACTTCAATTTGAAATTCAAATTAATTATTAATAATTCTGCATTTATTAAGAACAATTTTAAATTTTAAATTCATAATGGAAAGGATCAGGCTTAGCTCCGTGTTGATACTGATCCCGACATCCCTACCGATGATCTTTTCATTAAAAGGTCACCTTTTGCGCATTCTACATTCATAGCTTTGGCTTTTTCTAAAATCACGACTTCATGGGTCATGGAGTCAATGAGATGCAAAATCCTCGTGGTTTGGGCTTTTTTGATGTGGATCTAAGATTTGGCTCAGTATGTGGTGAGTTTTAAGTGATAATTTATAGTCTGAATTGTGGACTCTTTGACCCTTACAGTGAATCCTCTGAATATTCCGAGTTTAATGCTGAATATTTTTGGCATATCATATCAGTCGCAGCCTCGATCGCACACGAACCTGCACGAAACAATATAAAACCAAAAAAAGACGCCGAGTCAAATGTCAGCGGAGGGAGGGCGGGGGGGCCGAGGGCAGTTTTAGCTCCACGACGGAGGTCTGGAGAGCGGTCATGGTCAGCGGGAGTCTGCTAAGGTCTTTGTTAAAGCCCATTCTCTGGACGACGACGGGGGGAGGCGGAGAGAGATGAGGGCTGGCCGAGGAAATCAATGGAACTGCTGGAGACCATCCTCTTGCTCGGCACGACGCTCATACTCACACAGCTCTGCAGGCTTTCTGCTGCTCTCTATACCTCAGCTTGACCCCTTCTTTCCCTTTTATTCCCCCTCTCCATCTAACAGGCGGCCTCGGGTTCCGCCGTCCCAAGCCACCGTCCAGCACTTCCCTTCCATTTCCTCCCCTCGGTAGCAGGACCACTTTACGAGCAACAATATGAAGTGCATGTTGGGTTCCAGAAATCTGTAGCTTCTGCTGAATATCATGAATAATAACTGCGGAGCTTCTTTTCTGCAATAATGCCTGCACTTGTATTGTGCGCGGCCACAATTGCCCACAGCTATCATCCATTGTTTTAGACGTTTAATTGGAAACACAATAGCAGCCCACGCTCCTGCTAATACACACAGTGCTTCCAGCCCCCGGAGATCTCACCAAGATACATTTACAGTCTCTCCCACAGGGGAGGAGGAGGAATCAGGGCTGTTCAACCGCCATCTGTCTCCCTTGTAAGGCCTCTGAGCTCGGGGACAAAACACTTTTCTCCTCGATAAACAAGGTGTGGAACACTGCTCCCCGCTAAAGACTCCCGAACGCAACTGACCAGCACCTATCTGACTGAATATCAATACCAACACTGCATTTTTTATGCCCTGCTTCCAAGACTGTAAGCCCACTAATCTGGCTGGGAAAAAAAAGGGAAAGAAAAGAAAAATAACAGCATTTTAAGGTTTGAAACACTATCTTTGAATCACAACTTGTCGAGAATAATGCATGAAGGTGCAAAGTGCACTCAATATCAGTGTCTCGGGCAGAGCGAAATGCTCCATCTCCACTTGATATAATAACCATGCACACTGTGAGAAAAAGCAGCGAGAAGCTTGAGTCAATGTGTTATTTAAAGAAATAGACCTGAGATCATCGGCTGTTGGCTGTAGCTACACGCATTTCTGCAAATTGAAACTGGCAGCACTTCGTAATGAACTTGTGCTCTTTATAAAAATGCAGGAGACTTAGAATCTGCTGATTTGAAGTCATTAGAAGCTCATCAATTTGCAAGACTGTTATTTCCTGAAGAGTGGTTGGGATAGCACTGCAACCAATCACCACAAAAGAGTGAAACAAACCAATTACAGCTTCTTAAAGCCATGAAAGAAGTCTTCAAATTGATTGTTTTGCTGAAGTTAACTTTATCTTGTGTCCAGAAGGCTGCACTATGAAGCCAGTTTGACATGTCAAGGGTTTTTTTTGTGTAAATCAGCTCAACAGAAACTAAAACTCAAGCCAGCGATATCATGAAGGTGGTTATCAACTTTTTTTGCCAACTCAGACTTTCTGCTTTCAAAATGGGGTGTTTAATGAGTCATGTGACTCTTCGTCTGCACAAAATGGACTAATCATGTCCGGCCTACTTATATCAACAGGTTGTTTTAATGGAGAACAATGATGGTTAAAAAAAGTGCTACTACTGCAAGTGATGCAGAGCAGGTGGAAAACAGGTGTATGTTTGAATATATTTCTTTTACTGGTCAATGCAGCTGCTCATTTCTAACTCATAGCTGCACATTAAAGCTGTAAACTTCACATATGCAAACATGATATTATATTGAAGAGCATTTAGGTCTGACACTGTCACATAATGCAGGATTTTACTTATTTTTTTTGTCCAAATTAAGCTGAAATTAATGTTACTGATTAGATATTCTCTGTAATAAACCAAAAGAATTATCAGTTTTCTAATCTTTTTTCTATCAGCTGCAGTACCAGCAGAGTAAATGGACAAATATAGAAACATATATATGCGATTTCTGCATCACCAGCTGAAAATGTGTCGGGTTCCCATGGCAACACAATGCATACAGTAACTACACAGCTTCATTCAGTGGTTTTAATGACATAGAGCTCAATAGTTTGGCAGATAAAATATATCCGCCTGAGCAGAACCAAAAAGTCAGACTTTAGACTCAACACATCTCGCTAACCCGCTAATCTCGCCTCTTATGTCTGATTTTTAGAAAGCATTTTAAAACTAACGAGTCAAGTCATCACTTCCTGCTTTGAGTAATCGCTCAAATTCCAGAAATCGACTTTGATCGTGAGCACAAACAGTCACATAACAACAGAAGGGTGGTTTCTTCATTTCTTCCCCGTACCGGTGTATTCTCTGAAGACAAGGCTATCAGTGGTATGCTGATAAAGAACAACTGCTTTAAGTGGAGTTATAGGGATTCGCCCATTAGGCTAAATCAGCTAATTACATGGAGATTTCGTTAGCGTTACTTCCATCTAATTAATTGAAATGACGGCCACCACTGTGTTCAAGAAATGAGCATTCTCAGAGCAGATGAGGTGAAATTCAATTTAAAAAAGGCACTTTTACACACACCTGAGAGGTAGAAGAGACTTCGTATTCACCTTTTTTTCTTCCGTTATAGCACCGTAGGCAAGAAAGAGATGGCCGTCCTAATTTTCACCTGCCGAGGAAAGCAAAGTGTGACTGTGATACTCTGGTGTTTAAATTAGCAGCTCGCTGTACAGCAACAGGTGAGTCAGGTGGAGGAAAAGACTTAAGAACTGCAGCATACACAGCAGCTCTACTTAAATCTCTAATAAACTTTCTATAAACATGTTTTCTGTGGGGGTTACATCACTCAACTGCACTTTATTTACTGCCCCATGAGTCATGTCTATTGGGTTATTTGAGGAACTTTTTTAAATATCAAAATGATGTTTGAATATTTTGCCAGATCAAATACTTTAAAAATTTGCAACCAACTTTCAGCACATTTTGTTGCACAAAATTTGAAATTTGAGGTTGTTTGAACAACAATATTAAGCAAACTATTAGAGGTAGAAGCCTGAAATTTTCACTGTTATTTTTCATCATGTCGTTCATTCAGAATCTGTAATATTGGACAAGTTGAATGAATAATCCGCGATTAAAAAAGCCAACTGTGCAGGACTGATTTGATAAGATGCAGAACTCTGAACGAGCTGAGAGACTGTATAGAAGGTTATTGCCATTGCTTTGTTATTTGCACTTTACTTATTGGGTTTGAAAAAAAATTGCACTTTAAAAATCACTTCATGCACTTTAAATAGATAATTTAAAAACATAAGTTAGAAAATATATGTTGCAACGTCTGAAAAAAAAATATTAAGAGTAATTATGTTAAACTATGTTAAAAAGTGATCAAAACTCTTTCTTTTAAAATGCAATAAAATCCAAGTTGTACATGATTGGGCTCAAATTAATAAATTATGCCATAATTTGATTATTTTAATTTTATTGTATGTGAAAACTGACAGACTTAAATTGAGTAACATAACATTTAGGTCAATTAGGTGAAATTGTTGCATATACAGGAATTTTTGATAGTGTTTGGTATGAGTTGCAATAATGTGAACATTGTTCCTCTGTGTTTCTGTTTCAAAGTTTGTCACCTTATCGACTTGTGAAGTTGTCATCTTGTAAACCTGTTACTTTGCTGCCACTTGCTGAACTAAAAAGACAAACTGCAAAATCAAAGAAAGAAAAAAAAGCAACGTTTGGTCAGTGAGTGGAGCACAGCTCAGGCTCACGTAGATGAAGTCATCGTTTTTCAGGAGGGGAAACTCCACATTAATTCTCAGTTCATCAATGAAAAGGGCTGGTCATTGAAAGTGGGAGAAACTTGACAATGGATGAGTGGAAACGTGTAAAAAAAATGAAAAAATCACAAGAAGTCCCATATTAACAAAAAAAAAAGATAATTCTGGAGTCAACCAATGATATTTTTGGACCCATATATAGCTGCATGTCACAGTAAGACAAAACATATGAAAAACTTTATAATATGGCGCACTTGGTCACAAAAATTAAAGTTACTTTTTTGTTGTTGTATTTTTAACTTTCATAGCTGATTGAGCAAGTTGTAACACAAAAACAAAAATATTGCTGGATAATACATATAATAATTCAAGTAGAACAGAGTGCTGGAGTTTGAAAATGGTTCTTCAAAATAGAGCGAAGAAAAAGTCATTTTTTAAACGGGTATAAAGTGTCGTTTTCAGTCACATAATCAGCTCAATGTGTTTCATGAATTAATGTCAGAAATATCTTTATAAATATTTATATTTTATGCTATAAAAAACAAATCACAGATGATTGAGCAGAAATTGCTGAAAAAACAGAGGATTTGTGATAAATTTCTGTTTTAATATGAAATCTTAGCAGCAGCAACATGACTTAGTTCTGCCACAGAAAGTCAATTAACATTTTTATTAATCATCACATATTTATTTCGGTTTAGGGTTATAACAAACAAAAATCACCAAATACCTGCTTGTATAGCTTCTCAAATGTGAATATTATCTGATTCTTCTACCTTTGTATAACTGTTCATTAAATATCTTTGTCATCAGACAAAACAAGTGATACGAAGATGTTCTATACATGTGAATCTCAGGACCTAATTTGCTAATATTTTTTAACAGTTTTTGACAATTTTTACTAACAATTAGTCCTAAAAAGTCTGTATTATCACTGCACAACACAAAAAAGAGAATTCCATCTCATAAAATATTAATATATCAATATTATCTGAACGGATGATGAATAAAGTGGTTAAAACATTCAGTAATCAGTTAAAAAAAAACTTCTAATTCATTCTTTGGTCTATTCGGTGTCGATTTCTTAATGTATTGACGTGTTAAAATGGTTCAAATTAACACACTGACGCCAAAATTTTAACAAAAAAGAGCAGAAAACAAGCAAATATTCACGTGAGAAGCAGGTATAAGAGAAAATGTTAAAATTTAATTAACTATCTATTGTTCAACTAATCAGTCCACAGATAAACTTCACAAAGCAGCAAATAAATGAACTTAAAATTTGATGGACTTCATTATTCATCAAATGACATCAAAGTTTTTTGTTTGTGTGACTTTTTTGTCCCCTGCGACTGTTTCCGCTGCTGAAAAATGAGTTTTTTGCGAACCGACATCATCTCAATTAGAGGTTGCACCTGTGCTTAAGCAAATTACGCTCATTCAAAAACAAATGAGTCATTCTGGGACCGTGTCGTCCTGTAAAGCCGGCGGAAAAAAACAAAGCTTAACCCTGAAGCTGCGGCTCTGAACAATAAGTGTAGAGCAGAAAAGTCTATCAGGAAAGACTTTATGCTTGGAGAGAGAAAAGCAACGGCGAGAGAAAGAGTGCGATGACATTTCTGTGACGCCGTGTTCATTGTAGCCTCTTCCTGACCTGTTGAATAGACGCCTGTATGAGCCAGGTGTAACCACACAACTCCCACTCTCACAGCGTGGAAAGTGTCGAACCTTGAAGGCACTCAAGCTCTAAATCGACAGTCGGAACACTGCTGGCTTTTAAGCGGAACCTTGTCAATATCGAGTCTAGTCTGGTCAGTCGCTTAAACTTCTCTAAGACCAAATAATAATAATAATAATGGTAAAAAACAAAAGTAAAGGAAAGAGAAGTAAAAGAGAAAAAAACAACTCAGGAAGTACAGAGTGAACTCAGGAACTAGAGCAGAAATCAGAGATAAAAGAGCGACTAAATAAAAGAAGTTGAAAGACGAATGAGGAGCAATGAGGGGAAGCGAGTGTACTGGAAAAAAGCCAGAGCCCACACAGAGACACAACGGAGACTCACAGGAGCAGAAAGAAGAGAATTTGTAGAAATACAGAGATGAATAAGAAACACAGAGACTGACTACATGATGCACTACGTGGGGGAAAAAAGACCAAACAATACACCCGATATGTAATTAATGGGGTCAAATCTGTGTCAATGTAGTCAGTAAAAAGACAAATAAGTCTGATTAGCATGAGCTGCGCTACTGTTTACATGAAAAACGGCTAAAATAAAGGCTTTGAGAGTCTGGATTTTGAATTTACTCCCAATTAAACACAAAAATGTAAATAATGTGAGTCCTGGTTTGCATTTAGTGTCCCGGTTTTCGCAAAAAGGTGTTGGAAAAGGTTCAGTTTCCACACTAAAGCAGAAAAAAAACATTTTTTTATTGAAGTTAAGGTATATTGTGCATCTGTTTTTCACCATTATCAATCTGTCATCAGTAGTTCTAATGTCCCTTTGGTGGTCTATTAACCAGACTAGTTGGGGTGGAAGTTGCAGTCCTCAAGCGTCCACTTGGGGTTGACTCCAAAAGCAACTCAATCCCCATAGACCACCAGAGTAAAGGCTTTGGGAGATTCAATTTTGCAAAATTTGGAGCCAACTGCAGGAATTTACTCTCAATTAAACACAAAAATGTGAATAATGTGAGTCCTGGTTTGCATTTGATGTTCAAGTTTTCACAAAAAAAAGTGTTGGACGGGGTTGAATTTCCACACTAAACCAGGAAAACCGTTTGTTTATTGAAGTTAAGGTGCATTTTGAATCTACTTTTGGTCATTATCAGTCCATCATCAGTAGTTCTAATGTCCATTTGGTGCCCTATTAACCAGACTGGTCGGGGTGGAAGGTGCAGTTCCTCAAACATCCACTTGGGTCTGCTTCAAAAGCAACTATCCAACTTTAAAGCCGCAATAATCATGTTTACATTCTGCTACAGAAAGCTGTTTTGGTGTCTATAGCTGATTTGCTCATTCATGACAACCATAAAAGTAGTGAATTTTTATAGAACATACCATTTTAAATTGTATTAAGGCTTAAAATTAAGTATAATTTGGGCATGGCTGCTGCTTAAGGTGCAGGTTTCATCTCTTTAATCACTCTTTGATTATTTAGGAGTACAAAGGAGTCGGTAACTGCCAAGACACAGAACGTCAAAACAGTTAAAGAAAGAAACCTATAGATGGCGTCACACAGGGTTGGTTGGTCTTCATATACAGTCAGTAGTTATCTTCCGTAACCAAAAGTAACTAATATCTTGTAGGTGTTTTATTAAAGGGCAGGTAACATCTCCTCACCTACAAAATGCAAGTTGGTAGCGTGGTAAATTTGTATAGATCTGTTGTGTAGGACTACATGTTGATATCCTTTCTTGCATACATGAGAAACCTAAGACTCTGTGGGATGGTCCAGTGGGTGAGGACATCCTCTGGGTTATCAAGTGGGCGCCCTTCTTCATCGGTGTTTCGCTGATTGGTCCACGATACCTCCAGAGGGTTCAGCAGTGAATCCCAGCATCCCAGGTTCATCCCCTAGATGCCGTCTACTCACTTAAAGGCCCAGGTGGAGTCCTTTCTCTTCATCCACAGCCACTGACTTCTCTTTTCAGCAGCTCTGGAGAGGACTTCATGTTCCCGCATACTCCCATCTCCTGAAGAAGACTGGACGTCGAGATGGCTCTGAATCCTCTGCAGCCTACTTTGACTGGTCGGACCCTCACCTTCCAGCCTCGCTGTTTTGCATCGGCAGCAACCTCCATATACCTCAGCTTCTTGTGCTCATAGTCCTCCTCTACTGAGCTCTCCCAGGGTACTGTGAGCTCCATGATGTAGACGTGCCTAAGCAAAGCTGACCATAGCACCAGGTCTGGTCGCAGGTTGGTGGACGTGATCTCAGGTGGGAAGCAGAGCTTTTGGTCCAGGTCTACCAGCATCCTCCAATCGCAAGCCCCTCTCAACTGCCCAGGATCTGGTCGTCTGTATTTTAACCCAAACCGTGACCTTTTTTAAACCAAATCAAATAGTTTTGGTGCCTTTTGACAAGCAGGTGAACTCTCCAAACACCAAAATAATTGGTTATATTTAGAAAAGATCAGAATTTGGGTTAAAATATACAAAATCAAACATACTTATATGACAAGATAAGACATTACTGAAAATGCTATTGTAAATGAATCTTGTCTGCAAGGAAGATGGAACATCCAATGAAATATATTGCCTCAGTAAAAGAGAACCTGCTTGTTTGGTGCAGACTGCCTGCAAATATCCCATCATTTGTAGACTTTTTTGAATGGAAAAGGAATAAAAACATTTTATATGTGCTAAAATCATGACTTAAATCAAAATATCAATTAAAATAATCACAATAGGATGTTTCTTGGGATATCAATTAGCCCTAATCACAACGATAACAATAACAGCTGTTTAACTGACTGACAACAATGGAAACAGGTGTGTTTTGCATGGCAGGGATTACCCATTCATCAGATTAACATATATATTTTTAACCTATTTATGATCAAATAAATACATTTAAAACTGCATTACTTTGGCACCGATGCAGCTGCTTCTCTGTATCTATAGGTAAAACTCTGATCTCGAGCAATATCTGGTTGGTTTCAAATCAAGTATTTTGTTAATTAAATGCATGCAAAACATAAACGTTAATTTTTGACACCAAGAATTTTAGTTTTAGTACAAATGTTTATCAGTTTTCCATCCTCTTGATTACTAAGAATTGATACTTTGAGTATGGGTGCACTGCTATGTTGGAGTAATAAGGCGTTTTCTTGCAGCAGTTTAGCTCGAAATGAAAAATACATAAAGAAGAAAATCACTGATGGACAGAAATGCAAAGAGAAGTTGCAAACAAAGAGGCTAATGTGCAAAGAAAACAGAAGGACAAAGAGGAGAGACGCTAAAAGACGTATAAAGAACGAGATAGCTCACTAGATACTGCAGATAAACACAGCGATAGATGCTGGAGACAGACGGATAAATCCAGCTCTCACAGACCCGATCGCAGGTGTGGGTGGGTGGAAGAGGAGGAAAGAAAGAGGGAGAGAGCAGGGGAGGGGAAAGGGAAGGAAAAAAATTCAAATGTCTGGGTTTTCACACCGTTAATTTAGCCGTGCCGAGCCACATCTCGCCGTTCCTCTCACTCTTCCTCGCTCCTGTCGGAAACATGCTAATTAGGGAAGCCGACTGACGTGAGCGAGGTTTAAAGGGTAATTAGCATAAAAATCCTACATGCTGTATTTTTACTCTCTCTAATCAACACCCTCACACGTACACGTTTCTCAGATGTGAGAAAAAGTGGTTTGACGCACTTAAAATGAAAATTAGCATCCAGGCGGGAGGAAGGGAGTAGAGGGAGGAAGAGACAAAAATGTTCTCTTTGCATTTTGTTGTTTGTCTCATCATTGCGCTGTTTCTTTTTTTCCCCAAAAAAACTCAGAAGAAAGAAAAACAGCCAATAACGCAATTGTTTTTACAAGCGGCAGACATGCAGAGCAACAGGAATGCAGCGTTCTCCGCGTCGCTGCTGTTTTCGTTCGTCTGTCATCGACTGAATCTTATCTTTGCCTCTCGGGGATGTTGATTCACTGTACTCGTCATGCTGAAAAACACAGTTTGTTTTCTCTCCAACGCCCTCTTATGCAGTCTCTTGTGTGGCTTTAAACAAAACACAATCTTCTCTTGACAAAATGATTGCACAAATGTTGACTAACACTTTGCTTGGAGTGGTGCTTGGAAGGCAGCAAAACTCCGTAAATGCATTAGAAATGCAACGCAAGAGCCCGGTTATTATGGTCGGTGTAAACATCACATGTAAATTATCCACAAAAATGCACTTTTCTGAGATGATTTTCTTTCTGCACACTGACTCAAAGCTTTGTCATTTCCTCCTCGGAAGGTCAAGCCACTGTTAGCCCCAGTTTGCTTGAAATCTAAAAAAAAGACAAAAGCTTTAGGCTCTGTAGAAAAAGTCCAAACAAAAAAAACTGGTTTTCCTACAGGGTCAAGACGATACATGCACCGCTGAGGGTAAAAACAGTTATTCGGCACTATTTCTGCAACTCCAGGCTTCACGGTGTGGAGTGCACAATACAGTTTTTTATCAGAGCTGATGGTTTGGCTGCAGCTCTTCTTCAGGTCTTAACAATATCTTCCACTTGAGCTGACGAGCAGCAGCGGCTGCAACACACCAGGTACACATTTATCCAGGGAAAGAACATTATTACTTCAAATAAAAAAAAAAGAAACGGTTTGATTGCACACACGGGTGGCACGGGTGGCATTTCAGTCCCAATTTTTGCTCTTTCAAAGTCATATTTCTACATAATGCTGTCGAGAAAAACAAAAAAGCAAATTCTTGACATTGTAAAAGTGCATCCTTGATATTTCTGTTGAGGAATTCAAAACTTCAAGTATGTATATTTCCGCAGAAATATGGCAATTGAACGGATAGAAAGGCTGAAAAGTCTGAACGTTCAACTACTTCTCGGTTCGTATAAATACTTAAAAACTGACGTTAAACTAATGTCGGCCCTGGGAATCATTCTAGACCAGCTGTCAAATAACTCTCAATTAAGCCCAGATTTCATTTTCTCCATAACTACTTGTGATTTACTGGGATATCTCAGGAGCCGTCGATGCTATCAAACTTCATTTCATTTCTTCTCAGAGAGTAACAACGTCAGAATTAATTTTTTTTTTGGTCTTTGTGCTCCAGTTCAGCCACCCGACAGGCACACAGACAGACACACAGACAGACAGAAGGACGAGCGACTTGATCTTGGATTGCCATCTCCCACCACCATATTGGTCCACACCTGGGAGGCCCGGAGGGGACAGGAGAACCCGTCGGCTGAGACCGATAGACCGGGTCTGGGTGAGGGGAGTTGCCCCTGCGATGCCTTCAGGGATCCATATGCTCTGCTGACTCAAGCCAATGACACCGATCATCGCTATTGGTGGAGAATTGGGCCAAACTGGGTCAGCTGGCGATCCTCGACAAGAACGAAGATCGGAAGTAGTCTACGTTTCTGCAAGACGTTACCCTCGTCAAGGTGGAAACACCTCTAAAACAAGTAAAAACTCAACTCTGCATGGACTCCTGGGATTTGTTTGCAGTTTGATTTGAGATTTTTCAAGAAAATTGTCATCAGATTCCAAGAAAACTCTGCAAAAAGTGGACTGCAGTAAATATATAACCAAACAAACTCTACAGTGATAATGAAACTATGTGGATGGCACTAAGTAAACTAAATTTGGCCAAAGGTTGGTATAAACGTAGCACCGTAAAGCTAATACACCACTAATATGAGTGATACTGCTATTTCTAGAAGTAGGAGTTGTGTATATTTGGTTAATAAAGGCTCATCTTAAACTGTTTAGAGATTGAAGATTAACGCAATGTAGTGCTGGGCGATATGGAAAAAATCATATATCACGATATGGATTATTTTATATCACGATAACGATATATATGACGATATACCACAACAAAGTATGTTTTCAGTTATTCTCTGAAAAGTTTGACAAAAACTTCATTGCTTACTTTTCTCCATGAAACTTTAACCTGTTGCCAGGGCTGGATCCGAATATTCGATCCCCATGGTGGTATGCGGATATTTATTTTGAGATCCGAATATTCGCCCCCTCCTACCTCCACCCCCACCCCCCGTCGGGCGTTATGAACCAAGCCAAAAATTCGGCTCTTTCCTCCGTTCGCTCACCGCCTCTGACCTCACGGACCGAACCTAATATTCAAGTCATTCCTTCGTCCGTCCGTCAAATTCCTTCCCCCCCCGGACGTTAAGGAGGGGACCGAATATCCAGAGCCCCAGAAACTGCTATTCAGTCCAGCCCTACCTGTTGCACGTCCATCGCTCAGCACTCATGAGTTAAGTAACGTAAAGCATGTCGCAAACCCGCGTGAGAATCAAAGAACGTAAAGTAGCGTCATGTCGCAAAAACCACAAGACGGAGTTTCTTTGCGAAAAATCTCTTTTTTATTCTTCTTTATTTTCACGTATATAAACTTAGAGTATGCATCGTGACAAGAAAACACAATACAATCGTCGCAGGCTATTTAATGATAAATTTGCTGTTATATTGATAAAATTAGGTTAGAAACGATAGAAACGATTGAAGAGAAATGGCACGATAGACACTTTTCTATCGTTCTCACGATATGTATCGTCATATCGCCCAGCACTAACACAATGTAGCATTAGAACACAGGAGTGATGGTTGCTAGAAATGTTCCTCTGTACCCCTATGGAGATATTCCATTAAAAATCAGCTGTTTCCAGCTACAATAGTCATTTACCACATTAACAATATCTACACTGGATTTATCATTCATTTCATGTTATCTTCATTGAAAAAACTGCTTTTCCTTTAAAAATAAGGACATTTCTAAGACCCCAAACTTTTGAACGGCAGTGTATGTCCTCCACAGTATTAAACCTCCAAAACAACACTTTCTGTCATAATAGAGGAAGCAAATTCATTGAAGCACCTTTCTTACATCTCCAGCCTGGTTCCACACCTCTAAACCAACACCCACATTTAGGATTTGCTGCTGAAACCAATCTGAGATTTGCAGGCAAGATCAAGAATGGAGATATTAGCTTCCGACTTACCTAGCTTGCTAGGTAACAAATCAAGTTTTCCTGAAAAATGTCAAAAAACTGGTGCAGACACATTGAAAGTCATCCTTTTCCTCTAGTTGACATCCAATCGATGGGTTCATGGGCATTTACACCTGGTATAAAAATGCAGTCTTGGTATCTAGTAACCTGTATCTTGTAAACTGGTACTTGAATTTTGTGTTTTTATTTATGTAAATAAAGACATTTCCATCACAAATTGATGCAGGAAATGAAACAAAATGATGCAGAAAAGCAACAAGTTGTTGCAGAAATATTCAAGGCCAAGTGATTCAAAGCTTTTTCTTTCACTGAACCAGTGTGATGTTACTGCTACTAGATGTAGCTTTTATTGGGTGT
Source organism: Amphiprion ocellaris (assembly GCF_022539595.1). Lineage (NCBI taxonomy): Eukaryota > Metazoa > Chordata > Actinopteri > Pomacentridae > Amphiprion > Amphiprion ocellaris. The sequence goes on along the minus strand of NC_072786.1, from coordinate 28,393,334 downwards.
GCAGGAAGAGGTGCAGGCTGTAAATTTTTTTTAAAAAATAGATGTATCTGAAAATAAAGCCTTAAATGTGCATTCTTTCTCGCAGCCAGCAGGGGGCAACTCCTCTGGTGACAAAAAGAAGTCAGATTGTATAGAAGTATGTAAAAATGATCCAAATCTCACTTGATTTGTCAGTTCGGGAAACATTTTGCTAATGAGATGATGGTCTTTTTTGCTAGTTTCAAGACTTTTAAACACAGCATAATATTTATTGTGCAAATTATTTCACGTTTAAAAGAAAATAGATTATAAAGGAGAGTACGCTTTAGGGCAGGGGTATCTAACTACACTAACTGTAAAAGAAAAAGGTTTAATGAATGAACAATTCACTGTTTCACATGTTTCCCGATTTCTTCAAAAACAAAAGTAAAATCACAGGATTTTCAATTTACACATTAAATTTAAAAAGCCTGTTTCTTTTGAAACATTTGACTGTAAAATTATATTATTTTGGAACTGTAGTTGAATCAATGAAAAAAATCTTCTCTGTATTTCGACAAGAAAAATTCTGTATATTAAGGACTGAAAAATGGCAAATAATTATTTTAAAATTATTTTACAGATTTACAGACAGAAAATAAATAATCTTGAATGGCAAAAACTGAACATAATGTCCATATCAAAAATATTTATTTTTACAAATAGTATTGTTTTTTTCATAATCTTACAAGAACAACGTGATTTTTGTTTTGTCTTCTTGATTTTTTAAAAATCATTTTTCAACTTGATGGGCAGATTTTTTCTGCTGTCCAAATTGAATTTCAGCATGACTGCAATAGAGTCACAATGCAAGCTAAAAAATGATGTGTGATCGCATTTGGCCCCCAGTGCATTCTGCATGCATTTACACCTGCATCAACATGCATTCTGCTTGATTCCTGATAAATCACTCTGTTGATCACAACTTCTGCCAGAAGTTAATGAGACATTTAATTCCCTTTGCAGAAAACCTGAAACTTTATGTTTTATGTCCATTTTCTACATGACGTGTAGGTTTAATTTGAAAACCGTGAAGGAAACTCTGATGAAGACATAGTTGGTCCGTTTGCACAATAAAAAGCTGTGAATTTTTTTGTTAATATGTGTTCAAAGAGGGAACTTTTCATTTCAAAATGTACATATTTCAACTCATAATCAGAGATTATATGATGTACAATATTGCAAATTCTGAATCAATGGTATAATGAGGAAAAAAGAGAAAATTTCAGTTTCAGATTTTTCACATTTAAAAAAAACAGATCCTATCCCCTTTTTGCCCAACAAATCATGTCCTTTTCCACAGTGTAAGCTGATCCAGTCCAACCTACAGTGTTTGGAATACCATCCCCATCTTCCAAGCATCATATCCCAAATTTCCTAACTGGAATTCTGAATCGACGGCTGGTTTATTCCTTTGGGAATCAAGAGAAAGAAAGACATGACCGGCTCTACATGCAGCCACAGAAGGCACTGCAACTGGTCAATGTTCCTACATTTCTGCCCCCCCACTGGTTCCCTCGTCTCGACCAGCTGTATCCTCCTCTACCTCCTCGTAATTCTCTTCCTCATTATTGTTCATGCCATTTCTGTGATCTCCCTCCATTCTTGGTCCTTCCTGGTGTTTTACTTCATCCTGTTCTACGTTCTTTTCTGTCCTCTCCTTTCTCTTCCACCTCCTCTCTCTTCTGCCCACCACCTATGTCCTGCTGGGTTTGATATGTCTAAATTTCTATGTGCCAAAAAATGAGCTGAAAGTGCATTATTGAGCAATTTCAAGAAAAAATATCTTGTAAAGTATTTGATATATGAAGCTAAAATTTCACAAATATCTATAAAATAAAGCTGTAAAAATTCTCAGGTGAATCAGAGATTTGGCATGCAATGACTGATCTACTACTACACTCAATATAATCCAACAAATACAACACTTTATTAACATTTAACAAACAGCTACAGCTACCACAAGGCTTTAACAACAAATATGTTGTGTATTACGATCCTCGGGTATGTTTTACGCCCGTTTACTGCAGTACATTGACTCCTGCCTCGTCTTCAGAGTACAAATACTGTCGAGGTCTCTGGTCTCCCGACTGGAGAGCAAGGTGCCGGTGATGCGGTTGCCAAGACAATTATCACCTTCTGCATCAGCGTCGGAGGCGTTAGACCCGCCCAGCCCGTCCCCACGGTGATGTCAGCGTTACCACGGAGACCTAACACGCAGGCCAGAAGCGTTGCCAGGCCCGGCAGGGGGAGCGAGGAGGCGGTGGGGTGGGGGGATGCTTGTACCGCTGCCCTCCACCGGCAGCCTTTTTCCAAATGCCACCACCTTCTCCCCCCACCGTCCTCGGCCCATCTCATCACCCCGGTGCTGTGCCATCTCCCTCAGAGCTGCCTGCCATCTGTGCTCTGAGAAACACTTCCCCATTTGGGTTTTTTTCTCTCTCTCTCTTTATCTTTCTGTCTTCCAGGATGCTGCCAAACTCTTTCATGTCACAGACCCCCGAATAAGTCCGCATTAGCCCACACAGACCCCCCTTTTTTTGATAAGATTTCATCCGAGGCGGCCATATGGGAGGATCTGTGTTGATTTAGTATTGAATTTCAGAACATAGAGCGACCAAAACCGTGATTACTCACTTTTGTACATTCTGTAACTGGGGTCATTTTTTGCTAAATTGAATTAGAGAGGGTTTTGGTTTCTTTAGGGGCCTCCCAGGAACTGTTTCGAGGACACCGGGGATCCTGAAACTCCACTCAGAAACCCACTGCAGCTGCATGCAGAGAGCAGAAGAAAAGAGAGGGAGCTGCAACCTAAAACTAATGTTCTTTTTCCTCCAAAGGGCTAAATATAATAATAAGTCCTCAGGCGCTTCTCTGCAGCTGTCAGAAAGATCTAGTTACAGCCCCATATGAGCAGCCACGCTAACTGAGAGTGTGTTTTTCTGCAGAGTACACTTAACATGCTAAATTGCCATCTGCATATGTCTATATATCCAGTTTGGCAGCTTCAATGAGCCAATGACACGATGAGTATTATCTTTATTCTAACCTCATCTTCATTGAATTCTATCCTCAGCTGACATTTATCAAACTTTTTGCTTCTTTTTCCTCTTCATATTGTCTCGTTATATGCTTCTTTTACCATATCTTTACTCTTGCTGTCATCTTGTCTGTATTTTTCATCTTATCTTTGTATCCCATCTTTCTTTAATCCCATTTTTATGTAACCTTATCGTGGGGTTTCAGTGATTTTTGGGTTCAGGTGAGTCTTGGAAAGGTTTCTGATGACTTCTGTTAATCTGACCGGTCCACTTGCAGATCAAAAGTAATTAAACATGACGCCCTTTACAAACATTTGAGGCCATATTTAGCACCAGCTAAACGCTAACATCACCGAGCTATGCAAAACATGCAAATATGTAGCTGTAAGCTTTGAAAGGGATTCCCAAGTGAAAAATGCTTTAATAACTGTTCAATCTGTTAAATTCAATAATGATGGAGATGCATGTAGAAACTTGACGGATTAGATTCACTATATTAAAATACAGTATCCACAGTAGGAACTCGGTGCTACAAAAGTCAGTGCAGTCATTACTGAGATTCATCTCTTTTATTTTCCAATAATTTGTGTGTCCACCTTTATTTTTGACGACAAACTCAATTCTCTTCGACTCGGATGATACCAAAGTTCTGCAGAGATGTTCGGCCATTTTTCAGAGACTATTTTATTCAGTTGTTCTTTGCTGCAAGAGTTGTTTTGCCCTTTTGTTCTCTTTAAAATACTGTAAAGGCGTTCTGTTTTAATTCAAATCATGTGACATTGGTCATAGTTTTCTTTTTTTTCTTCTTTAGAAAGTCGTCTGATTTTGTTTTTTGGATCATTATCATGCTGGAATATTTCTTTTCTGACAAACTTCTGCAGAATGGGAAGCATCTTGGCACAAATAATCATGGTTCTATCTATAAATATCATCTCCCCAACATATTTTGCTCAAATGCAGTCCCATATTATCATAATCCTACCTCCATGCTTCACTATCAGGACTATGCATTCACTGTGGTCATCCTGGTCAGGTTTGCACCAAACATGCTGGACTCAATCTGAGACAAACATTTAGTTTAGCCTCAAATGACCAAAGAATGTGCTTCCATTATTCACTTATTTCCATGTTATTTAGCAAACTTTAAGGGTGAATTTTGTGCCAAAGCACAAAGAATGATTGTTTTCTTGGATGCCATCCATAAAGGCTTGATGCTACACAATGTCCTTCATGCTCTGAAACACTGATTTCCTTTGATAACTACTGTAAAAAGCCTGAAGTAGAGCTAGATGGTGCAAAAAGTGCCTTCTCCATGACATCATTATAAAAGTACAGCCTTTGCAGCTCTGATTAGTGGTACTTTGGGTCATTCTACACCTCATGATTACATGTTTTTAGTCTCTTTTTAGTTGTTTGGTCATCTTTCTGTACACTTTTACAGCAGTGGAAACTCTCACAATCAGGTTTTTTTTTAAAAATTCCTCCTGCAATTGGTCTCCACATGGAGCCATGATGCAGACATGCAGATAGAAACAACCCATTCTGGTGTTAACTGCTCATTTTATATCCATATTTATGCATTTAGGCTAATTGGAAACCACAGATGTACTCAATTTTGTGTTTTTGTGCAAGTGATCACAGGTGCTTTCACTTACGCTGCATTTAGTTTCTACTTTGGAGCCTTTATTTTCAATATAGTCTTTAAGTATTTGTTTTTGATTGACCTTTAGAGAAAACACTCACGTTGCACTGGATACAGGGATACAGATTTTAAAGATTTGAGATTTAAGTCGTTCTACAGAGGGGTTTGCTCGCTTTTTATGTATTTTATAACTCAAAACCATAAATGTTAACATCACGGTTGCACTAAAACAATGTAAGTGGATCTCCAAAGACATAAGGATATATCACAAGGAGCCATGAAAGTCTGCAGAAACTTTAAAAGTGGATGACTTGCTGATGATGCAACACGGAAAGTCACAGTATCAGCATCATGATTCCTTCTCAGGGCATCATAAAAGACATTTGGTTATTCTAATAACGGTGGAGACGTGTCATCATAAACCAAAAATGTCAAACCTCAGGGATCACCCTCTGGAAATACATCCACCGGCTGAATTTATGACGCCGCTCTGCTCAGAAAACCCACAAATGTCACACGCCGAGAACGTGGAGCAGATTAATGCGACCGTTTCAAGATCTGCTTCTTACTCTGCCGTCAAATGACTAAAAACGCCACTTTCTCCTCTTTACCTCTCAACCACTGATCTCATCTCTATTCTGTGCAGATGTACTTACAGTATGTGTACATCAGAGCACATGAGAGAAGAAAAGACTGGCTGCTGATCACAGGGTGTACCGCGCCAAGAAAACATCAGAATTATGTGATCCCTTCCACTTACTGAGACTCTGCTCCTTAAGGACAGACAGCCTCATTCAAGTGCTGTCACTTCCATCCCATCTAGTCCTCTGATCCTTTCTGTAACGGCGACTTAAATAGCCAGTAATGCCTTTTAGCCTGTTAGTGCTGGATGCTAGCGAGCCCAGACAGACTGGGATGGACATATGGAGGGAGTCTGGCAGCAGACTCGTGGCCCCGATGCCAGCTCTCTCAAAAAACATTCACACACACACTTTTTCCACCTACACAAACGCACACATCTCGGCCCTCCCTCGTTTCTGTTGTCCAGAGCTCTGAGCTGTCTCCTACTTCCTGCTGTCCGATTATCTTAGAACCAGTTCCACACGAGCATCATGGGAATTTATTTTGGAAGTCCTTGGTTTCCCATCGTTCCTCGCCGCCGAGGGCAGGCGTCCAGGACGGAGGCCGGGCCGCCAACGCCCACCCACAGCTAGGGAGGATTGGGATGGCAGATAAAGGCAAAAAAAGCTGAGGCTTTGTTCAAAGAACAGTCCGGAGAGCATCGACTTTCCGCCTCCCATCTTTGTCTCAGTGTCTTGTGAGTCGCTCTGGTGTGAGTGAGGTGTCTGGTGCCCGAGCAGACAGCTGGCCTAGAAATCGCTTCCAAGAGTCACAGGTTGAGTTCTGTGTGAAACAGAGAGGTATTACTGGGAGGCCAGGCCGACAACGAAACCGCTCGCTGGCTCTGTTTTCCAAATACAAGCACAAAAACGCAGAACAAATCTCTGCTTCCCATATTGGTCCGACTCCGACCATGGATGCTGCTTGTTGATTATTATTATCATCTTCATTATCAGCAAAGTAAAGATTTTGACTGTAATCATGAAGCTTTTTAACACTAATACATCTTGACCCTGTGCATTTTCATAAATAAGATATCTGTCATGTTGATTGTTGTTATATTTAAACTCAAAGTTACAGGATCTAATTTAGGAAAAGGGGCAAGAGGAAATGTTAATATAATAAAATTGATGCAAAATGCTCAGAAGTTAACATAAAAAAAAATTACAAAGAGGTGCAAAAACAATGTAAAGAGACTTGAAATTGACACAAATGAAGCATAAAGAGACATAAAACAACCACAAATGGATGTGAAACAACCACACTGAGACTAAACAAACACAAAAAGATTCAAAACCACTGCAAAGTGAATCACAATAAGACAAAATGGCTGCAAATTGATGCAAAATGACCAAAAATAACTACAAAACAACTCCAAAGAGATGCAAAAACAATGCAAAAAGACACGAAATTTACACAAAAATATGCAAAGACTACCACAATGAGACCCAAGCAACCAAAAAGAGATTCAAAATCTACACAGAGACAGTAAACAACCACAGGTAGAAAACAGTCGCAAGACAAAAAAATTACATAAGTCACACAAACAAGAGAAAAATGACAAAAGCGAGATACAAAATGGCAAAACAATATATAAACAACAGAAGTAAGACAAAAAGGGTATACAAAATGACAATAAATAGACAAAAAACAACAAAAGCAAGACAAAATATTACAAAAATGAGACTTAAAGTGTGTTTTATGTAATAATAAATTAAATATCTTTGGGGTTTGGACTAATGAATGGACAGAGATTTACATTCCGAGGAGTTTTTCTTAATTTTCTTCATTTCCTATTAGTCAAAAATTCCAATAAATTTATCAATGAATCAATTAATTAACACACTGGTCTTGCTGAAATTGATATGATTTGAATTTCCACCTCCACAGACTTCAAATGTTGCCTAGAAAGCATCATAACGACATTATAATCAGTGTCTGTAGATGAGAATAATTAAAATCTGCTCAATCCAAAACTGTATTTAATGACAGTCGTGCTTTAATGACAGTTTCGGCCATTTTACCACAAAGGTGAACTGTTCTTCCAATAACTCTGTAACTGCCTGTTTGACAGTATCAATTAAACATAGATTACAGATGTTATAAATTATCATGTGCAACATCACAACGGGCAACTTCCCACTTGAGAAATGACACCTGAATGTACAGGAACTTCCGTCACCACCTGAAGGTATTAATAAACAGTTTTCATGTTTAATTTATCCATAAAAGCTCAAATCTTAAAGGAGAACTTCAGTGTATTTGTCATTAATGTTCTGTTTTTGAGATTAAAAAGGGGAAAAAATTAATTTAACGGGATGCAATTAGCTCAAATTCCCTGGCGCTTTCCAAAGAAGGCAGATTTTTACAAGAATTTAAAAGTAAGTTTAAACTTTGGCAGAGTGAATGAAGAACTGAGAGTTCTGAGTGTTTTCATCAGCTTATTTTTGGGTGAAAAAAAATCTTGCAGAAAAAATACGTTAAACACACGGTTGAATACTACAATGTAAATTTAAAAAAGGAAAAATAAGAAAAGTGTGTTTTTTTATCCAGTAAATAAAATTTATTTATTTTATTGTTATTTTATTTTTTATTTTATTTTATTTCCGATTTAAATATAGTAAAACAATTTTTAAAAAGCATTTTATTTGTTTCATTCTTTATGATGCATAATTTTTCTCTTCATTGATGTCAAATATCTGTAAAATAATTAGATTTTACAACATGAGTGAAAAAAATAATCTATTTTTAATCCTTAATATACAGAATTTTTCTTATCAAATATCAATGCAAAAATGGATTTATAAATACAGTAAAAATATATATAATTTTATGGTCAGCACTGTAAAAGAATTAAATAACGTGTATTTTTTAAAAAATGATTTTACAAGGTGTTATCCGTAATTAACAAAATGTGGAAAATACATAATCCATAATAACAGAAAATTGTTAGAAAATGTTAATTATTGTAAAGTTTAGACTATTTTATGGCTGCAAAAGAATTAAATACATGAAGTGCTTTCTAACTATAATTACATGCTGTTGTTGTTTCTGGGATTTCACTAGATGTTATCGGCAATTTAAGAAAATGTAAAAAAAAATCTGCTAAATCACAGAAAATTGTTCAGAAGTTTGAAAATGTACATTTTTGTTCAGTTTAGGTTCTGGACTGAGATCTCTAATTCAGGTAGAAAAATGTTCGGCTGATTTCTGTTCAACTTTGGTTAAAGATGATTAACTTTAAAACCTGACAGGAAGTTGATGCCAATTCTGTGAGTTTGTAATTATTTCCTGACGTGACCATGTTAATAACCACACCAGGTTGAGTTTTCTAAGACAGACTTCGGCTGCTCGGCTTTGTGGAGCATCTTTGTGCTCTCAAGCTGGAATGTTAACAAGCCTCCTGGACGTCGATATCTCATGTTAGAACTCGTTTTTTTCTCATCCCTCTCGGTGTTTCTTGCTCTTACTGAAGCCTGTTTGTGTTAAAAGGCAGCAGGAGAACTCAGGAATTCCAGTGCTGCTTCTAGACTGGACTCATCGTCATTGTCTGATCCTCCTCCTGCCACAGAGCAGCAGCAGATGGGTTTGTTCTGTTGTGAATAATGAATGCTTCGGGATATTGTGTGAAGCCAGGTAAAAAAAAAATATTTACAGACTTCCTTTTTACTTTTTCCAGTGATGCTAACATGACGAGACTCGACCTGTGAATAACCTGCCATCCACTGTGGTCATATAGTGGAAGTCCTGACTTCTCCCACGGTCAGTGAAGGCTACACAGCAGCATATAAATGTGCATTCACAGAAAAACGCATGAAAGCACTCAAACACATCTCCACTGTGCATTAATGGGCCCGGACATGCCCAGATGTTGCTCCCGCTCCTATAGGATCACAGCCACGGCTCGGAACGTTCCACATGTCGGATCATGTCCCAGAATATGTAGGCTGACGTGAGAAATGTAAGAATGTATGCCATCAAAAACAAGACAAGCCGTTGATGTGAGAAAACAGACATGATGCAGAAGCTGCACAAGGCCTCCAGAGTCATGTAGGAGGTCACATTTTTCAAAGCTGTTGGACTTTACCACCCACAAATTACACAACGTGATGCTCATCTGTTGGTTGACAGCTTTAGAATTTTAATATACAGTCATCCCTCGCCATATCGCGGTTCACTTTTCGCGGTCTCACTGTATTGCTGATTTTTCGCTAAATCACAGGATTTTGCGGTATAGTATTTTTAATTTTTGTATATTTATTTTAATTTTTGCAGCAAAATAAGAATTTTCTAGCCCAAAAAATTTGAAAACAATACAAAATAATATTAAAAACTAATCATTAAAACATATTAAAAGAATATTAAATGGAACTAAAATGCGTAGCGTCCAGCGCTGGGCTCTGATTGGCTCAGCGACTGTAGCATCTGTCTCCTGTGTGTAGCAGCGTTCAGCGTCTCTCTTGTCCATTTCACATCAACATCTGATCACTGCGCACAGTGTTGCTCTGCAGTGTTGTGTTTATGTGAAATTTTCCTAAACAATTGAATTTATTTCAAGCTCTACGACATCAATGAAATATTCTGTGCCTTCTAAGGAAGATGCTTATCATTTCAGAAAAGGTGGAACTCCTTAAAATATTTATAAATAATATAATAAATATAAGTTTGCTACTTCTCGGATTTTCGCTGGGTGGGGGGTCTGGAATGTAACCCCCACGATAGACGAGTACAGGGGGTCCTCGAGTTATGACGGAATTGCGTTTCTACAGTGCGACGTAACGCGATTTTCGCCATAATTTGGAACTCACATATGTACCTGTGTACCTAGGTCACTCACCTATGCTAACACAGTGGTAAAATCATAATATAGAACATAAAAACATTGTACAGTAAAAATAAATAAAAAAAAAAAAAAAAAAACAACCGGCCAATGTTTGTCGGTGTTTTGCCCTTTTCCGAGCATTTTATTTTGTCTAATTTCTCTTCTTTGCTTCATTTCTGATGGTCCTCAGTGGTGGATTTGTAGTAGAATCACAATCGTGATCATCAGCAGGCAGCTGATGTAGTGTTCACTTGTTGTCATGGTTACAGTGATGCTGTGCTGCTATGTATGCTGGCAATTGCACAGAAATCTTTAACAAATCTGTGGATCCAGACTATAAGCTGCATCACTGCCAAAATCTAATCATTTGGTCCTTGTGTCATTTCTGACCTTCCCTGGAAATTTCATCCAAATCCATTAGTCCGTTTTTGAGTAATGTTGCTAACAGACGGACAGACAGACAGACAGACAAACCAGCGTCGATCATTACATAAACTGCCGCGGTCCTTGGTGAAGTAAAAATGGTTTAAAAACAGGCCTGGCCTTCTTGGGTGCCACTATTCTACGATGCTGTAAGCCAGCGAAGTGTTTTAATCGCAGGCAGGGATCCGTTCTTTTTGCTAATATTGCACCAATATAGTATCTAACATTTAGAATATAGACTTTACAAGCTAACAACTTCAAATTGCGCTCTATCATTTCTCCAGACTAATATATATTCCCATATATGACCATTTACGACATGTAAACAAACGCAATCAGACGAGATGCAGGTCTCTGCAGCCGCTTCGATCCGTAGTTTCGTCCTGGTACCTCTGGATAGTTCCTCCTTTTCTTTTTAAATCCAGCCTGCAGCAGCTTTTATATGAGGCTTGTTTGTCTGGGATGTTAGTTTTATTCATCCCTTCCTCTCGGCTCACTCACCAGTCTTTGGCAGCACAGTGTTGTAATTCTAATGAGATTAGAGCTTTATCGGAGCACACATAAGGTGACAGACTCTTTATTATCCACTCAGAATAGAGCTAATTTAATGACATTGATTTGGAGTCTGTTAGCAGCTCGGAGCCTAGCAACAAGGCACAGCCGACGTGGGCGTTGGGTCGGCTCGTAGGCGGACGTGCAACACCGACAAGTGTCTACTTTATTGAATATTTCATTCTTAAAAACAGATCGACTGGTTATGCCAGCGGTCTGTGCTGCTGAATATTTTCACCGTAATAAGTTGAACGAGAGGTTCTGTGTTGTGGAATGAAGTTTAACGAATCAAATGAAGGTTCTGTGTGACCAAACCGAGGGTCCAGCTGTATCAATGGCAGCACAAAAAGTGCAAATCTTTATCCAAGATTCATTAATTACAGCTTTTACCACCTTTTTCTCCTTTTATTCTGACCACAGTGAGGTAGAAGTAGAGAAAAATCAAAAGAACAAGACAAGACAGGCAAGAATTTGTGCAGACTGGATGACAAAAATCACAACTGTTAGACATTATGTGGCCAAAATTGTTTATACTATATAGAAATTATTTGTTTAAGGTCACAAGTAAAATTTATTTATGATACAAATAATTTTTTGCTTGGATGACAGTTAATAACGTAAACTGTGGTTTCACAGGAATAATTTGAATTACAAATTGAAATACAGCTATTAATATAACACCATTTTAACTATTTTGAAATCAGCAAAAAGTTTCATTTTACAGACATTTGCAACTATTTGAAAGAAATGATTTTTTTATGATTTTTTATGATTATTTATTATTTCCTCTGTTTTGTTAAATTATAGACAGAATCGAGTAAATATTATATATATAATATTTTTGTCATATTATATTATTAGTATTATTATTATTCCATTATTTGAAAGAAAAAATGTATATTAAAGACTCAGAATATAGAATACATTTATCTATTTTTCTGTTATTATTATTATTATTATTATTATTATTATTTTAAATTATTATCTTTAATTATTATCATTATTTTTATTTTTTATTTTTATTATATTAAATAAAGAAGATAAAGATTTACACCAGGAATTTTGTGTAATTACTTGATGCTTTTTGGCTTTCAAAATACAACAATGACATGGATTTCTTCAGCTTTTTTAAAATAACACATGCATGTATATTTTATATTACTGGCAATATTAGATTATTAGTTGTATATTATTTTTCATATACGTGCAATAATTTGAAAGAATAAAAACATGCATAATAACGACAGAAAATGTAAATAAATGCAATATTATTATTTTTTATTATTACTATTTCAACCCGTCCGGCCAGCAGTAGATGGCTCCCCCACATTAGATCCAGGTTCTGCTCGAGGTTTTTTCCCTGTTAAAAGGGTGTTTTCCTGCCACTGTCTCCTTAGGGCTGCTCTGGGGGTTCAGGCATATGGGTTCTGTAAAGCGTCTCGAGACAATTTGACTGGAATTGGTGCTATATGAATAAAATTGAATTGAATATTATTATTACAGATTAGTAAAGATCTACTAAAATCAACCAGCTTAACATTTTTTTATTCTGTCTGATTATTTGATATTTTTAATTTTCAAAATAGCACAAAACATGTATTTCTTCACAATCTTTATTTACAATAGTTCTGAGGCCTGCCTTTAACATAACATGTATACATGTATATATTATCTTAACAATATTATATTCTGATTATGTTATTATTTTACATATATTTACAATTATTTGAAAGAAAAAAGCATATCTTAAAGACTGAAAATACATCATGTTATTAAATAACAGATAGTATCCAGCAAAAACAACCTGCTTCTAAATAATAATAATAATAATAATAATAATAATAATAATAATAATAATAATAATAATAATAATAATAATAATAATAATAATTATTATTATTATTATTATTATTATTATTATTATTATTATTATTATTATTATTATTATTATTATTTCCACCAGAAATGTTGTCAATAATGTAAATAATGTCTATATCGAAAGTCTGTATTTGTACAATTTTTTTCTTTGTATTACATTTAAATTAGCTAAAAATATGATTTTACAAATATCTGCAATTATTTGAAAGAGATAAATGTATATTAAGGAATGGAAGTGTAGAATACATGTATTTATGCCATTTTTTAAAATTAGTTCTCTGTGTTTTGTTCTATTGCAGATAATATCTAATAAAAAAATGAAAAGTTCTCATTTATGTTAAATGAAAACAAAAAACAAACAAACCTGTGAATAATGCCACATCGTACATCTGTACTTTCACTAATTTGTTCATTTTCAATGAGTGCCCTAAAAAAGACAATTTTACTAGATTTAAATGATCTAAAAATAGGATTTTACTGATATTTGCAGTCATTTTCACATTTTTGCTTACAATTTTTTCTGTCCTACTCAAGAAATTTTAATATGTGAAACAAATATGTATATTAAGGGCTGAACATGTGGAACACATTTAGCAATTGTTGTTTTACTTTTTCTCTCTGTGTTGCTAATTATAGATCTAGTAGAATCTACTTGCTGTGAAAAAAGTAAATAATAATAATTTGCACCAGGAATTTTGTGCAATTAGCTGAGTCACATGATTTACTGATACAAAAAAGCATATATATGTATGTATAGATTTACTATATTATTAGTAACATATTAGTAGTATTATATTATTATTTTACAGATGAGTTGATGATGTTTTACATTCAAAATATCCTAAAAACACGTGTTTCTTTGCATTATTTCTGAGCCCTTCTTCAACATGAACCCTGTGGTGTCTTGGCATGTTTCCCGTTTCTCTTGTTTTATAAAATCTGTAGCAGCAGGTCGGCTGTTATCACATGTTATCACCCTTTCAGGACCCGGCTGGGGAGCAGCAGATATATGTGAGCTCAATTAGTTGCAGCATCACGGAGGCTGGGTGGCGCTGGGCTGTAAATCTCAGCGGGTGTAATGGGCTTCAGCCTCCTGGGCCGAGTGTGTGTCCGCATGTTTCCTCCCATTTCACCAACGACGACTGGAATTGACGCGAGGCCTTTTAATGGAGGCTCGGTAATTTGAGTTAATGCCTTCAACCCTCTGAGACGTTCAACGAGGAATTTTATGTGTGAAAGGTCAGCGGCTGCTTTATTCCATCAACCAGCAGGATCAATGTTCACATTCCCTTTAGTGACACTTTTCAAAGTTGTTTGGAATGAAAACAAAACAAACAAACAAACAAAAAAAACACCTGTAAATAATGTCTAAGTCAGTATTTTTACAAAGTTAATCTTTTACAATGAGTGCCAGTAAAAAAAAATCAAAAAACTATTTAACTACATTTAAATTAACCAAAAATGTCATTATTTTAGAGATATTTGAAATTATATGCAAAAAATATTCATATTCAGGACTGAAAATGTAGAAAAAAATGTATGAATTTTTACTTTTTACAGATTTTGTACAAATACTGACAGCATCAAGTAAAATCACACAATATTTACTGCTTATAAATCGGCAAAAAAAAAAGATTCATTATTGTATCTATTTAGAAAAACCAACCTGCTTTAAAAATATGGAGAGAAAAAGATTTACACTGAATTTTTTTTGGTATAATTTGTTGAGGTACATGATTTTTCATTTTTTATTTATATATATATATATATATATATATATATATATATATATATATATATATATATATATATATATATATATATATATATATAAAATTACTAATATACTATACTATATATACTATATTACTAATATTATTCATGTTATATTATTATTTTCCATATATTTGCAATTATTTGAAAGAAAACAATTATGATCTAGACAAGAAATGTAAAATACATGTATTATTTTTGTTTTAGTTTTGTTAGTTTATATATATTATCTAGAATAATTAAGCTTCTTAAGAAATTGTAATTTTTTTTAAAAGGATCATCAGGAAGAAAAAAAATTTTGTGTATTTAGATGATAATTTTTTTTGGTAATATTTAAAATATTCCTAAAACATGCATTTATTTACAATATTTCCCATCTTGATTATGTGTTATTTTACAGATATTTACAATCATTTGAAAGAAAAATATATGTACAGGAAGCTTTCTAAGCATTGGTAACATCATTCTGATGTTATTCTCACAATAACATTGATCAAACACATCCTATGTATTACAAAATCCATTTTATTTGCAATTTTTGAACAAATCCTGAACCTGAGAGGTCTTAAGCACCGAACTGAGGCTTGTATTTGCTGCATTTTCTCCATTCAGCAGAAACTTCTGAACATCTGAAGACGTGGACATCTTAAAGTGGCATCTTGTTCAATTTCCAACTCTCCAATGATTTCCATTGGGTGAAAAACAACAAAAATGTTGGAATGTCAGATAAAAAATGGGCAGATGTCAGTTTCAGATGCCAAAGATGATTCAGCAGATTCTGACATGGTCCAACAACCACCTGAGATTAAAAATGCAGGTCTGTGAGCTATCCAGGGTATTTTTTTTAGCCAGAACAAATGGTTTTCGTGTACGATGTGTTTTCTGATCCTTGGATGCACGGCTTACATCTATGTTCTCACTATTATGTGTTTGTGAGTCCACCGGTTGATGGATGGAGGTCGAGGCAGGAGTCTCCAGGGTGCAGCGCTGATATAGGAATCAGCAGCCAGGGATAGGACTGACCTCGTCACCTCCCCAGGCTTCTCCCGCCTTCATTTAGGCCTCTTTTTCCACTACATCTTCCTTCCCATTATTCATTTGTCAACCCGTCGCTCCACCACACTCGTCGCTAGCCTCACCTCACCTCCACACTTCCTCTTTTTCCATTCCTAGAGTGGATTTCAGCTGATGTGGGGATTTAAACAAGCCGACACTGAATAAATATTAAATAACCCACTGCGACAGGACAAATCCAGACCTTGTTTATGCTTGTTTTCTTCAACAAACAGCCCCAAACTCAATGGTGTTCCATTTACAGCATATATTAGAAGTAAAAATGGCCAATGATCACATTTAAAAAGCTGGAATATTGAATTATTTTTTACATTTTTGCTTGATAAATGACCAAAAACACTAACTGGTTCAACCAAGGAGTCCCTGTCCACCATTAAAAATGATGAGGCTGCTTTTAGTAGATCAGAGATGTACTGTTCATACGGTAAAAATGACAAAAAATAAACAATTTGTAACTGTCATTTCTTGAACAACTTAATGTTATTTTACATGTTTAATCAATTTTGCAACTTTTGTCTTAATTTCATCTCTTTTCAAAGTAATTGTATGTGCTTTTGTTGTTATATCAAGTCTTGTGGCAATTTTTGGACCATTGTAATCAAATTAGAATCTTTTGGTTGTAAAATTTTGCATTTTTTTCTGCTAATTTTACATTTTTTTTGTGGTGATTCTACAACTTTTAGTACAATTTTGAATCTTTTTGTTATTATTTCAAGTCTTTTTTCTGTAATTGTTTGTGCCTTTATGGTAATTTAGCCTCTTTTTGTGGTAAATTTGCACCTTTTTGTGGTGATTTTGTGTAACTCTGTAGCAATTTTGCATCTTTTAGTATCAGTTTTGCTTCTTTTTGTTGGTTCAGGCTTATGGGTTCTGTAAAGTGTCTTGAAACAATCTGAATTGTAACTGGCGCTATATAAATAAAATGGAATTGAACTGAAACTGAATTCAAACTCCCTAAATCCCAATCCAGTGGATCATCGATGGGATGCTTAGGAGAAAGTCCAATCTATCGATACCAAACCCTGCAACCCTCAGGACCCAAAAGATCTGCTAGTTTGGTTGCATGAAGAACCCCTATGCAAATGTTCTGCCGTTGGTTGTAATTTTGTGGCTTACTGGTGTGGAATTTGTAATACATCACTAATAACAACCTTTCTACACTTTTCTTTGGTTTTCAGTCAAATTCCACCATTAATCATTCCAGGAATAGAAGAACCATTTTCACAGCCGGTGTTTCTGCAGAATTACATTTTACATTCCAACCTGAACCATTTATCCTCTACGCTGTTTTATTGACTTTGTTTTCCGTTGTCTGACAGTACATTTTTGAAGGATTGTGAAAATAAAACAGATTATTTCTAAAGTCTAAATAAACAGCGCCTGAAATGGTCCAACCTTTCCACCAAGACCCCTTTCAGCAAATACTTTCACTCAAGCAAGCAGCCAACAGTTGACATGGTTACCACTTCCATGCTTTTAGCTTCCACTACATCCATTATATTTCCATATGTCGAATGAATCCTTGAGTATATAACAAGAGCCTTCAAGTATGTGAAGAAACCCCTTTGAAATGAGCCGTTTAGTTCGTAAGGAGGTCGAATGACGTGACACCCAGACAACAGCGGCGGCAACAATCCGCAGCTTTCTTCTGGAAGTTTTTCACTAAGAGGCTGAATGGAAGCCACCAGAGATAAATTTCTACCATCTGATATGTGATTCAAGAAGGAATAATAGAAACATATAATCAAAGAGGAAAGTCTGATATCAAGGGCATTTAATCAACTTAATTTTAACTTTGTTGGTATTTCATACTGGTCACCTTTACCGTTTACCGGAATGTCACGGGAGAAAGTACTGTTACTATATAGAAGAAACCAGAACAAATTAAATTTAAGAAGCAGAAATCTCAGAATTTCAACATAGTTTTCTTGAAAACATAACTCAGTTACCAAAACATGTGTCAGTTAGTTTAATAGTTACCAACTAGTTGTGACTTTAACTCAAAAACAAGTCAAAACCAATAGAGAATCAGAAAAAATCCACAACACCTTCAAACCACGACATCCTCCAGCTCTAGAAACCAAACAGCAGCTTCAGAGAAAATACAGTATTTCTTCCTTGTTGGACAGAAAAAAAGCAAAAAAACTAAACAATGACAGAAAACTGAACTTATGTCTTCCTGCCTCTTAATT
Source organism: Amphiprion ocellaris (assembly GCF_022539595.1). NCBI lineage: Eukaryota > Metazoa > Chordata > Actinopteri > Pomacentridae > Amphiprion > Amphiprion ocellaris. Next base: position 28,375,298 of record NC_072786.1, on the reverse strand, counting down.
GGAGCTTTGTTCGTCTTTCTAATTGACCACTTTTACTGTTTACTAGAAGGTCACAAGAGAAATTACTGTTATTATACATAAGAAACAAGAAAAGATTCAAATTTAGGAGGCTGAAATCTGAGAATTTACATGCATTTCTCTTAAAAACATAACTCAGTTGTCAAATTGGTGGCGATTAATTCAATATTTATTGATTATTCAATACTAACTGATCCTAAAACAAGCCAAAACCGACAGTGGACCCTGAACACAACATCTCCAAACCACTACATCCTCCAGTTCTAGAAACCAAACAGCAGCCTCAGAGAAAATACATTATTTCTTCCTTGTTGGAGAGAAGGAAAAAAAATCACATTACAATTCAAATGTGTTCATTTAAAGAGGCCTTTTTAAAAACATCTCCGAGGCATGCGACTCCATGCCGTTCCTGGCTGTGGCAGGAAATGATAAATAATAAAAGGGGCCTTACTTCATTAGAGGGTGACATTATTTTGAGAACAGATATTGCGCTATGAGACAGAGTGTACAATAACACAATAACAACCAGCGCCGCCGCCGCCTCCCACCTCGCCACCTCTTGCTGTTGACAGCCCGGGATTGGATATCTGCTGGAGTGCACCGGAGTGAGCACTGTACACAATACTGTACCGGCGCTCACAATAACGCAAAAAGATATTTCCCAATGTAGGCCGTAATTATTTCTCCCTGCGTAATTTAATCCGCCGAGTGCATATTCAATTCCGATCGGGGTTTCTTGGTGCGCTGTGAGGTGCTCAGCGCGATTGTCTCTGAAATTGGATTATGATAACCTGTCAGCGCTTTAATTCCATAAGATATTAGAGGTTGCTGCTGCAGAGGAGTGGAGTGCATCTAGAAGGAGGGGGTGGCTGGTCGAGACAGATGTGTTTAATGCATGTTTCATTCTGTGTTTCCTTAGGGGGCAGACGGGGAATAATGCGTGTCTGCTGTGACCTCTCAGCACACTTTATTTCCTGATCTCTGACATCACCTTTAAATATCCATTAACAGACAGCGAGGGAAGCTGGACTCCCCACATCTCCCTCCTCCAATGTCTGGCTAATGGATGGGGTCAGACGGTGCTGCTTCTTCTACGTCTCCCGCCACAGTTTTAATCATCTTCTGCAGCCTCAGAAGCTGCTTTTTGATCTGCAGGATTTGCACAAACGCTAAAGGCTCAGTTTACCCAAATTGATAAAAGACACAGGCGGGCCAGACGGTGTCGAGACCTGCACATAGATTTTGGGTCCACGTGTCAAGATGCCAAGATTTTCACCTCAGATTGGGCTCAAAAATACACTAAAAATACGAGCAATAAGCAATATCAACAATGGACAACGCCAACTGATTCTGACATCAGCATAGACTTACGATGGTAACTGTAAATAAAATGAAACTGAGCTTAATTTTGTGGATTTTTTCCCCTAAAAATTACAGTTTGTCCATTTGAACTGCTATGTGCAAAAATGTAATAACAAAATCTGGGATCATAACTGCATGGAAAAGGATGGTTTTACTGCTTATAGATTGCATTTGAGACTTGTCAGATAAAATATTCACCTACATTTGTAGCAAAAACTGTGAATATGTCAGAGTCCCGAGCAATGAAATGATAAAATGAGTTTTTCACCTCTAATTGGACTAAAAAATACAATAAAAATACCAACAACATGTATCAATAATGGACAAATCCAACAGCATGTCAACATAGACTTATGATGCTAACTGTTTGGCTTGCAAAAAAATTAAACTGACCTGTAGTTAAGCTAAATTTTGTGGATTCGTTCAACTAAAAATTACAATTTGTCCATTTGTACTCCTATTACAATTTCAGAAAAAGTGCAAAAATTCCATTTACTGCTCCTTTAGCATTCATGTTCTTCAAATCTTTGTGCTAAAACTCACCTGTAGGATAATGGGGTAAAGAAAAGGAAAGAACAGTCCTAAAATCACGCGTCATATAGCTACTACATGTTAGAGTTTAAACGGTAAAACTAAAGTGCAAAAAACACTAGAGTAACGTGCAAATCATGCTGGTAGAACAAATAAGGTGTTAAACTGTACCGGACGTTACCTTCCCCAATTGTTTTCCAATGAACACCTGCACCGTTACATCCTACTGGGATCATAACTGTGTGGAAAAGGACAGTTTTACTGCTTAAAGATTGCACTTGAGACTTGTCAGGTAAAATATTCACTTAGACTAGTAGCAAAAACTGTAAACATGTCCGAGTCTTGAGCGATAAAATGATAAAAGACACATTAAGGCCAATTGGTGTCAAGACTTGCATACAGTTTTTGGGCTCGTGTCAAGATACTGAGATTCCCAACTCTGAATGAGCTAAGAAACTAAAAAATACATTAAAAATGTCAGCAATATGTATTGATAATGGAGAAATCCAACAGCATGATTCACAAACGCAAGCATGTCGGTATAGACTTATGACAGTAACTGTTAGGCTAGTGAAAAAATGAAACAGAGCTATAGTTAAGCTAAACTGTATGGATTCTGTCAACTAAAAATGATTTCGAACTACTCTTATAATTCCAGCAAAAGTGCAAAAATTGGATTTACTTCTCCTTTAACTTTCATGTTTATTCAAATCTCTGTGCTAAAACTCACTTGTAGGATTTCCAAGTAAAGAAAAACTAAACTAAAAAAACAAAAATACAATAAAAATAGAAGCAATATGCATCAATAATGGATAATTTCAACAGCATGATCAACGGACACAATTATGTCGACATAAATTGACTTGTGACAGTAATTGTTTGGCTGATAAAAAGTGAAATTTAACCATAGTTCAGGCAGGAATTCACCCTTTATCCCTTTTTGTGTTGGTCTATCACATAAAATCCCAATAAAATACATTTAAGTTTGTGCTTGTAACGTGACAAAATGCGGAAAAGTTCAAGGGGTATGAATACTTTTGCAAGGCAGTGATAAAGTGACTATTTGCAGGCGCTACATCTGTCAGAATCTATAGTCGACTCCGTCCATCAGCTGCCGTTTGGACTCTCCTGATCTCTAACTGTGGCTGCAGAGACTCATCTCTGTTTGGCCTTTTCTCCTGCTGTGTTTTCTCAACTGGACACAAACGCATCGCTGACATTAAGCCGCCTGCTTCCGCATCAAATACAAACCAGTAAGCACAAACCTCTCTTAGTCCTCACCTTGCCTTTTTTTCCTCCGGTTTTTGCAGGGTTACAAAGTCAAACTCGAACTACAAATATCACTGAGCAAAGCTGCAGGTCACTGGCCTTGAGTGTTTCTCTCTTTTTCCTTCCTTCTCCAGCTAAAGATGATAGCTCATTTAGATAATGCATCCATCCTCCAGTGGACTCCCTCTTCTACGCATTTTGATGGTACTTCCTGCAATCATATCCTTTGATTCTTTTCCCCCTCTTTTTTCCCTCCGACCTGCTCGAGGTAAAAGCTGTTTAAATGAATAGGTTCCAGCGTATTACCGCTAGCACTTAGACTTACTGTGTGAATTTGGCTCCACTCCAGCTTTTAACGGTGGAGAGCAATCAAATCAAGCCAATGACAAAGCACAGAAACCAGACTTTGGAAGCTTCAGCTGAAATCAGACATGTGTTACGTCGTATATTTATCTGATAACCTGTTCAGAGCAGTCATCTTTTGCTGCTACTCAGTGAAAACCTGCATCAAGACGGAAACAAGGACTCTGAAATTAGTGCAAATGGAAGTTTAACTGGGAAAATTGCCATTATTACCATAATAAAAGTCACTAATGCACTAACTATTGCAGAGAACATCAGCAAAAAGGTGCAAAAGTTGCAGTAGCACTGATGTCATTCTCAACAATACAGTTTCTTCTAGGAATCATGGTTGCAGATAAGCAAACAATAGCCCAGAACTAGACTCTTTGTCACCAATGCTACATTTATGCCTTTTTAAGAACTTTAAGGAAAGGATTAGAGCTGCAAGATATTATATACTGCAAACAATGTGATATTTGGTTGTGTTTTTATATGGCATTATTTAAAGAAAACAAGTTGTAACTCCCTCCTTTCTGGCATTCTCCTCTGTCGCCTCTAACTTGTCCAGAATGCAGCAGCTCGGCTTCTTACCAGTTTTAACAGACGACATCACATCACACCCATCCTGACTTCCCTCCACTGGCTCCCTATTCACTGCAGAATTGATTTTAAGATGTTGCTGATCACTTTTAAAGCTTGCCAGAGTCTCGCCCCAAGCTACATTTATGATCTGTTAACCCCTTATAAGCCTCAGATCCTCAGGTGGATCCCTTCTGGTCATTCCAGAGCGTTCTCCATCAGAACCCCTCTACTCTGGAACGACCTGCCTGAGGAGATAAGACCTGCAGTCAGTAACTTCTTTTAAATCACTTCTTAAAACCCACTTTTACAGACTTGCTTTTACGTGAACTTTACCTTCAGATTGAATTGAACCTCTTATCATTTTTACTATTTATTTTATTTCACTGCTCTGCCTTGTCTCCTTATGTCTTGCTGGATTGTTTTTGTTTGCATGTTCTGACTGTCAAAGCACTTTATCAACTCTGTTCTTAGGGGTGCTATATAAATAAAGTTACCATATTATTATTACTATATTATATTAGTGACGGAAAATGAGAACTATGCAAGTTTTCTTATTGTACCAAGCAGCAAAAGAACCTCAAGCAAAAGCCTGACGTGTTAAAATTAATTTGTGTAATTTCACATCAGACTTAATTTAACGTGACTGTTTCTCATGTGTGTATTGGACTCTAATGACAACACATGAATCATTGACTCGTCCCCTCATCTCCTCATCTCCTTCCAGCATTGATGCCGAGCACCAACCAGTGATTTGTGTACAGCGTGTACTTCCACAACACCGATCCCAACATGCGACAAACATACACGACCCAGAAGTCCCCTTTGAATGTAAAACCAGAGTCTGTTTTGGCACGAGGCGCCAAGATGAAGCAAAAGAACGAGCAGGTGTCTCCACAGATTCACTCCGAGCGACGCAACAGCATGCAATTCACTTCAAAAGCAGCCCCGTAGATGTCACTGGCTATTTTTTGGAGTTCAAACGAAACTCGGTGGTGCAGTTTAGAAGGAGAGGCCCCCATGCGTGGATCCGGAGAGTCTTGGCTCGTCTACCTCTTTACACCGAGAACAGGGAGATGGATGCTGACAGACACTATGATCCACATCAGTTAGCATTAGATGGCAGGCGGCTCAGAGAAAACGTGAGCTGGGTGTCTCATGTTTCGAGTGTCGTCGAGATGTGATGTTTCCATTTAGAAACAACCCGCCTCTGACTGATATTTATAGCGAAGGGTCACACATGACAACGACCACGAATCTCACACAGACTTTCCATATTCATTCTGCAAAAAGCCTCCAGGTTCCGCCTCATCTGCATAGAGCTTCTCTCCTGATACGACCTAATCCAGTGATCAGTTTTAAGTGCTACATTTAAATCAAAGCCATTAATTTGGCCACTATTTGATTAACTGCTTCCTTAAATCTGCATAAGAGCTAATGTTGCATTCGGCCTTGATTTGTTCGGGGACTGAGTTGAGTTGTGCTAATGGTCTGTGCTTACCTATGCTTTAATGTGTGCTGAGGAAATCCCACTTCCATCAGGGCTCCTCTAATCAAAGACACAGCTAAATGGACGCATAATAAATACACTCCTCTCATTACACACCGACTAAAGTTGACCTAATGGCCAATCGCTGCAAAAAAAAAGAAGTTGAAAATCAACATTTTAAAGCTTCATTTTCTGTCATTCTTTCCAGCAAAACCCAGCTATTGCAAAGCCACGGGCCTTTATAATGTCAACAGTAAGAGAAGAAGCTCATTTGAGAGCAATTAAATGATGAAACCAGCAGCATTAAGCTATCCAGCTAGTTAGCTAGATTCTTCATTCATCGTCTTGGGGAAATTCAAGGTACCCAGTAGCTATCACATATTAGATTATTAAAAAATAAGGAAATCAATGTGCAAAAACATTCAAGTTATGTGCAAATCATGTTGGTAGAATAAATAAAGTGCAAAACTGTTCTGGACATTGCCTTCCCCAACGTTTTGCGATGAATACCTGCACCGTTACATCTTACTGGGATCATAACTGCATGGAAAAGGACAGTTTTACTGCTTAACGATTGGACTTGAGACTTACTTGAACACTGTTTTCTGGCTCAATGGTCAAGAAACTGAGATTTCCACCACAGAATGCATTAAAATATACAATAAAAATAGAAGCAATATTTATTGATAACAGACAAGTCCAACAGCATGATTAACAAACGTAAGCATGTTGGTATAGACTTATGACAGCAACTGTTTGGTGAGTAAAAAAAAAACAAAACTGAGCTTAATTTTATGGATTCTTTCAAATAAGAATTACAGTTCGTCCGTTTGAACTGCTATTATAATTCCTGTAGCATCCAAGTTTCTTCAGATCTTTCTCTAAAACTCACCCATGGTGGTCTGTCATCAGAGCTAATGTTGCATTCGGCCTTGATTTGTTTGGGGACTGAGTTGAGTTGTGCTAATGGTCTGTGCTTACCTATGCTTTAATGTGTGCTGAGGAAATCCCACCTCCATCAGGGCCCCTCTAATCAAAGACACTGCTAAATGGACGCATAATAAATAGACTCCTCTCATTACACACCGACTAAAGTTGACCTAATGGCCAATCGCTGCAAAACAAGAAGCTAAAAATCTACATTTTAAAGCTTCTTTTTCTGTCATCCTTTCCTTCAAAACCCAGCTATTGCAAAGCCAAACACAGAGGTCGCAAAGACACGGGCCTTTATAATGTCAACAGTCAAAGAAGATTAAAAAACATGTCTTCCTTGGGGTTTTTTTTCCTTCTGCTTTTTTTTTCATCATGGCAGATACATCACAAAGGTGGCAGCGGTGGGGGGAGCGGCGGTGAGAAAATGGCGCTGGTTTCTTTTTCCTCACAGAGCCGATTTAGCAGTTGGCACCACTTCCACTCTGCCTCCCCCTCACAAGGCCCTTTTTCTCTCCATTTGATGTCTGTGTCGGTTTCTCTCTGTCTCTCTGTCTTTCTCTAATTTAATAATCTGCTTTGAACTTTATCGTGCAAAGGCCTCATTTTGTTGGCTGAGCAGGCAGGCGAGGCAACATGCAGAGAGGAGGCTCGTGTTGTTGTCGGGGGGGAGGATGTGTGAGACAAACGCATCTCGCCTCGTCCTTCTTTTATTTATTTCTTTATTTATTTTTGCTGTGAAAAAAGGGGAAGAGTGTGGAGACTCGACGCCTGGGTTCCTGTGGTTTAAACCTTCTGTAGCCGATGTCAAACACAAAGCGCCAGCGGTCTTGAGATTGATCATGTTGTCCTTGCACCGCGTTACATTTCAATCGAGCCGGAGCTAGAGCTGATTCTTAACACGTTCCTTGAGCTAAATATATTTACTTCTCATTATTTTTGCTTCGAATCTATAACATATCGCGATAATAGGTGGTTTGAGCAAAACTGAAAACATGTTGCACACAAAAAATCCTCATAACACAAAAAATCTACAATTTTATGTCGTACTTCTTCACAAATGTGCAAATATCCACATGAGATTAAGGGTGCAATAAATATTTGAACAAAAAAAAAAAAATCAGTGACCAAATTAGCTGCCAAAGGATTTTAATTGGTGTGGACGATTACATTCTGTGTTTTTTGCCCTCATTGTGAATGCTCTAACACAGAACTATTAAGGGCGATTCCTGTTTTCTGTCTGAGCCTGCGTACATAATTTAAAACTTTTCTTTTTATTGTCCTCATGAAGTAAGTACTGTTTCATGCAGCAAGATAAAATAAGACTTTACTAATCCCGAAGGAAATTCTCATGCCAAAAAACCCCAAAAAGAGCATAAGTAGAACAAGTAGAAATGCAATAAGATACAAGTACGATTCAATACTAAAAATAAACTAAAGGCTAAAATAAGGCTGGAATAGAACAGAAAAAATAAGGCTGGAAATAATACAAAGGTAATGAGTAAAATCACACATGATTATAAAGTATTGCACCTAAAAAATTAGACAAAAATGAAATATTGCACATTGTGTTGGACATACCACTCATAATAATGCATGTTAAACTGTCGGTAGCTCGAGCTTGTTGATACTCGTGCACAAGATTGTGGGTCAGATTGGCCAGAGAAGCATGCTGACTTCCATACTGCAAAATCTCAGGGAAACAGATAGCACTCAGATAAAATGCATGTTTATGGGAGAAAATGTACAAGAAGATTCTTCATCATCCACACCTTTGAAATTCATTGCTAAAGTAGTCGCTGCTGGACTTTGGAAGACCTTCGATTTGTACATTTTCATTGGAGCCTAAACACAGTGGAAAGCTGTAAAATCTACAGATATCCAGGGATGAGAGTGACAAATGGAAAAAAAACTCGGAAAATGTCTGCCGAAGACAAATCTCCAGGTATCCTGTGCTATGTCCATTCGCAAGGAATATTCACTGATATCAAACTGTACATAGCTGCTATATCCAGCAAAATCTGTAGATATCCTGTAAAATCTCCAGATATCCTGTGCTATGTCCACCCACAAGGAACATTCACTGAAATCAAACTGTGCATAGGTGATATATTCTGTAAAATCTCCACATATCTTGTGAAGTGTCCACCCTCAAGGACTGTTCACTGACATCAAACTGTACTTAGCTGTCATGTAAAATGTGTTTTTGCCATAAAAATGAGCCATTTTAAAGACAAATTTTACATGTCATAGTTAACTCTCTGTTAAGAAAAGCAGAGGTCACTGGGTTTGCTTTTCCAGTCATTACTTTGTGACAGGAATCAGAGCTGCATCTGTCTATTTTACACTTTATAACTCACATTTTCCCAATTTATTTAGTTAAATTCAACAGAATCAATTTGTGGCACTTAAGCGTAAATAAAACTGTCAGTACTAGTTTGCTATCACCAGTATGTGCAGAAGAGCACTTTTGTGTGATGTTTTACTGAACAGAATTGATGCTATTGCATTGTTTATGTATAGGTTACAGTTTAGAATCATAACAAACATCTAGTTGAATTATTTAAGAGTCCAAACAGAAGAGAATTTAATAGTTAATAGTAGTTTAATAGTTAATAATTTGTAATTTAACATTACAACTTAAATTTCAACTTAAAAGATCTCCTGTGGAGATTTTTCATATTCAAACTAAACATACTTGATGTGTACACTTGATTAAATGCTACCAACCCACATGCAGACTGTCAGCACTCGGTCTGCTGTGCAGCATTCAGGCCTCTTTGAACCAGCAGCAGTCCGAGACCATTACAGGGGCAGCAAGCTCCTCGTGTGAATGCAGCCAATCAGACGAATCTGTGCTGAGGTGTGCGACGGCTCTGGCCCGATTCATGACCTTTTTCTGAATGTGTGTGCGCAAAGCAAACGCCGAGTCTACCGCAGAGCGAGGACTTCGGCGAAAGGGCCAAAGATGAAAGGAGGTTGATCAGAGGCGAGAGATGTTTGAGAAATGAACGAAAAAAAGAAAAAAGTTTGAGTGAGGCAAAACAGAGACTTCCCTTTATGAAGCGCAGAGTAAAAGGCAGAGTGACAAGGGAGCATGTGTGCAATAAAAGAAAAAAAGTCTAAGACAGATGGTTCAGTACCTCAACAGCCCTTAAAGGAGCAGCTTTCTTCTCCAAATGGATCGTTGCAAAATTAACAGACTATCAACAATCCACACTCAGCTTTAATGCACACTTCAGCTCATTTGTCGTGTCACTCATGATCCAACAGCACTTTTGTGGGACACTTTAAGCTAAAAGTCATCGCTAAAATCGTTATTCTTGTTTTTCAGTTCTGCATGAAACCATCACATCTTGTACCCGCTGTGCTCTTTTGAGTTTTGAAGCTTCCCGTGCAATTCCTTAACCTACATTTGAGTTAAAGCCATATTTTGTTGAGTAAAAATGACTACAAGAATGGTTTTGATGACATTAAACAACTTAAATACAGATTTCCAGCTCTCAAAAGTCAGTATTATTGTGTACAACCAACATGAGGACATATGTCACCGATTCAGCAGCTGCTTGGATTTCAATCTCCACACATTCTTTTTTTTTTTTTTTTTTTTTTTTTTTACAGCCTGTTGCATTTTTAACTGCCGTCTCATCATTAGCTCTGTCACAGTCTGGTAAAATATTGGCAGTCTGTTGGCCTTGCTTTTACTATCTGGTTTCCTACTCTCACGCTTTCTCTCTGGGTTTCAGTGAGCTCACTGAGTCAAGGTAAAACTTGGTCTTTTTTAACTTTAAATGGTACAATGTCATCCAGTGTGGTTAAGTAAGTACAGAGAGGAAACTGAAAAAAGCACTATTCATATGACTTCAGTAAAAAGTTCTGTAATGTCAGACAGAACAGTATTAATACCAAGCAAGGGGATAAAGTTCTACATGTGCACCACTAACTAGAGAAGACATCAGAGACTACATAGTTCTGCCTATTATTGTGTCAAATTTGCATAGGTTTTAGTATAAATCATGGTGGAAAATGTCCACAAGTTACAAATAGATACAACTAATCACTAATCACAATAACTAATCAACTGATTGATTGACTGCCAAATATCTAATTAATTGGCAGCTATTTGTTGAAAAATGGAAGCTCAGAATCTTTTCCCTACCATTGGTAGCCTAAGATCAGGGCTCCAGACTACAGGATAATGATCATTAGCAGCTATTCCATTCATTCATTCATTCATTCATTCATTCAGAGAAGGATGTGCATTACAGAAAATGTTTTGTACATTAGCCGGGTACCTGGTTGCACCACCAAGTGGAGTCTCTGGCTGTTTACTGAGATGTAAAACTTCAGTTTGTATTTAAAACTCTCGCATCAGAGCAGGCATCACTCAGACTATGGGCAGGTACATGTTAGCGAGCAGAGAGCACTGTGGGCACCATGACAAAGACTTCTGCGGGAGTTAATGACCTCTAAGCTGATGCCCTCAAAATAAAATACTACAGTAGCATTCCCATTGCAGAGTGGATGATGTAAACAAGCTATTTTTATGGCTAAAGAAGACCAGCAGACAGAATAATGGCCACTGTGCCTTACTCACATTAATAGTTGACTATTGGTTGATTGACTGAAGCCACCTAGCTTTGACCCTGAAACACCTCCAATGGAGACTATTGGTAGATACTACAATTTATTGACACCTCACATGCTTCAGTAGGTGCAAGCTAGTAGGCAGGACACAGAGAAATCTCTAGTCTCCACTTAGTAACTGCAGTTCAGCTGTTCAGGTGTGAGACCAGAAATGAGTGAGTTTGAAATGAGTAAATTGAGCGTTCTAATGTCAGGTTTACCAAGTTGAAGCCGAGAGATTGTATCAGCCTGGCCAAAACTAAATGTTAGATGCAACCAATGAAAATGTTTAGCTGCATGCTGGAGTCCTTCCTAAAACGATGGTTCAAATGTAGTAGGACACAGTGCTGGAGAAAAGTTGTGCCATTACTGAACTGCTAGCATAAAAATGGGAGCGATATAAGATCTCCTTCATCTATAAGCTTCAAGAGCAACTCAAAGTGACCCTCATTTCACGTCTATATAACTCCACAAATGATAGCACTCTAAACTAAATTTTACCTTGATATGGCTCAGCAAGACACCCTTTCTGAACTGTATCAAGTAGCTAGCTGGGTGGCAATCTCGTCTCTCAGCAGTGATGAAAAATAGCTACGCGTGCAAGCTAACGGTACAATAGAACAGCAAAAAACTAAAGTCTTTTAAGTGTACACCGAGACTGTGTTTCTTGCTATATTCATTCCTCTTGTTCATACTGGCCTTTAAAAGATTCCTTCCTCTTGAGCGTCCCATGGAATTTATGTCAAAATCCACATTTTTCTGTGTGTAACTGAGAAAATTTGGACAGCTGAAGCTTCCTGTCATCTTTAGATAAGTTAAGGAGAGGTTCACATCTTTTTCAAGCCTTGTTAGGTGTCAAGATGTGCACTGAAACCTGCTCTGACGCGCTTTAATCATCTCTCCTGCTCGTACAGTTTCAATATGAAGCTCTTGTTCGGTGCAAGAACAGCCTAATTCCACCTGGATGCATTAGGTATCATTATGAACACATGGCTGCAGGCCTCCTGAAACAACAACCCTACACCGCGCTGCATTCATACATACAGAAAACGCATCTAATCTGGGTTAAGCAAATTAATCAAAGATGAACATTTGGATCACAGCGTTAAATCTGAGATATCACTTGTGATAACCCATTAAACTGTCTCGAACCCTTTGTGGCGTGTCACACACTCGGCACTCATCGAGGAAGCAGAACTGATGCGAACAGGCACGGCGATTCAACACGCGCTCAGACTGATGCCTGGAGGTAAATGAAAGGTGATGCCAGACTGTATGGATTGTCTTGTCAGAGCGGAGATTCTGCAGATTTCTCGGTAATGGGTGCCACGTTCGTTCTCCTTCCTCAGTCGTCCTGACGTGTCGGAGGCCCGACTGTGAAATAAGTTCAACAGCAACATTAACAGAGATACAGGTGCAGAAGGAGACGTAAACGCAGAGGAAAAGGGAGGAAGACGAGGGTGGGTGAACCCCGAGCAGGAAGCCAATGCTGACAGTCGGAAAGGTTTGATTCCCACTGAGGCAAATTCTCTACTTCAAGGAGTTTTTTCTGATGAAAATGAAGATGGAAGGATCACATCTAGGAGAAAATGCTGCCTTAGTACCAGAACATGAGTAGAGCTCGTCTTTTATGTCTATCTAAGTCACATACAAATAGGCTGCTTAAGGCCTCAGTTGCTTGAAATTTTTTTAATTCATACTTTGTCTTTTTAAGTTTTCTGGTTCATAATCTGTCAAAGATCCCAAAACAGAGCCCAAAATGTACACAGCTTGCTGGTATTGTCTGACAAAAAACACAAAGCCTGATGATATTACCTTTTCAATGATAGAAAAACAACAAACAAAAAGAAAACCATTACATTTTATCAAGTGAAACTGAATATTTCTGCTTGACTTAAATGTCTTGGTTGACTATTAACCACTAAAACAATTAATTCGTGACAGAGTCCGACAGTCTGCCACCAAAATGTTTTCCAGTTACAGTTTGTATGTCTCTGTGTCCCAATCTCAATAACTTATTTCTTTCTCGCTTTTCTTTCCAAATGGTTTCCCATCTGTCTGAGTTCAACTGAATGGAGATTAGAAGCTTCTCTATGCACAGCTGCCTGGCCAGTCTCTACAGACGTATGTGAGGCATTAAGGAACATCTGTAAATTGTAGCATCTACTCATGCATGTGAGACGTTTAGGAAAAACTGGTAAATTGTAGCATCAACCAACAGCCTGCAGATGACATTAGAACATCTTTTTCACTCTTTCTAAAGTAATTTTTAGGTTTAAATCCGTCTGAGCTGTTGCAGTGCAGTAACTGAGTGGAGACTAGAGGCTTGTCTGTGTCCATTAGCATCTACCAATGCATGTTAAGGAAACACTGGTAAATTCGGCATCTAAGGACAGTCTACATTTGACACATTTAATGGACATCTGTTTTTGTAGCTACAGAAAACATCCTGCATTAAACTTATCCCTTTAAAACTGCATGCACATCAGTCACACTGCGCTACCACCAAAAAAATAAAAATCTGAACCTCTGGGAAAAACAAAAATATGGAAAAACAGCCAACATTCTGCATTTATTGCAAAAAGTTGAGCCGAAGCATGGCTAAGAATGGAGCATTTACTGTCAAAGCATCGCCATTCCCGACTGAAAAAAAGTACAACGTCCCCAAGAAAGTCAGCATTTCAACACCAGGTAGCAGCAAACTAAAGCAGTAAGGCAAAAAAAGAGCTGCTCAAGATCATTTCTAATGAATAGACGGGTTAAATGTGCCCATTTACAACACATGCATGCATTTTTATTCCTGTTTTAACATAATTCAGGCGTATGGGTTCTGTAAAGCATCTTGAGACAATTGGTGCTTTCACCAAATGCTTAAAATTTGCAGTGAAACATTTTGGGTGCACCTAAATGAAAATGCAAGGCACAACTGTGCAACTACAATGTAAGAATTTACTCTTGCATCTTAAACCTACATAAGATTACGAGCTGAATCTGCAGCTCTGCTTGGTTTTGCAATGCATGATTGTAAGCTTCAGCTGAATCTTTAGCTATAATGTACTCCTATTTCCCATCTAGAGTCAATGGAGACCAATGGAGGCCAATTTGTTAATTCAACTTAAATGGTTTCTATTGCTTGAGAGGGACCAAAAACAAGCTAAAGCAGGTTAATATTTTTAAATCTTCCAGTGACGTTGGTCCTAATTCCACATTAAAAACTCATTAACCACTATTTTACCCAAACTGGTGCTTCTTATGGTGAATCCAAACTAAGTACTCTCAGAAAAATAAATGAAATCTGACAGAAATAAGCACTGAGAGCAGGCTTTTACAAACATCCAGTCACTGCGATGTAGCTCGATTACATTTCTACGTGACAACTTAATGCATCTCTAGTATGTGCGGTGAAATTGGATTTCCCTTTTCCCTCTCCAAAGCAGATTGCCAGGCGTATCACTTTCGCTTGTCACATTTTCACGCTTTAAAACTGTCAGTAAACACCTTGTCTGGCTGGCGTTCGCTATCCTGAAGGATTTCTGAGCGTTTCTGACAAGGATGTTAGAATCCGAGCCGCCCGACACCTGTTTGATTCAATTTATTTGTTTGTCTAAATGCTTTATCTCTCTGTTTTTTTTCCCTCCCTCCGGATCACACAGGATGCTAGTTTAGAGTCATGTGAGGGGAAAGCGTCACGTGACGACAGACCGGTTGGGGTTATTTCAAGCTCTGCCTTTAACCTTTTCCATGCAGGTGCTGAGATTTGTGACCTTTCCACCGTGCCGTTCCCTGCTGCCTTTGAGTGCGTCTGATCGTTACAGAGTGGAGCTCTCTGCATGTTGAAAATGCACTTTTGTGTGTTTCAAGTGTACGACCTTGTGTGGATTCTGTGGGCGCCACAGAGCCATCCGGACCTCGCCCAGGAAACTCGATTTGACGCGAGCGCAGTGAAGATTACCTGCGTCCAGACAGTTATTGCCTTACAGACAATAAGAACCGCCATCGCTCACTTTTAAAGGTCAACGTGCTGAAACAAGGGGCTTCGCTGGGCCCGAAAATAACCTTACAAAAGGCCCACGGGGGAGAAGGAAGGGAGCTGAAGGTGAGGAGAGTGTGAGGTGGAGATGGTGGGAGGCTAACCCCGACACAGCAGGCGTCCATCAACCTCCACACCTCCGACCTGGTGTCACCTCCAGCTGCTGCCGCCCACGTCTTCGTGTTTCATTCCACCCCACGGTCCAGTCACACCTTTGGTTTGTCCCCTTTACTGTGTTTTTGTTCCATTTATGTGACGGTTTGTTTTTTTAGCTTTTAACCTTTTGAACCCCCAAAAACCTGCCTGTAGCTTTGAAAGGAATGTAAAAAAAAAAAAAAAAAAAAAAGCTACATTGCCCAAAATTACGGCATTTATTAGTGCAAGAAACTCTGAAAATGGAAAATATTGTCAGATTTTTTCTCCGTCAAGGAATGCGCCGGACTTATGTGACGATCGGCATTTGTCTGTCTGTCTGTCGGTCTGTCTGTCTGTCTGTCTGTCTGTCAGCAACGTTACTCAAAAATGGACTAACAGATTTGGATGAAATTTTCAGGGAAGGTCAAACGACAAGGACCAAGTGATTAGATTCTGGCAGTGATGCAGCTTATAGTCTGGATGCACAGATTTGGTAAAGATTTCTGTATCATTGTGAGATAGCGGCATGGCGTCACTGTAACCATGACAACAAGTGATCCTACTACAAATCCACCACTGTGAACTTACCAGGACTTATCCATTAAATATGATCCAAGGAACAACTGATTAAATTGTGGGGGTGTTTCTGAGTCCCATCAATTCCTGCCCCCCGCTACATGTTTAGGTCACGTGATCCAGTATCCGTACACAGCGTACACATGCAGAACACACACCTGTGCTTAGCACATTTTTTATTAAAGATTTCATCCGTCAGAAATGATACAACAACGTGGACCGAGTATTGCGCTCGCTGAGTGCTTTTCTTGTTTAGCTTTGGGACGGTTCTTGAACAAATGTGTGACATTTTGTTCAGTCAGGAAAAAACAAAAGCAAATCTAAGCCTAACACAATGATATTTTATTAAGAGCACTAAAATTGCAAAAAATTTTTTTACTAGTTTCATTCATTGATTCTGTAAGAAATAAAAATTCTGCATTCTTCTGCGCAGTTGCAACCAACAGTCACATGACAACAAACTTAGGGACTTCTCGGCTGAACTGCAGGCTGTGTATGGAAACTTTCAAAATTTTGGAAGTAAAATATATATGGTGCGAACAGTCGTGTTGTTTTCAGTTTTTTTCCTTCATTTTTTTGTAAAATAACCAAATATATCATACAATAATATAATTCCAGCTCTTGTTTGGTTTTTGTTTTTTATGATTTATTGCATTTTCACTGTGTCATTCTGCACAGAAGACATTTCTGAGTTCTTTTAACTTCTGGTCATGGTTGTGTTGTTTCTATAGAAGGGCAGGACTTTGCAATGCAGTAAAAATTAAATCGACACTGGGTAAAAAAAAAATAGAAAGTGGAGTTTCGAGAATTAACAAGGGATGTTCTAAACAGGTGTATTGTCTTAAAACTTAATAAAATGATATTTGTGTTTATTTAAACCTGTTCAATATTTAGAAATGTATATAGTTCTATAAAACACCTTAAAAGACTTATAAAAGCTAGAATCTAATGTCTTTTAATTTTGTATTTTATTTGTGTACTAAAATATTGATTGATTGTTTACTAATTTGCATCAACCTGAGCATGACTCAGCTGCTTCTTCATTCTGATTTTAAATAAATAAATCAACAATAACTTAAAGATTATTATAAGCGTAGATAAAATCCTAATAGTTTGTAAAATCAGGTTGCATGATAAGGAACAACTTTACAGATATTTTTCTCTAATATGAACCTTAACCTGTGGTGTATCACTCATTCATCTGTCCTTTTATTTTAATTTATATGTTCATTTATTTGTGTTAATACGTTACTTGTGCACCTTGACAATAAAGATAAAGTGCTAAAAATCAGTTTTTTCTTCTGGTCGTTATTAAAATAGGTTATTAAAAAATGCGCTAATTATGAAAATGAAATGAAATTAAACCTTTTATTGTAAATAAATTAGTTTAGCTATCATTTATTTATCATCTATCAGCTATGTTTTAAGCTTTTATGAGCTGTGGGCAGCTGAGTATAGAACAGCTTCACTTCAGTTAATACACATGCACTGATTGGATCTGCACAGTTTATTGTTGGGATCTACTTTCATGGTTCAATTATTGGACATTTGGCACATTCCTGGTTCCGCTGCAGGGTTTTGCATGCAAACTTCTGCTTTATATCATCTTTTGTTTCTCATATAACACATTCGTGCTCGAGCACTTGGCACATTCACAACAACCACTCACACTCTCTTTAGCTGAGTAGATTATGTTGTATATAATGTGTGTTTTATTTCCCATCTTCCTAATTACGGCTCTATGTGATGTTGCGTGACTGAATGCTGCCAACCTGCTGCTATTCACAACCGCAAAGTCCTTCAACCCAGCTATTGATATGCTAATTTTGGTTGTAGTGATTCATTTAATTATTAATCAGAGTTCCAAATTGATAGCTTAGACTGATTTATGAGAGTGATCTTTTGATTTGGTGTATTTTTCCTCCATGTGAAGGTGCTGCGCTGGTTTTTAATGAGATTTAGTAACATCGGCTGCACCTACATTAGCTTCAAAGGTGGGTAAAAGTTTGGCCAAAAAAAATCACCAGAAAGCGCCGATAAGTTTGGTTTTTAGCCGTGAAAAAGTCCCGCTCAGCTCATATCTCTGATGACCAGACACGCAAAGTTTCATTGAACAGCTTATTTATTTCATGGAACTTTTAAACTCTCAAATAACCCACAGTTTTGCTGCAACAAAGTCTGTTTTTCAAGCCGGAGAAGCTCAGCTCGCTCATTAACGGAAACTTCTGGGTGTTCGTGTCGACCACGCATTTGCTGCTCTGTGCAATAGAAACACAGGTTTTGTTGCCTTAATGAAGCATATGGTATTTATATAAAGAATGGGCTATTTTTTTTGACAGATAGCGTACCTGCAGGACAATTACTTGCAATCCACAGAGGATCTGAAATGTATCAGGTTTTAAATGGCCAATATCAATCCTTTAAACACAAATCACCTTTATAGTGTTGCTGCTTTGGTTTCTGTGGGTGAAAAAAGATCTTTATGCATCCAAACAACGTGATATAAGAGGGAACAATAAGGAATAGGAAATGTAAAGCGATAAATGTGGTGTGTTTAAAACAGGGAACAGAACAACAATTTGCAGTTAGTGTCTTTTTTATAATTTTTACACTTTGGAAAGTCGCCCTGCAGGCCGGATTGGACCCTCTGGTGGGCCGGTTTTGGCCCATGGGCCGCATGTTTGACACCACTGGTTTAGAAGAACACAAATGGAAAATCAAATATTTGAAGCATGTCAAGTAGAAATACTGCAGTTTTTACTCGCTGTGGGCTCATCCTGCACCTCTATGGAGACAGAACAACCATAGAAAGAAGGAGAGAGAACTGAAAAATGTCATAAATCATAAAAAAAGACAGAAGTTGAATTTTTGTGATTTTCTGTGCAGATGTTTGTCCTTCGCAACAAAAATTAAAGCTCTTTGTTGCATTTCTAACCTCAATCTCTTTTGTTTTTTCCAGAGCGGCCTGCCATAGAGCCAGATGAGCAGCTCAGAGGATGTCTGCCATCATTTCTCACTCATTTTGTTTGCAGAGGCAGGTGTAGGAGGCACAGCTCGTTGATTAACCCTCATCTCACCGACTGGGGAGCCCACAGTCAAATCTCACAGCTTCTTTTTTCTTTTAATCGATTCTTTCACGATTTTGTCGACTACTTTGCTCCTAATTACTTCATAGCATTCTTTATTTTAATTGCATTTATTTTTAAATGTGTTTTCATGTTCAACTATCTTAACTTCAAGTAGTTTCTAGGCGTTTTTTTGTTTGTTTTTTTGCTCTTGTCACATTTTTACTCACTGTGGGTTCATGTTTCTCTGCAGTAAAACGTCCTGCACCTCTATGGAAACAGAACAACCATGGCTAGAAGCAGAGAAGACTCAGACTGTTTGACACAGTTATAATGCCAGAAAGTATAAAAAATAAAAGCAGAAACTAATTTATTTTTCCTCTACAAACTAGTGTTGTAGCTCTAGATATGAGATATTTCACCATGCTGAATGTATCTTCCAACAATATACTGACATATTCCTTTTCTAAATCACGCTTAAAATGTTTAAGAAAATTCTAAATTGTGTGTTGTTATTTTAGCTCCAAAATAGGCATGAAATCACAAAAAAGTTCAATTGAAAGATACTTTTTCCCCCTCAGTTCTCCAGAGGATGTATACACTAACATGAACTTTTTTGTTCCACAATCTCATATTGTTTAAAAATTTTGCACTTTTTACAATGTACAATGGCCACTAATGAAATATTCGGTCTCTGGTGGAGCCACTCAATCCTTCAAATCTGCTGGAAACTCTGGTCTGTATCCTCACCAAATTTAATGACCGTGGAGGTTGTATTTCTGGAGAAACTGAACCCTTAAAATGACTTCCCATGTACGACATTTGATGGTTAAAATACATAAAGTCACAGGTCTGATAACACGAAATCCTCAAAATTCTACAAAAACATTTTACAGGACTTAGTGTTGGGTCCCAGTTAACAAATGGGGAAATTCCAGAGAAAATCTGAGACAATGGAACAACACATATCCTAGATTCTGTCTGATTTCACGTGGATAGATCCCTCTTTACAGCCTCCAATTCAGCCAGTCACAACATTTTCATCACAGCTGATTAAGTCACAGCTTCTCAGTTGTGCCGAGAAGCTCAGAAGTCTTTGCCTTTTACAGGATCCACTGTATTTTTGGCATTTTTTAAAAAAAAATGTGGCATGCAGAATAAAGTGATTTTCATGAAATACTACATGTTTAAGCTTAGATTTGGTTAAATTTCCACGTGAAACTACACATCACAAGCTCAAAGTCCAATAATTCAGTTTGTGGCTTTGATAAATGGTGGAATGTCTGAACATGATTTAAATCCTGCCTGCATGTTTTCATGTTCAGAGACGTTACAAGGTTGAAAAAAGAAGAATTCACAGGTCTGAAAACATGAAATTCTCAAAATTCTGCAGAAACATTTTACAGGACGTAGTGTTGGGTCCCAAATAACAGAGAAATTCTAGACAAAAATTGAAACAGTGGAACAAGATATTTCCTAAATTCAGTCTGATCTGACATGGACAGATCCCTCTACACCGCCTGCAATTCAGCCAAAAAGTCACTAAATTTTCATCACAGCTGAGTAAGTCAGTTGTGCTAAGAAGCTCAGAAATCTTTGCTTTTTACAGAATCTGGTGTATTTTTGGTAAATTTCTAAATATGGCAAGTAGAAAAAAGTGATTTTAATGAAGTACTACGGTTTGAAGCTTATATGTAGTTAAATTTCCCCATGAAACCACACATCACAAGCTCAAAGTCCAATGATTCTTCCTTATTTTTACTGTTTCTGGCTCTGCTAAATAGTGTAATTTCTGCAATTGTTTAGAAAGATAACACGATTTAAATCCAGCCTGTGGGTTTCAGTGTAAAACCAACCGAACATACTACAAAAAAAATCTTGCAAAAACTGATAAATATTCTGCTAATTCTGCTACCACTTCTGCACACATCAGAGCTGCATCTATGTTTGTACAAAAACACACAGTTTCCTGAAGCCTCCCACCCACATACATGCACACACATACCCACAGCCATGTAAAATCAATACGTCTTTCAGCAGGCTGCTGTTGTGGCCTGAATGTGAATAAACAGTCATATATTTTAGCCGGCGGATCGATGGGTGTGGACGGATGAATGGCATACAAAGACACCTCTGAACAGGACAGAAAAGAGCTGAGAAGCGTGTCTGTGCAAAGCGAGTGAGTTACTGTTACTCAGTGTCTCTGGGCCTCCTGGGTCCACCTGCTCTTTGGCTCTCCGAGGATCAATAGGCGTGATGGATTAGTGACAGGTACCGCACACTGGAGATCAAACAACAACACTTCCCGTTCTGACCCGCTTCAATCTTCTCTGCCGGTCATAACTTGTTTTCTCGCGCCGCTAAGGCCACTGACCTGCTTCGCACTCCCCGATTAGCCGCCTGATTTTCCTGCCTCCGACGCGCAACATTCATATACAAAACTCTCAGAGGTTGAACCCCTGACATTTGAGTGTGTTTTTGTGAAGTTCACCGCGCTGTGTCTGTCTATCAGCGGACGCCGGCGACTCTCAGACAATGGCCTGCCGACGCTGATCGATTGTATCTGGGATGCTGGGTGACGGCGGCGTAAAGGTCTGGGGTTTACAGCTGTGGACTTCCACAAAAATGACAAAAGAGGCACTTCATACTCACAAGACATCCAAAAACACCTCAAATTGACTGATTTTTGACTCATTCAAAGGAGAATGTTAATGATTGCAATTTAATCTAATAACTGCTGAGGGACACGCAAGTCAGAAAATGTGTTGGACATTAATTGTCGTACCTGTTTGCACCACCAGGGGAGCCTTTTACATTTAATGCCTTTGATGGGGTTAGAAGCAGAGTGGTCTAACCCACAAAAGATCCTAACCTAAGTTGTTCGAAATAAAAGGCGTCATGATAATACCGGAGGAAACATCGGACCGTTTTCACCACCTCTGCTCTCAGTCCGACTAGCAGTGCTCTATAAATAAAGTTTGATTTGGTTTGATTTGAACTGAGTTTTATGCAATTTCTGTAATATTTTATGGTCTATATTTTGTGGCAAAGCGGTCTAACTTGAATACAGTGTTACGGTGGTGCTTTGGATGTTAGAGCATTCTTGAAAACACAAAACTTTGAACCTATTTTTCTTAAAAGCTACAGAAAGCGGGTTCGACCACCCTGCTTCCAAACCCTTCATTCAAAGGACTGCAGTTCATTTGTGTTGAACACTGTAGCAAGCTGAATCATTCATCACTCAGATTACAAGGAGTTCTGGATTAGCAAGCTAAGAGCATTGTGGGGGTTTAGCTAGCAAGGGGCATTGTGACAAAGACTTCTGTGATGGTTAATGGCTTCCGGTCAGACAAATCAGAGAGAACATTTCTCCTGCTAAGTACCCAATTCAGTGAAGATGCAAAAATTACATGTCTTTGGCTAAAAAAAAAAAAAAGAAAAAAAAAACACCTTATAGAATAATGTCTGTTGTACTTCATTCATGCTAATGATTAATTGTTAATTATGGATTATTGCACCCAGCTATGTTGTGTGTATAAATTGTCAATAACTGTATTTATTGTTAGGAACTGTATTTGGACTAAACTTTGGTTCAGACTCATTTCAGAGTTTAAAAATAATTCTGGCTCTTTTGCAAATATCTTTAGAAGATAAACACTCATTTCCTTCTGTAACCTGTAGGTCCTGTTAACTGTGTTTTATGTTACGTAAGAACTCCAGGGCAAAGTAAAAACTGGAGACAAATTTCCTGTATTTGTTAACCAACTTGGCCAGTAAAGCTGATTCATGATTGATAACTCTCCTGAATGTCGCAAAGGAAATGTTTTTGTATCCCGAGAGTCAACAATCTTTGCATCCGTGCAAAACCAGAATTATGTGGATTATTAGTTGTTATGCTGCACCACAATATTGGTGTGTGGGCATCAACCACTGTTAAAGTTGGTACGAGTGGATAAACTGAGCCAGAAGCCCCGTTGCTAATGTTTGCCCCATTTGTCTTGGGTTCTTCAACGGTCTTATTTAAAAATTCCAAAAAAACAACCTTTTACAATGACGAGATGCTGTAAAAAACAACTTCAGGTCTTCTTACCGCAATCGAGAAGCCATCAGCTGCAATCACACAAAAAATCATGGATTATATCAGCTGAACTGCAGGATGTGTTGTACAGAGCAGGCAGGAGACAAGTGTGGAAACAAATAACAAAGATTAATGCCATAATTAAATGTAGTTTTGCAAGAAAATAAATTCTGCATGGCTCAAAACTGGTATAGAGAGGAATCAAGTTGTTGGGAGATACATTCATCATGGTGAAACATCTTTCTAGAGTCCATGTGCAGAGAAGAGAGAAAAAAACCATTGCGGTTGTAAAACTGTAAATTCTAAAATATGTACAGTATGTAGAGTCCTGTACTAATTTTTTCCCAGCATTAGTCATGCCTGTAGGAAAATGCTATACATGTTGAATCCAGGGTTTTACAATTATTTTAAAATGAATAATTAAAGAAGTTTAGCTCATTATGTTTTTTAAGACATTTTTAAGTTTTAACTACCTCTAGTTATGGTTGTTCTGTTTCCATAGAGATGCAGGACTTTAGATTGGAGTGAAAAATGAGCCACAGTGAAGAAAAACATGACAGGAGCAAAGAAATGCACAGAAACTGCTTGGAGTTTTGAGCTTTGACTGGCAGGAATCGGTTGTTTGTGAATAAAGTTGGCTTTTATGTGATTTTTTTAAGCTATAGAGACGTTAAAATACAAACAAATTGGGGGGAAGTTGGGTTGGTGAATTGCTTGTTTGGTTGCAGCTTAGTTCTAGAGTCAGTAAACAAACTGCATCGAAATAATGTCCAAAATAAGGAAATTAGACCCAAGATGCAACAAAAACATCACATTCACAGGCTCTACATCTGCTAAATCTACTCCGATGTATTTACCCACCCGCACACAAAGAGGAATAAACCGAACTAATGATATTCGTATGGCTCACACCAGGTACTGGCGTTGCTAAGACCCTAATGGCTGAAGAACACAAAGGCCTGTTTGAATCTGTCACTTTGATCGTGGCAGCTCGGGGCTCCCGCGGCTCCGTCGCACTAAAACCTTTATTAGCCATATGCTGGGGACATCAGAAACGAGTCAATCGGCATTTACATCAGCACAGAAAAGAGAATCAAGTCACATTGATGCACAGAGCGCATGCCTGGCTGACCTATATTCACAGTTCCATCCAAAAAATTTCCACAGGTCATTCGGAGGAGAAGTCCACCCTCAAGGAGGTATTCAATATTCTAACTTAATTGCGCAAAAAAACTTGGAAGTGTGTGGGAAAACATAGCTGGGAGATATAGTACAACCGATTCCTACAGGACGCAGGGACACTCTTAGATTTTAAGTTTGCGAGAAAGAAACTTACAAAGGTGACAGTTCAGTCGCAAAAACCATCAAACCCCAAGGAAGGGAAATGTCAGCTGTAAATACATTTTAGAATCAACTGCTGCTCCTGTATTGACTTACTAGTCTGCATTTTTAACATCAACATAATCCAGAATCAGCAAGAAAAACCTGATGAGGGAACATCCTCGGGCCCAGATGAATGCGACCAATCAGGAAGCCGAGCCACAGTCCAGGTATATAGACGCTCAGGTGGAAGTCCTCGCGAGGATGAAACGACGCACAAAGAGCTCCAGATTGGATGATTATTGGCTTGTTATGATGGGCACCGGATTATGATGCACATTTCACAGCCCTCAGTCGCAGACGGACACCTGGGCGGCGAAAGAACGGAGGAGGAGGAAAAAAGAAAGAGACATGAAGGAACAAAGGCTCGATAATAGAAGTCCCCCGATATCTCTAATGGGCAGCTGATTAGAAAAGCAGAAGCACCAAAACAGGTAATTCTTCTTCTTATCGCCAGCACCAATAGTCGAGGCGCACACTTATCTCCATAATGACTCCGACTATAATTAATGAGCCTTTGGAGAGTACAGTGACAGAAACGTGCACACAAACAGGTGCACACACAAACACATGGATTAGACTCTGACAATGAACTTCGTTGCTGCTTTTCGTTCCATTTCAAAAAGTCCATCCAAGGACAGAACTGGACTCTGATTCTTTCTGATCAGACAACAGATGGAAGGAGTCAACTCTTTGGCTTTAGCCACCATGTTGTGTGAGGAAAAAGGGGGTGAGAGGGTTCACAGGATTCCTTTGAATTTCCTCCGTGGTGGAAATCAAAGAGCAGAAGCATCAATGCGATGAATGGTTTCCTAATGAAAGAGTGCCACATTTCAAGAGGACGTACGGAAAGGACTCGTCATTTATATCTACAGTGTTGCTTGATATGCAAGGTTTCCCCCACGATAGTGAAGCTATAAAGATAAAAGCACGTTTAGGCAGAATATCTGAATGAATTTCAATGAAAATCATCTCAGATTTTGTGTTATATGAGACCCAGAATGGATTTTTGTCATGTTATCTTTAAAAAAAAATCAAAAAATTACACCATTTATCAAAAACTGAAACTGTACAGATAGAGTAACCAAAATTTCAATGTGTGATCAACCAGGAAAGTCAAAATGACTTTATTCTACACATAGTTTTTTTTTTTTTTTTGTCTGCATTTGTTCTCATTGTTTAACTCCACAAGAGGGGAGTCAACATTGTATGAGATCGATGCATATTTTAGTCTTGCAGCCAAATATTTTAATATTTATTGCATGTGTGTGACCATCACCGGCCCTCCCTGAAAGCTAAGCAGACCTTCTTTATTAGAATTCCCTATAATGAGCCAGGGAGGGCAGTGCTACACCTCAGTGATGTGTGGGGGAAACAAAGACTGGACAGGACGAACAGGACGAACAGGGATAGAAATTAACAGGCGGTGCTATTGCAATTAAAGATAGTAAGGTGGTGTGTTATTCCCAACTACTAACTGTCAATCAATTAAAAAATAAAAAAAATTGAAAAAAAAATTGAAAAAATAAAAGAAATCCAAACCAGCACAAAAGAAAAAGAGATACAATAAATAAATAATTAAACAAACGGTACTGAGCACCATAATTGTGGATGTCTTGATAGTGTAGAATAGAATAGAACAGGCCAGAAAAGGATACTAGTGAAAGAGAGAATGAGTTTAGGGTAGAGACTCTGGAGAGATTCTCAGCACATTCTGGTGGGTCCCATCATTCACTGAAATGGGACTCGGCAGTAGCTGGCGAGACCTGATCAAACATGCAAGTGTGAAGGACCCGGAAGCCCAGAACAGCAATCACGGCAAGGCAGGGCCAAGCCAACAGGGCACCCCTCCCCCCGGGCCGTAGGAGCCACAGGGTGGCACCCCCAGAGAGCCACCGGGGCCACCGTGAACGACGCGGACCCGGAGAACAAGAGGGAGCAGCTACTGACACCCCCAGCGCGCCAAGACTGACCCAGGCGGCCCGGGGCACGAGGACCCACCCGCCACCCAAACCCCAACCCCGCCCACCCCAGCCCCCACCAAACCCCCCACCCCACCACCCGACCCGCCCACCCCCATCCCCTCTCCCTCCCCTGAGGGGGCCAGCGGCCCCACACAGCCAGGAAGCCAGACACAGGGGCCGAGCGGCCCACCGAAGGGGCGGCAACCAGCCCATCACAAGGCAGGCCACCACCGGGAGCCGGCCAGAGGAAATCGGAGCCGGGACCCGATGCGAGTCCAGAGAGTAAAAATGGACAGTGTGGTGGGGCCCGGCGATGCCGACAGGGAGGCACCCCGCATACCCCCCGCACCAGGCCCCAGGTGAGAGCAGTACACCCAGGGCCCCCACTCCCAGCAATGCGCCCTGACAACCCACCAGGACAGAGCCACCACATGCCACCAGCCCGCAGTACAGCTACAGCGCCCACCAGGACGGCCAATCCAGCCCCCGCAGCCCACCAAGAGCCATCGCACCAGCCTGGACCCGTCGGGCACGCAGGAGAACCCCCCCCCCCCGACCACAGCCCCCAGGTCCCGGGGACCCCCCAGCCACAGCGACACAGATGATGGTCCACCCCCGCCACCCCATAGCCATAAGGGGGCCGGGTCCCACCAGCGAGGCCATATTGGTGAAATCCCCCCCATTACTCCCTATTAATATGTCTCCCGATCCCAGACTGGAGACATTATCCCTGCACTGTGATAGTGTAACCCTGAGTGTCATGTGGTGCATTAAAAGTGGGGAGGCTGGGCGAGGCATCCAGGGGGCGGGCCAGAGGACCACAGAGGATGGCTACTCTGCAGCCTACCCTGCAGCCTACCCTGGCCCAAGGTCCCCGAGCCGTCCCAGACCTACCCCCAAGGTGTGAGTGTGTGTGGTGCATTAAAAACAAAGAGAGCAGGGGAGGCAAGCAAGAGGGTGATGGGGAAGAGACAAGGCCGTAGAGCCCTGCCATCCGCCCCACCACAGAGCCCATCATTCCTGCCCCCACCTGCTCTCAGGGCCCTAACTGTCATGTCCCTATATGTGCCTAAGAGTAACTATATACAGTGATGTGTGAAGTATGTGAAGTGCACAGTAAGAGGCAGTCTGGTGTGGATCCGGCCCATGAGGACAGAGCAGCGGGGGAGACAGGTAGTAAGACCACTGGTACTGATGCAGAGGGCCCCCAGAGCCCAGAGGCAAGAGGCCGAGGTGGGCCCACCCGAACCCGACCGGCCCGGCCAGCACCAAAACCCCCAGAAGTCGCAGCGCTAGACCAGCGCCCCGGCAGACGCCGTAGCCCCACCACGGGCCAGCCGCATGCAGCACCCTGCCCCGGAGGGAGGACCAGGCCGCACCACCAGGGAGCGAGGGCCATGAGCCCCCACGCCCACCCCGGAGCCGGCACGTCCAGGACGCAGGGCACCCACCCCGCAGCACCACCGAGACCCCACCCACCCCACTACTCCCCAGGACAGCACCAGGCCCGGACAGAAGCCCCCAGCCAGCAGAAACTAATCTCCAGTGGCGGCACACAGGCAAGTACCAAGGCCTGTGCCCAGATGAGCCAGAGCCACCCCCCCAGAGAGACCACCCGGCCCCCATGCCAGACCCCCAGGCAGCGGAGGGCCCCCAGCCCCCCCAGGGGAGGGAGAGGGACGAGGACGAGCGGCCAGGCAGGAGAGGAGGGAGGAGGAGGGAAGCAGAGCAGGAAAGGACAGGGGAGCGACCAGAGGGCCGACCCACCCCAAACCCCAGGGCCAGCCAGGGCGCCCCAGAAGAGACCAGCCGCCGCCACCCCCAAGGCCCCAGGAGAGCGCACAGACCCAGCAGACCCAGGGCTCGATTCTATTCTACACATAGTTAATAGTTTGCCAAAAATAAGTCACATAACAAAAGCTCATTTCAGACAGAAAAGGACTCGTCAATTATCTCAACAGTGTCCCTTGATGTCCAAGGTTTCCCTACAATAGTGAAGCTAAGTGAGTCTGCAAATGAAGCTGAATGAAGATAAAAAGGTGTTTAGGTGGAATATTTGAATGAATTTCAATGAAATTGGGGGTTTACAGACAAAATTCAGGAAATAAGTTGCTTCACAATCTCAGATTTTGTGTTATTTGAGACCCAAAATACATTTTAGTGTCGTTATTTTCAAAATAATGCAAAAATTGCACCATTTATGAGTGCTAGAAACTTTAAAAAGAGATGGAAAAATACAAGTTTCAATTTGTGGTCCACCAGGAAAGTCAAAATGACTTTATTCTACATGCTACATTTAATAATTTGCCAAAAATAAACAAGTCACATAACAAAAACTCAATGACCAAAGTCATTTCAGACAGAAGGACTCGTCTTTTATCTCAACAGTGTCCCTCGATGTCCAAAGTTTCTCTACAATAGTGAAGCTGAGTCTGCAAATTAAATTAAGCTGAATGAAGATGAAAAGGCATTCAAGGAGAATCTTTGAATGAATTTCAATGAAATCAGGTCTGTGCAGACAGAATTCAGGAAAAAAGTTTCTGCACCGTCTCATTTTTGTGTTATTTGAGACCCAGAATGATTTTTTTTCCATCTTATCCTTAAAATAATGCAAAATTCCACAACTTATCAGAGACACAAATTTTAGAAACTTTAGAAAAATTTCAATGTGGTCCACCAGGAAAGTCAAAATTACTTTATTCTGCGTGGCACATTTAATAGTTAATAAAAAATAAACAAGTAAGATAACAAAAACTCAATGACCAAAGTCACTTCAGACAGAAAAGGACTCGTCTTTTATCTCATCCAAGGTTTCCCTACAATAGTGAAGCCAAGCGAGTGTGCAAATTAAATTAAGCTGAATGAAGATAAAAAGGCTTTTAGGTGGAATCTGTGAATGAATTTCTGTGAAATCGGGGTCAGTACAGACAGAATTCAGGAAATAAGTTGATGCGCCATCTCAGATTTTGTGTTATCTGAGACCCAGAGTGAATTTTTTGTCATTGTTATCTTAAGAAAAATACAACAACTGCCCCATTTATCAGAAACAGAAACTGTAAAAACTGACAGAATAAGCAAACTTTCAATGTGTGGTCCACCAGGAAAGTCAAAATTACTTTATTCTACACTCCACATTGAAAAGTTTGCCAAAAGTTCCTGTAAAAAACCCAAGAACTTGGAGCAGCGGAGTTGGGACCAAAAGTCACATTTCAACGACCAAGGTAATTTCAGACAGAATTTCAGAAACATGTTGGGACCCAAACTCATTTTTTTCCTGAAATAGTTTCACTGAGTTTTTAGATATCTAGATCTGGGAATTTTTCTTTTTCATATTTTCACCCTCAAAAAACATTCCTACCTGGGAAGCCATTTTAAAGGTTAAATATCTCCAGAAATTTAACTCTCACATCCATGAAATGTAGTGAGGACTCAGCCAGGATAGCTTCCAACAGATTCACATGATTCAATGGCTCCAGCAGAAGCCACATTTTTAACCACTGGTCTTTGAAAATGAAAAGAAATGGGAAAACATTTTCAAACAAGGATGTATTGTGATCCCAAGAATTTCCTTTGTGTATAAATGCGTTTATCCATTTCCTACTAAAAATACAGAATTTGGTCGACATTCAACCAACTTTTAAAGCCTCTAACAGTAAAATTTAATCTGTGGCAAGTTTGGCAAAATAGCGATGTGGACTAGTTCATAGGAGACAACAACTGGTGAACATATTTGGTCTATATTTTGTTATTATATGTGCAAAAGGTACAAGTTCTCACTTAGATCTACTGGGAACAACTTTGAATTCTAATTCAATGGTGCTGCCAGCTGAGGTTGCTATCAATGTGCACACAGTTGTCTTCATGCTGAAATAACATGAGGCTTATTGACACATTTTCTTATACTGTGTATTTTATTACTCCGCCACGTTCCTTGGTGAAGTTATGTGATGACTGGTGTATGTTTGTCCGATTGTAACATTACTCAAACACAGACTTTGGATGAAAATTTTCAGGGAAGGTCAGAAATGACACAAGGACCAAGTGATTAGATTCTGGCAGTGATGCAGCTTATAGACTGGATCCACGGATTTGTTAAAGATTTCTGTATCATTGCCAGATAGCGGCACGGCGTCTCTGTAACCATGACAACAAGTGAACACTACATCAGCTGCCTGCTGACGATCACATGATTGTGATCCTACTACAAATCCACCACTGAGGACTTATGCCGTTTAGGCAGGTGGGTTCTGTAAAGCATCTTGAGACAATTTGAACTGTAATTGGCTCTATATAAATAAAACGGAACTGAACTAAACTGAATTATTGGGACTTAAATATCGGAAATGATACAGTGACTGAGCAGCCTTGGCAGTGTACTGTGATCTCTGAGCTCTTTTCTTGTTTTTTATTTTATTCGATTTTATCTCGTCTTTTATTCTATTTCAACTCAGGAAGTAACACTATAATTTTGTTGTATTGTTGCCGGCAGCTGTACAATGACAATAAAGGTCTTGAATGTTGAATTTTGCTTCACTGATGGTATAATTGGAATAAAAAGTGAAGAAAGACTTTTGGGTCCCAGAAACAAACACCGCTATCTGAGATGACATGGACCGACCCAGTGGTGAGATTTGTGTTTGATGACACATGATGATGGTAGCTTAATCTCAAACAAAAAGGTAAGCCAAAAATCAACATCACAGCTGCAAAAATCAACTAGCTGTCAACAATTACAACTATTTTGATGATCAATTAATCAGCTTAAGTGTGTTTCAAGAAAGAAAACATAGAAATTCTCTCATTCTAGCATCTGAAGTTGAATTTTTGAAATTTTTTTTCTCTCCTTCATGACAGCAAAACCAATATCTTGGGCTGTGGATGAAACATTTCCATCTATGGAGCCACAAACTCTCAGCAAAGATTACACAAAATGTAAGTATCAAGGTATATTTGTATTGTGTTATAATTTGGTTTCCCATGTTTGGTGTTGATGAGATACTAGTCTAGTGTGTTTGAAAGGGGCAGTTAGTCTCAGCACCGACACCAGGGACTCTGTTCTGGGCTCAGCTTTGGGTTTGGAGGGCATCTGGGGAGGTTTAAGGCGATTAAAAATGTGAGTGCACTCGTCTGAGTGTTAATAATCAGCTGGTATCTGCCTAATTCTGTTCTGCACACAAGTTTATCCTCCACAGAACACAAAGCAGGAGAATCCACGTTGATCTTATCGAACGGGTTCCACAGCGATCAGGAGAATATCAAGTCTTGATACCATTAAATGTATGTCGACGTATGAACATTTCCCACTATCCCAACAGATTTATGCATTTGGTCTTGGTTATGATAGGACTTAATGCAGGGATAATTCATAAATAATATACAGAAAACTACAGAGGTTTTCTCCAAACCGAGGTTTGTGCCTACAAAGTGGGGTTCCAACAAGACTAACATACAGATGAGACTCTGTTCTGCTTGAACTGGACTATCTATTAAATATCTTTGTTTTTCTGGTACAACTTGTCATACCTGCTCAATCAGTCATAAAAGTTCAATAAAAATAACTTGATTCAAAGCATTCAATATGTTTAGTTTTGTTTTATCATGACTTGCAGCTACACGTGGTTCAGAAAATGACACTAGTTGACCTCTGCTTTATCAATTTTTTGCCAATATGCGCTCAAAAATGGGACTTTTAATGATGGCTTTAATTATTTTTCATATTTCATCTTATCCATAATCACATATTCTGAGTAAGTAACACAATGAGAAATAACAGTGAAAATTTCAGGTTTTTATCTTTCATGCGTCCTGAGATATCGTCGTCCAAATATCACCTCAAACTACACACAAAAAAAGAAAAAAAAACACATGCTGGACCATTTCTTTAAATGATTTATCATTAGAAGTATCTGATATATCAAGCTATAACTAAATATCTTTAGTATATGTTACAAACATTTCAGACAAATCAGAGATGGTTGAGCAGTAATTGTTCCAAAAAATGTAATTAAACTAGCTAAAAATAATCAAAACAAATCTGGAGCACTCTGTGCACAGGAATCCGTTGGGTATTTGTACTACGATGATTTTACTACCATATAGTACAACAGGCTGGACACACAATAAAGATATTTAAAGGTAGATTTTAACTGGAATTTGGAAATTATAAAATGCTCTTTTAATTGTATTTACAGCTCTTTTCAGAGTAAAATGTGTCCAAAGCAAAAACTTTACAAAGACCTTGCAAAAAGTCCATAAAAAGATGTTCTCTAACAGTCTATGAAAGACTAAAAGTTAATAAATATAAATAGGATATTTCAAACTTAATGAATACGTAAAAGCAAGCCTAACTTATATTATATCCAATGCAATGATTTTATGTGGTGAACTGGGATAAATTCAGACATTTTTTTGATATTATTTTCCTTCATTTTTGTTGTTTTAAGTCTGAGTCATTTTTCTACTGTCAAGCTGCAGCAGCACATCGATCCCAGCAACTTCATTTATATACACATTAAATGAAGTCAAATTTCAACCTTGACCAAAGGTCTGACCAAAGAATTTAGTTTAACAGTTTTTTTTTCCCCAAATACGCTGCTTTAATCAGAGAGCATGTTTTAGCCAAATGCAGAAGCTTGTAATAGAGTCCTTCATGCCAAATGGAGTTGAAAGCTTCCCTGAAATCAATAAAACACGGGAATATCTCAGCACTTTTAGTTCGCTGCGCATGTTTGTTGTGAATTAAAGCGTGACGAGTAAACAGATGTAATGTTATGGTGTGATGATAATATAATAATAGGCTAAAAAATAAATATAAAATATAACAGCTAGTTGAAAAAAAAAAAAAAAAATATATATATATATATATATATATATATATATATATATATATATATATATATATATATATATAGCCATAATGCTAGCTAGGGCTGCACAAAAACCATCAAAAATCAAGATAATTTCTTGCAAATACTCACAGATATTTAGGAATAAACTATTTTTAAGATGATTTATCTTCAGTTAAACAGCAGCTGTTTGGTAAAATATCTGCATGGATTCAGTTGATTTAATGCTTGTTTCTTGGATGCAAAGAGAAAATAACTGAATGCAGAGCAACATGACATTCATCATAGGGAGCTTTGTGGTGCTGATAGTAAGAAAAAGTTTTAGTTCACTCATACCATTTCTGTAGAAAAAAAACAACTATTTTTAAGACGATGTATCTTCAGTTAAGCGGCAGTTGTTTGGTAAAACATCTGCATTTTAATGCTTCTTTCTTAGATCTACACACAGTGACGTGACACGCAGATATCTAGATGTAACTAACACAATGCATAGCTGCATCCTATCAGAGCGCTCCGTACAGCGAGCCGTCACACTGCTGCTGCTCTATACTTTCAGCTACCAGAACTGATGTAGCATCCCTCCAAATCGAGGGGCTCCACAGGTGAGTTGATGAGTAAACCTGCCCAACGACGGCTCCACTGCTGCGCGTGAGATTGGAAAGGATAGGGAGGACGGAGCTCCTGCTCAAACACGGGGAGCCACGCTGTTCCACTTTATCACACACACTACAGCCGACCTGTGGCTCCCACACTTGCCTCGGTGTTTATAGCCGAGGCCCCGCAGTCACTCAGGCTCCAGTTAAGGCAAGTTTACAGGAGAATGGCAGGCACGTAGGAGGTGATCAACTCTGCTTTCCAGCTCGAGGTGAAATGGCTTGTGGAGCTCTTTTCCTCTAATTGACTGTCTGTGTGTGTGTGTGTGTGTGTGTGTGTGTGTGTGTGTGTGTGTGTGTGTGTGTGTGTGTGTGTGTGTGTGTGTGTGTGTGTGTGTGTGTGTTGTCAGCTGTAAAATATATAGCCAGGAAAAAAATAATTCTTTTTTTTTCTCTGCATGTCGAACAAGGTTGTCTGGAGTCAAGGGACTGTTACATCCGTCTGGACAAACACAATATTAAAAAAAAAAAAGAAAGAAAAATTGAGTGCAGTGATTTGACATCATGAACTTACCGGCTGCCATTCAGAGTCTGAGGAAGACACTTGTATTGTACACTGCAAACAAATTTACCTGTATTATTACAGTGAAATAGTGGCAGCAGTTGCCAGTGTTTTACTGTTATATTACAGCATTATAACTGTAACTTAATTTAATCACTGTCTACTTGATTCTAGTAGTCAGATTTTCATCAGAGAACTAACCACAAGTTAGTCATTATCTTTGTTTATTGAGGACTCGTAAGAGTAGAAGAGCAAGGACAGCTGCTACAAGTGGCAAATAAATAGTATAATGATGGACAGAAATGCATCAGATTCACTATAAAAGAGATAAAAGATGAAAAGAAATCAAGAAAAGAGACAATCTAATAATGCAGATTCTTTAGCCAAGCTAGCAGCACAGAGGAAGCTAACCGTTAGCACGTCTTGGTCCAGTTTTGCTTTCAAGCTAACATTTACTAATAGCACAAAACTTACTACAGCTGAAGGTGATAAAAATGCTTAAAAATGTAGAAAAAAATTGAAAATGGTAGATGATGAGAAGCTAAGGGATTGCTACAGATTCCATACTGAATCCTGAAGTTTGCACCAGTGTCTATGGGGAGACATTTCAACTTGAATTTTCTTTGACGTTGAGGATCGACCTTTTACTTAAAACCGCAAATATCAACCTCATTGTCTGATTCATGAATGTCTTCACGAAATATTCTGCTAATTTCCACGAGAGATAAAAGTGGTGTTAAATATAGAGGATAAGTGAAGATCTTGACCTACAGGAGACGCTAAAGCAGAAGTCAGGGAATCACATCCGTCTAGGTTCTTTAAATATCGATTTAAATGTTAAGGTAATCCATCCAACAGTATTCAAGGCATGCCACTATAAACCTAAGGATGTCAACCTCAAACCAGCTTTACAGTTTTATTCTAATCCGTCTGATATTCGCTGAGATATTTCAGTATGGACCAGACTGACATGCAGGCGATACTCCAGTCAGTGGAGTCATGATGTTAGTTTGGTTACAAGGTAGGTGTGAGGTGTTTAGGCTCTTAAAGACATTTACACCAATCAGAAAAAAGTCATAGTCTGGCCATACCTTGCCCCTTCTTCCCTTTCCATGTTTCTTGAGTTGCTTTCAGACATACATTCGTTCTTCAATGTTCTTCAAATTACATGAACAGATTTGTTGAAGGTTTTACCCACATTTCAGCAACACACAAAGCAAGAGTTTGCATGCCAAAATGCCTTTCCTGCATACTGAGTTTTACATTGAAATATTCATGAAAACAGGCTCTGTAAGAAGTCAAATTACTGAGACTCACCAATAGTGACTATAATTTGGGATCTGACAAAACCTTGATAAGAGCTTAAGTTTAGTTTGTTGCTTGTAGGAGTTTTTTTTGTCAGATTTTTTTTTACACATTTGTGGCATCAAACATTAGCAGGATCACACGAGTTTATCTCAAAAGATAAAAAATTGCACACAATAATGCTAATAAAACCGAAATAACTTCATTTTAACACACAAATAACCCCTGACATGGACACAGAATGGGTCAGGAAATGGAAAATAAGTACTTTTTTTGAGTCCGGAATTCCATCACAGTTGTTAAGAAAGTTTATTTTAACTTGTTACATTATCATCACACATAGACAGAATCTTAAAAAAAAAAAAAAGTTAAAATTGCATTTAAATCTCCTTTTTGGTATTATTTTTTTCAGTGATGTCTCTTGTAATTGTGGGAACATTTTTTTAAAATCTACATAATATTTTAAATGATAATTATTATGCATGGAGTGTGTGTCCCAAAACAATCTTGTTGGCATAAGCTTCTTAGCTTTAGAAGAAGAAAACAGTGAATCACATGAAACGATGGAATTGACATCATCAAACAGTTTTCCAAAATAATGAGTAGAGCAAAGCTATGTCCTCTCTTCTATTTTTCATATTTTTATAACATTGTCAGCCTTGATTGAATGTCTCCCTCCAGCTCATATTATCAGGATCAGACTAATTCTTTGGACTGTTTTCCATCAGTCAGTTTGTCCTCTTGGTCAGCAGTAACAGCAGCTAAATATCTAGCTTCTACTGCTGAGAAAAAGATCACATTAACATGGATTAGCAACCCTGTTACCGTGATTAGAGTAGGGAATATGGAATAAAAATGCTACCATTGATGTGTAAGATGAGTCAATCTAGCCTTTGATAGTTTATTACCTATTATTGATGAATATGGAGCAAGAGAATTGTAAAAGAGAAGGTTTATTTTTCAAAAATTTTGAAGCCGAAATGTCCTCCAGTTCTGGAATGACCCTTAAAGTGTGCGGTTTGGGTGCAGAGTTTACCTCGAAAACACAAGAATTTAAGGTTTTTCTTCCAACATTCCCTCCTCTTTCTCATTACTACAAGCTGTCAAGTTTAATCTGCACATTAAGAGTCATGAAACACATATGAAAAGTAGAATGGTGACTTTTCCAGCATGATCAGGAGGCTGAAATCTTAAATCCTCGCACAGAACAAAGTCACTCATAGGTCTGCCATGAACCAGCGGCGCCCTTCTGATCTTGAAAGTCCATATGATGAAAGTGGACTGGTGTGGCGTGTCCTCGGCAGCTCAGGGGGCGTCCTGGCCGCCGGTCCAGTTAGCAGCAGCTCAGGTGTGAGGAGCGCAAAGTTGGAACAGATGCTACCACTTTAATTACCTCACAAAGAGCCGACTTTCCCGTGATGGAGGAGACGCCAACACAGCTGGGTCCTGATGGATGCCAAACAACGCATGTCCACAAACAAACAAATCGCGTCGCTTCACCCGCGCTGAGCCAGATGTATTCAAATATATTCATGGTTAGATCTGTCAAATGTCAAGTGAGCTAATCTGGGAGATGGAATTTGTGGCACTCATGATGAAGGAGAATAGAGAATCTGCTACAATGAAAATAATATCCAGGATTGTTATTTTAACGGCGGGGTGAGTGTGAGGGCTGGAAGCGGCACCTGCTGACTGTCAGCCAATCCCAGAGCCAGGAAAAAGTTGTCAAAGTCAAAGCCAAATGATAAAATGTAGGTCAGGTTTCATTACGAACGGATTTATTTCAGGTATTTTTTCAACAAACGGCACAAACAACTATCAGAAAACAACAACAAGAATAGAGGAATTAAGCAGTCACGTTATCTCTGTCCTATATTTACAGCGTGTATAATAATGTAGGTACAACTGTTTCGCTCCATTGTGATTCGCTGCAGTGGCTGTTGATTGTGTTTGCCATTTGCAGCCATTTGCAGCAACTTGCTCACCAAACATTCAGAGTGGGAAAACAATTTAGATTACCAGCTTAAGCACAATGCAGCAGCAATTCCTTCCCTGTTTTGGCTTCACAAGATAATGCTCAGATGAGACTGGCTTGTGCTCTGAAATAAATTTTAGTGCAGTGAATGGCACAGCAGAAATCCACAGAGGATAGGTGTTGTTCATAAACAGGGTAAAGGATGTAGAACTGGATGTCTGGTGCCATGAACAGCAGGTTTATAGTGCACTGCGTTCACCCAATTAACCATTTAAACAAGTACCAATGATTACTATTACAAAATTATTTCATTATATTAATACTATCCAGACGAGTGGATCAAATCTAGGGAAGGATGATGGACTGAATTTCCTGGTAATTGTTTTCTTAAAGCCTGCTTCAATGATTCCGTCTTTCCTTACAAACATCATGCATTAAAAGGTCCCATATTCTGAAAATCCATTTTTATTGTGTTTTGTGTGTTTTATAAACTTGGAGATAAAAAATAAAACCAGTGAAAATAACAAGGCCATTGTTGCTGCCATTCCTCAAGCCCCCTATAAACTAGATAGACTCCCGGCTTTACAAACCACTAAGAGTTTGATCCAGTTTGTATGTAATAACTGGGAAACTACTGGTCATCCAGAGTGAGCCATTCAGAATGAGGTCAGATTTACTTACTTGCTATAGAAGTTTCTGCTGACTCCAAAAAGTCTCAGCTACAAGCAAAGCATGATAAAAGTCCCATTATTGGCTGCAAGAGTAAACACAAGAGTCCCAATGCACTCCCAGCATCTTAGGAACTTAAGATCCTTCGGATTTCTTTCATTTTTGATTGCAACAACCAACAACAATGACAAAATCATTACCATTAGCACATTATGTGGCTAACAAAACCCACTCAGCAAAAAGGACAGTGATATTGGAGATTTCTGAAAAATAGATTTTGCTCAATGTTCACCTGAACACGCGCTGATGTTGCTGAGTTAATTATGTAACAAGATGCTTAAAAAGGAAGAGTGAGTGATGAGGTTGAGCAGCAGTGATGGATGTAATCACACATTTTCTTTGCATCTGTAACCACACCAGACTGATGCCAAATGAGACATTACTGGCATAAAACTGCAACAAGCCAAGAATTTAAGCCCACCGGAGGTCAGAAAACAAGATTTTAAGAGGATATTATAAGCACCGCAAGATTTGGGGTGGTAGCTAGCAATTAAAGATCAACAGAGTATATCCAAGTGTATTAATGAAAATATGCCAGTTATATTCATGTGACTTAACTTGGCGACAAGTAACAGGGCTCTAAAGTGTGACCATTTTAGTCACACATGCAACCAAAACTCTGTCCAGTGAGACTCAGTATTTTCATTGGTCACACCAGTGACCACCTGACATTCTGTGTGTCTCTGTGTGACCTGTCCACATTGATAAAATAAGCTGTATCTGATGTAAATCTGACATTAGAACACCTCATTTCACTCTTTTTAAACAAGTTT
This sequence comes from Amphiprion ocellaris, assembly GCF_022539595.1. Classification (NCBI taxonomy): domain Eukaryota; kingdom Metazoa; phylum Chordata; class Actinopteri; family Pomacentridae; genus Amphiprion; species Amphiprion ocellaris. The sequence continues at coordinate 28,336,142 of NC_072786.1, read as the reverse complement.
TTGGTCAAACAAGCGTCTGAACTACTACAGTAACTGAGCGGAGACTAGAAGCTTCTCTGTGCACAGCCACTGAGCTACCTTCTACAGATGTTTGTGACCAGTTCAGGAGACATCTGTACATTGTAGCTTCAATAAAACAACCTGGTTTACACTTTGGCACAAGTCTCAGCATGTACACAGTTTGAGGTCACTTAGAAATGTCCTTATTTTTGAAAGAAAAGCATTTTTTTTCCAATGAAGATAGCATTAAATGAATGATAAATCCAGTGTAGACATTGTTAATGTGGTAAATGACTATTCTAGCTGGAAACAGCTGATTTTTAATGGAATATCTCCATAGAGGTACAGAGGAACATTTCCAGCAACCATCACTCCTGTGTTCTAATGCTACATTGTGTTAGCTAATGGTGTTGAAAGGCTCAATGATGATTAGAAAACCCTTGTGCAGTTATGTTAGCACATGGATAAATGTGGGAGTTTTCCTGGAAAACATGGAATTGCCTGAGTGACCCCAAACTTTTGAACGGTAGTGTACATCCGTAACACAGCACCATTTATCACCACAAGTGTGTTGTGGGAAACACTAAAATATGACAAAACAACTAAGGTGTTTATTGGATTCACTGTAAAGAGTGCAGCATGATAATGGCTGGGGACAATGCTTTTGACGTTGGAGAATCTGCACACTGAACTGAAGCGTGATAAAAGCAAAACGTCTCCAAGAAACTCGTAATAAGGAGCAGCCCCAGGCAGCAATAAACCAAAGCAGAGAAGAGTTAGAAACTAACTTTAGGGTAACTTTAAGTGCCAGATTATAATAAAAAAAAAAAAGAACAGATGAAAGTACAAAACATTTATCTGCACCTTAAATCAGTCATTTAGACAATGTGTTCAGAAATGTGTATGGAACTGATATAAATGAAAATGAAAAAGTTAGGTGCACCAGTGCAAGCAATGTAAAAAGTTATCATTGGTTCTCACTAATGGTTTTAGGATTAGTGTAAAAATAAGTAATAACAGAATCAGCCTTTGCAGATTGCCCTTCTTGGTTTAAAACCAGACAACGCTTTCTCATTTGTCAGAATAGCAGTCGGCGGATCTGAGCACCAGATTAGGATCAAATAATTATTAATAAAATATACGCGCCTCAACCTACAGTATCCTTCAGGCATGGTTAAAATTTGGGCATAGTTAGCTAACACTATGTTATGCTTTGACTGTGTTTTCTACATGACAAGGCCAAAAATAGCTGCATACATAACAGTTCCAACGAGATCACCACTGAAATGCAAATTTCAAGCCACAGAAAAACACCAAAATGAGCACAATTCCCACAAATGTATCCAGCCTCCACACCGATGTTGTAAGAAACGTTACATAAGGGAGGAATTAAAACTAAAACAGCACAAATACGGGAGGCAATGATCAAATACACGACACAGGACATGTCTGATGTCGCTGCTTTTCATCATTACCAGTCTACACAAACTGACCTCCCGCTCACCACATCATCTAACAATGCTGTGACACAATCAGAAATAAACTTAGTCGCTCTCTGTCAAATGCATCATTATCCTAAACACAATATGTCTGGCAAACAATGCCTGTTTGTCTTGTTTTGGAGTCTAACAATGCCTCTCCTTTTGCAATATGGAGCATTCCAAAGCTCCCCCTGTAGACTCGTTGTTTGAGGCCGAGGTTGGGCAAGACAGCCCTGGACTGAATGTTTACATAAATGAGCCAATTTAGCTGCATTTCAGAGAACTGGGCCGGCTGGCAGGCTGACTGGCTGCTTTAACCACACACACACGGATGGGCACCGACAGGAACTCACAATAAAAATCACATAACAAAGCACAGAATCTACCAGTCCAGTGGACCATGTTAACAAATTACCAAGTGGCAAAGATGCAAAACGAGATCTCTTTATTCGGCATGCTAAAACGTGCTATTCCCAGATTTACCACGTCCAGGGAAGATAAATTACGAAACGGAAAGAAAAGCAGCTGCGCTGGGGTTGAGAAATCCTGATGTTTCTGGTTGTTAGCGTCCCTGTCAGCTTGGCCTAGCATGAAAGAAGAGTAAGGGACACTACAGCGGGGGAGCATAGCCAGGTCATGACAGAGCGACGGCCAAGGTGGAGGAAAAGGCTGCAAATATGACAAAAAGCAGGAGGAGTAAAGTGAAATGAGCACACACACACACACACACACACACACACACACACACACACACACACACACACACACACTGATTGTGCCAATCCGGTGCCAGTAAATTGCTCTGTGCTGGAGAGCTTAGGGAGGCATCAGAGCGCCTGGACAGCATCCTGCTCTGAGCTGCAGATCCCAAGCCGACTGAATGTGGATGCTTGGACCAGTCGGCTGGATCAGCTGCTAATACACAGCCTGGGACCAGGGAATTACTGAGTAAGCACTGAGCCCCGTGCAACCGCTAGCAACACGCACTCACAGAACACGCACATGCACACAAAGTGTCTGGTGGCAGGAACGCACGGCATTCGTGCAGATCCTCCCGTCACGAAAACACTGATGTACATCGCCGTGAACACGAGGCCTGAAATAAATAATGGAACACAAAGGCTTTTTTTGTTGCTTTATGTCAGCATATATCAGGTTTTAGCTTATTTAGGGGGAAAAAAACAACATCACCAAACCGATGCTCTGCAAAATATAATATAAAACATTACATATGAGTTAAAGTTACTCATCTGCTTCATTTTGTTAGCTATAACAAGAGTGTCAAACTCATTTTAGTTCACATTCAGCCCAATTTGATCTCAAGTGGGCCGGACCAGTAAAATCACAGCATTAAAACCAATAAATAACCACAACTCCAATTTTTTCCCTTTGTTTTAGTGCAAAAGTGCTCACATTTAAGAAATTGTCTTTTGACAAAACAATATGAACAACCTGAAATTTCTCAAGAAAAATAACTTCAATTTCAACATCATGCCTCAGTTTATCATTTCCACATTACAAATGATAGATCATAGTTTATCTACAAAGGCACAAAACATTCAGTCACAGATATCTGGAACTGAATGATACAGTATTTACAACAAATTCAGACAAAAAAAGACATAAAACAAGACAAAATATTCTAAAAATGAGAAACAAAATGACAAAAACAAAACACAAAACAACAAAAATGAGAAACTGACAAAAAATGAGACATACAACACAAAATAAAACAAAAAAGACAAAAAATTTGACAAAAAAGTTACAAAGCAACAAAAAAATGGATAAATGACAAAAATGAAACTAAAGATTACATAAATGACACAAACGAGACAACAAATGACAAAGAGGGGAAACAAAATGACCAAAAAAAATGGACAGACAACACAAGCGAGACAAAAAAAAACAAAACGACAAAAACAATGCTCAAAACTATGAATAAAGCAAAACACAAAATGACAAAAAAATAACACAAAAACCACAAACAAGACAAGAAGGAAACACGAAACGACAAAAAAACGTGAGACAATGACAAAAGACAAAAATCAACCAAAACAAGACAAAATATTACAAAAATGAGACACAAAACAACAAAAGTTTAATGAATAATCTAGTATTTTACTTTATGATCAAAACAACTCGTCAAAGCCTCGAAATTATTGCAAATTTATAGTTTTACAAATTTACAAATTGCAGTTAATGTCATTTTGTAATTTTTACACTTTATAATGTTGTCCCATGGACCGGATTGGACCCTCTGGTGGGCCGGTTTTGACCTGCGGTCCACATGTTTGACACCCCTGGTCTATAACTCAGAAAATAGCTTGAATATTAGCATTCTTACACCTCATTTCCACAAAACTCTGTTTGTATATGAATCAGCTGGAACTCCATTCATTGCTATGAGCATCAATATGCTTCCATTTTTTCCAGTCCAGTATTGGCTTCCTTGAAAGAAATCTAACTTTTGCTGTGTATATTTACCAAAGAATCTTGTTTAGCTAGCTTGCATAATCCAGCTGAAGTTCATGTACAGTTTTTTAGAAGATCAAATCATCAGTAAGGATGTTTGGGGTGTGAGAGCCAATAAAAATAAACACATTGGTCAAAAGTTGTTGCAACATTTCAGGTAAACTGACTGATTACAACCAGAATAAGTTGCCAGAAGACTTGTTTTCTCGCCAGTTCATATCAACTTGTATAGACTTTAAAAAAGGTAATATGACATCCTTCTCTCTTCTGCAGTTTTTTTTATTTGTAGTATCAGAGAAACATTCCAAAGCCAGTCTGTTGACCTTGAAGAGCTGTCGCATAAAAACGTCTCCAGGAAATGAAAACTTGTGCAGCTACGTTATTACAGACGAACCTCCTGGAGGAGCTTGACCTCTGCCTGCACTGCCAGCTAATGCTCAGAACGATGTTTTAAAAGTAAGCAAATGGAGCGAATCTAAACACAAACTACTTGTGTTCATTTGTCTTTACTGCTTAATGCTAATCACAACCTACTACATCTATAGTAGCATTTAATAGCACTTAGCTAGATGTTGAATCTTCTCAACATTAAACTATTCATAAACTCAGTCTAATATTTGATCATGTGGTCAGCTATAGGGCGTTATAGGGGGGCTCTGGTGTTGTTTAAACTACACTACCACTAAACAACAATGTGGACAACAAAACATTCTCAAAAACATATATGTGCTTGCTGGAGGTCATTAAGCATCACAGAAGACTTTGTCATGGTGCCCCTTTACTAGCTAAACCCCTACTATATGCCTTCTGGAATTGTCACAGTATTAAAGAGTAAGAGGCTCCATCTGGGGGTGCAACAAGGTACTACAACTAATGTATAATACTTGGAAAAATGGTGTCAGATTGGGACTCGGTATTAGCAGATACTAAGTATTTAATGACTCGGAAAACCTGAAAAATACTGCAGGTGCATCAGACTCTGAGCTGTATCCATCATTGCCACTATATAAGACACTTTCTCTGATTTGGACACATGATTTTCTTTGAAGTGAAACAGTTAGCTTTTCTCTGAAGTGGAAGCATCACATAAAACTTTGTCATGGTGCCCCTTTACTAGCTAAATCCCTGCTATCTGCCTTCTTGACTCACCACAGTATTTAACAGTAAGAGGCTCCATCTGGTGGCATAACAAGGTACTACAGCTAATGTACAACAATTGAGGTGTGTGTTTTCTGGAAAAATGATGTTGGATTGGGAGTAGTAAATATTTAATGACTTAAAAAGCCTGAGAGATACTGCAGGTCCATCAAACTGTGAGCTACATGCATCATCGCCCCTGTAGAAGATGCTTTTTCTCACATTTGAACACAAGATTTTCCCTCAAGTGGAACAGTTAGCTTTCCTCTGAAGTGTATTTCTGTGATGGCTCCCCAGTCAAGACCACTTCCTTTAGTACAAAAAACCTACCAGAAAACAACCCACTTTCCCACTAGGGTACGCTGGCCTACTTCCCAAAGTACTCGCGTCTGGCAGCGGAGACATAAAACCTCTGTAGGGTGATTCTACGAAACCCTTTCACTATATTTAAACCTCTAATTCCCTCAACCTCTTGTTGTGGGTCCTTCTTTTCTCCAAATCTCTCTGCTTCCCTGTGTCCATGTGATATATGGGGGTTTATTTGTGGCGGCTTTTTGATTGTGCACTCTCTTATCCGCCGTTTGTGGGGCCTCAAAGGAGCACGTGGATCGATGGGATGTTTAACATACTCCCTCCCGTTTTCTAAAGCCTGCAGCGAACAAGCCCCTCGCCATCGACCCATAACCCCACCCGCTGGCACAGATCGAAGGCCCTCCCGTCACATGACCGCCTTACACAACACTCACGGGAGGTCCTCTGCTCACCAGGCCGCCTCCCACTTCCTGCTCAGCTGCCGGTTACCGGGGTGAACCATCGCCATGGGCAACGGACCAAAAGAGAAGGAGGAGGACCGGGAGAAGGGAGGTGAGTCGGAGAGGAGATGTGAATAGATGTGAGAAGAGGGCATGAAATCGATGAGGCCATGCAACAGCTTTGCAGCTCATGTGCCCACACACTGAGATAGAGATGCAGACGGCAACACGCACACACACACACACACACACACACACACACACACACACACACACACACACTGTAAAATAGAGAACGAGATGACCTGGCATTCATGACTGCCAACAATCTCATCCATATTACAGGAAGGAGTGACAATGATACACACAGTCCTCCCTCACAAGTTAAATGTTTCATCCATTTTTAGACTGCACAAATTAATCTTCTCCACCTCCACTGACATGAATATGAGTTTTAACTTTAACTCTCCTATAATTAAAGCAGGGCTTTAGCATTTCATGGAGGAGATTTCGAGAGTTTCATTTTTCACAGAGCCTCTGTTGCAAAAGGTCTTGTGTTTCTTTTAAATGTCACTCTGCTAAAAACGGGCTGCGTTTAAGCGGCAGTAGGACTAGTGATATTTAACAGGGAGAGAAATTAGAGCGGCTGGGAGAACACTCTGCTTGTCAACCTCCCAGCCGCTGATATATTTATAAAGAGACATCTATGGCAACGGCTAATACCTGACAGAATTAAAATGTGTCTCTGAGATACAAAGTCGCTAAAGACGTCCACAAGAAGTAATTTCATCAAAAGTTTCAGCTTGGAACAACGAGTCAAGAATCATTCTGTACCTAAGATTCTAAATTAAAACAAGCAGAGCTTTATTAAAGTTTCAACCACGTGTATTTTTTTTCCAATCATCACCAATGCAGCAGCAGCTATTCTCTTTTCATTTGATAGTTCTAACTAAACTAAGAGTTTTCTATGTTTTTCCTCAAGAATTTTATTGCTGTTGATGGCAAAAGGCCCCCAATAAGGACGAGCAGTGAAATTATTAAAGACCAGAAGATCAATAAGCACCGACGTTATCAGCTCTGCTTCTGGAGGAGTTAAGACGATAGATTTCCTATTTATTACTATTGCTATATAAAAGGAAACCTGCACATTTTTACCTCAACAACTTTATGACGCATTTTTGTATTTGTGGTTCCACCTTACCTGACAAACTCTTTGGCAAATAAGAGCGAAAACACAGTCTGTTGAAATATCACAAACAATCATAGAAAAGTACAGTTTTTGAAACATATTCATCTGAATATGGGTTAACCCTCCTATTACCTTCAAATTTACTAACATCATTTGTCCCTCAGGCTCAGTTTGACTCCAACAATTTAAATCTCCAGAACAATAAAATCTCACTGACTTTTTGGTGTTTCAGTGACTTTATATTATTTCAAAGTACATAATTTTTTTTACCTACAACATTTGGAATGAAAAACAATTTCTGTTAGAATAGTAACATGTTTTATGTTCAGGGTCAATTCGATCCCAGGAAAAATGAGACAATTTTCAAAAAGTTCAGGGTCCTAAAGTTTTTTGAAGATTCTAAAATTGCATGTTATGGTGACCTCAATATCATCCAAAACAACCAAAACAAGATTGTGTAAAACATTATTTACTCTGCCAAGGAACGTGGCGGCGTTTTCTGACGATCGGCATATGTTTGTCTGTCTGTTCGCAACGTTACTCAAAAACGGACTAATGCCTAATGTAAAATAACATTAAAAACCTTTAACTGAATAATCATAAAATTTCAATCTTTTTATTTTTAAGCAAACTGAAGTTTGTTGACAAATTAACGTACATTTGCAAAATTAGGCATGGAGTTATGTGACGATTGTCGTACGTCTGTCTGTCCATCTGTCTGCAACATTACTCAGAAATGGATTAACGGATTTGGATGAAGATTCACAGGGAAGGTCAGAAATGACACAAGGACCAAGTGATTAGATTGTGGCAGTGATGCAGCTTATAGTCTGGATCCACGGATTTGTTAAAGATTTCTGTATCATTGCCAGATAGAGGCACAGCGTCACTGTAACCATGACAACAAGTGAACACTACGTCAGCTGCCTGCTGATGATCACATGATTGTGATCCTACTACAAATCCACCACTGAGGACTTATCAGGACTTATCCATCAGAAATGATCCAAGGAACAACTGATTAAATTGTGGGGGTGTTTCTGAGTCCCATCAATTCCTGCCGCCCGCTACATATTTAGGTCACGTGATCCGTCATCTGTACATAACGTACACATGCAGAACACATGCCTGTGCTTAGCACAAGGTCACTTTGTTTGTGGGTACATCTATATTAAATGGACACATTCTATGTTGCCGTGATTTCTGATCATCAATACCTAATAAACAAATGCTGTATTTCAAAAAAAAAATATACTGCATTCTTGACAATGCTGTATGGGGAAAGGACAGCCTTGGTGGAGTACTGTGCTCTCTGTGCTTTTCTTGTTCTTCTGTGTTTTATACAAATTGTCAGATTGGCCTCAACGAACTGATGCAGACAACATGTGTACAGGACATTTGAAAACACATCATCACGTTTATTTTATGTTTACCCAGTTGTCCCCATCAAATTAGGAAAAGTCTATAAATATGAATCAAAAAAATGATGTCACTCATTTATTGAGAGATGTTAAAAATTGAATGGGGTCAAATTGACCCCAAAGATAATAGGCAGGTTTAATATAAGCAACTGTAAGTGACTGCATCCCCAAATCCATTTGAAATGGTCAAATTAGTGAAATTTAGTTGTAGGGGGACTGCAGGCAAACCGCTTTATTTTGACTTACTCTCTAATGCAGCATTTGTATTCGCAGCTGCACAAGAAATCACATTTTTGAAGTGAAACTCTTAATAACAAATTAAAAATACTGTCAATATTAAGTTCTGTATTCAATTTTTTAACTTGAAAATGAAGAGTGAAAGTGAGGAAAAATCACAAAGACAGAAAATAAAGCAATGTCGATTCTGTTCTTAATTTCTTTTCTCTTTCAATAAAATAACAAAAGCATCAAGAATCACATTAAAGCACCAGACTGCTAAGTGGTATCTGTTAGAGTTAAAGCAGCATGAAAAAACCTTAACACCATCCATCTCCAACAGACTTTAAACCACCATCGAACACAACGTTGTTTATAAAAAATAAAATAGATTAAATCTGTGACTATGTTCAAGATATCACTATTTCGTAGTGATAGAAGAATGTCGGGATTACAGTTCGCCACCAATGGTAATGCCCAGATCAATGAAGAAGATTTAGACGACCTCGAGATGCAACAAATTATCCAATAAAATAGATTGTCTTCTTCACATTTCATTATTCTTCTTTTCTACAGAAGGGGGAAGATAAACTCGTGACTGGTCAGTTTCTTATTAGAACTGCACATCAAGTTTATTGGAGTACGTTTTAGCGGCATTAAATCTGAAATCTAAAATAAAAAGAAAAGCTAGACTAACGAAAAAAGAGGAGAAACCACCAACATCAGAGAAACATGAAGGAGGTGAGTTTGCACCTTTTGCTAATATTGTCTCTTGAATTCCGGCTATTGAAGTTAGAATGTTGTCGTCTCATGTCTTTCGATGTACAGAAACAGAGGATTTGATGTGGGTTGAACCAATTAAAGGGTAAAATTTCCAAAATAAGCCAAAGACTTCAATTCAAAATGTATTTTTGCATCAAAACTGAGAAAGTCTAGTGGTAGACTTTCGACACCAGCCACTAATGCAGTAAAAACCATCTTTATGCATGAGGTAAAAGCAGACCAGCAGTGCACCTTAATTAGGTAGAAGTAGTAGTTTATCAGTGTAAAATACAGTATTAGAATTATTTTTTTAGGGTTGAGCAATCTCCATTTCTTAGACCACGAATGCTCATATTTTTGGCACCTGATCTGGTCTTTGAAGGAATCACACAGACTAACTTAAGGATGCTGTATGTAAGTTCTGTTACTTATAACCAACTATCTCATGTTTTCCTACCTGTGGGCTGCTCAGGTCACTCGATGCAACCCTGCTGCCTCTTTAGTGACGCACATAAACTCGTCTTGGAATCCAGCTGGTGAAAGTAGTTCTTGTTCCTCAGAAGATCTGCTGCAAGTCGAGGACAGTTAAGCCTGCAAGTTTTAAAATCAGACAAAGAATACATGTGATTTTCTTGAAATGTCACAATTTTAGGCTTTAATCTGAACAGAACCGCATGCAATATGTTGAAAATCTGACGTTGCTTTCTGTTTTTACATTTTCAGGTGATGACAAGTAGCATAATTCTGGCAATCTTTGAAAGAAATGAAGTCTTTCAAAACTGCCAGAGGATTATCAGGTTTGAAGGGTTGAAAAGCTTAAAAAAAAGATTGTGATGATCGTATCACCGTGAACCTTTGCCTACTTCTTTATTTACATCAGTTGTCACATGGAAATGCCACAAAAAACAGCCATCAAATGTCCCTGAAAAATGCAATAATCAATCAGAAATTTTGCAAAAAATGGCTTAAGTGTGACACACTTAGAAAATGCCTTTATATCTGTAAACAGAATTACTTTTTTGGGGAATTTTTCATGTATGCATTTGCCAACCCCATATTGCCAGCATCATCTTTCAAGAGGCTCCACCTGGTGGCACAACCAGGTACTACAGCTACTCTACAATACTTGAAGTGTCTATTATCTTTGGAAAATACACACAAAATGAAATGACTAATTGGACTAAGAGCAATAGAAACATCATCGGGACATTGCTACTACTAATGATGAGACATTATGTATTCAGGTTTTGGTTTTTTTTTTTGGATGTCCATCTTCCAGAATAGTGCCTGTGTGTTTTACATTTCTTCATTCATAACATGCTTCAAAAGGATGTACATTTTGGCTTTTTCTTAACATGATGATATATGGGCTGCTGACTAAGTCAGTATTTGTAGGATCTAAAAATCTTCTCCATGGCGACACTGAGCACATCTTCCAGATCTGACCTCTAAAGTCATCAAGCAAAACAGAATTTTTTTCTTCAAACAAAATCTTATGCTTAAAGAATAGTAGGAAAAAAAATGCTGTATCATTCAAAAATGTTGCAAAAATGTTGCAAAAAAAAGCAGCATAAAAGCACAACACCAGCCATGAAATGCCCTTAAATCTGTAAATGCAATTAGTTTTTGGAATATCTATTATCCAAATATTTGCACAAATGTTTTTTGCGAAAACAGTAATGCCTCTTTGTTGGGTATCTACAGTATTAAACAGTAAGAGGCTCCACCTGGTGGCACAGCCAGGCACTAGAGCTGATCGACAGTACTTGGAGTACGCATTATCTAGGAAAAAAGACATAACAGATGCTTCAGAAGGATGTATGTATGTATGTACATTTTGGCTTTTAACATGGTAATCTATGTGCTGCAGCCATTGCAGCTCCTAGAGGCTTTATTAAAACCAGACAGAATTGAACACAGCTTCCAGATCTGACCTCTTAAGGCGTCAAACAAAACAGAATTAGTTGATTTTTTCTACAAACAAAATCTTAGGTTCAAAGAATAATTCCAAAAAATGCTTACAAGCTACACACTAGAGACCATTTTAAATGGGAATCCAGTTGTACCAGAGGAGAATGATATTGCTAGACAGGCAAAAATAAATAAATAAATCTGATTTATCGAGGGGCCGATCTGTCCAGCTGTCAAATATTCCTTTAACGAACCACCTCCACACACCTCTCTGACTGACAGAGCGCTGACCCTCTGCAGCTCGGCGGCCACTCGGAGGGGGTCAGCTCTCCAGCCGCCCAGTTTCAACTCGAGCCTCAGCTGTGCGGAGGGAGACGAGCGCAACCGCACAAGAGCCTCCATTACGGCTCCGGCACAAGAGCCCCGCTCCATTATGGCTTTCACATAAGGGCCTTCATTCGGGCTCTTAGTCATTCTAATGAGCTGTGCTTCGCGGCTCTGCAGAGCCTCTGACTCGGTCTGTGCCGGGGCCCCGTGTAACAGCTCCCACGCGACTCCAGGCAGCCCCTAATGCAGAAGAGCGCTCAATGAGGATTGTGATTTTTTTTTTTTTTTTTTTTTTTTAGTTCTGTAATTGTGAAGCTTCAGAGGGCTCTTAGGCAGAGATTTAATGGCGTCTAATGGAATCTCATCACAGAACAAGAGAGGGAAGAGGACGGAGAGCGAGAACACTGACTAATGTCTCTGCATACTTTCACTTTGCCGATTGCCCTTAAATCCGTAAATGCAATTATGTATTTTTTTTTTGAATGATGTACAGTATTTTGCACGTATGTTTTGGCATCGATGCGCGTTTATTTACCCTCACTCAAAGCAGAAGCAGCAGGATCCGGGATGCAAGATGTCACTGGGGACTATATGTACCTCAACATGACAGAAAAACTAGTAAATGTGCATTTCTCTGTATCTATTCAAGCCTGTCTGCATCTTTAACTCCCACTGGTCTCTGCCTTTTCCTCCTCCACTCCTCTCCTTTCCCTTTACTTCCACCTAAAGCAACGAATGACAGCCTTTTTTTTCCAAATCCCTTTATCCCCTCTGCAGCCATCTCATATTTCTCTCGCTCTTGACCACGCAAAACTGTCTCGCTCCCTTTTTTTTGTCTCCCAGCTGGTTCAGGTTAAAGCTTCCCACTCACATCTTAAAATTTGCCTCTACAGCACAGTTAAAAAATGACAAGTTATTGCAGTGTCAGCGGTCATGGTTAAATGCCAGACCGCCAATGTGCACGCTGGAGACCACGCATCCAGACAAGTCGTTGCTCACCGCATAGATCTCCAAGTGACCCGTCTTTAGCAAAAAGGCTTCACAGTCTGGAAAGTAGCAGCAGCAGCATCCGAAGGTACAGCGAGAGCACAGAGAAGCTATGTATAGAAACCGACCACCACAAAAGCCTTTTAGATGAGGTTACAAATGCAGAGCTTCAAGAAATTCATTCTGCTGTGAGAAAAATGTCTCCATCAATGGCCACGTATACAATGAATAGACATGAAAGCAATATTCCTTCCACTGAATGCAGAAGTTTTCTTAACTGAAAGTCAAATTCATGTGTCAGGTTTCACTTTGGACACCAGACTTTGACATAAATATGCCAATAATACACTCACCAGCCACTTCAGCAACAGGTACTCCTGTTTAATTGCTAAGCAGCCAATCACATGTCTGCAACTCAGTGTATTTAGGCATGTAAATATGGTCAAGATAATTTGCTGAAGTTCAAATCGAGCATCAGAATGGGGAAGAAAGGGGATTTAAGTGATTTTGAACATGGCATGGTTGTTGGCACCAGACGGGCTGGTCTGAGTGTTTCACAAACTGCTGATCTACTGGGATTTTCACTCACAACCATGTCTAGGGTTTACAGAGAATAGTCTGAAAAAGAGAAAATATGTGGCAGTTGTGTGGACCAAAATACCTTGTAGATGTGAGAAGTCAGAGGAGAATGGACAGACTGGTTGGAGATGACAGAAAAGCAACAGTAACTCAAATAACCACTGGTTAAAACCAAGGAATGCAGAATACCATCTCTGAACACACATCATGTCCAACCATGAAGAAGATGGACTACAGCAGCAGAAGTCTGCAATTAAAATAAACTTTATCTGAATTAGATGCATCCTTTCAGAGACAAAAAATTAGTTACACCAGATGAGATGCTACACTTTACATGCTCCCTAAACACCTCACAGTAGATGCTGGCTAGTTCACTGTGGACGGAGAAGTTTGCAGTCTCCACTCAGTTATTGCAGTGCAGCAACTCAATCAGTTGTGACCAAAACTTACTTTTGTAGTTTAAAAAAGTGAAAAAATGTCTTCTAATGTCAGATTTATCCTTTTATTTGCATTGTTCGCTTTCTCTGAGAAGCTTAAACATCAATATCGCAGATAAAATTCCAGAGTTTTATTTAGAAGACGCTTTTTTTGGAAGTGACGTACACTACCGGTAAAAAGTTTTAGAACCCTGGATCCAGCAGAACATCCCCAGACCATCACACTTCCTCCTTCATGTTGGACAGTTGATGTTCCACACTGAGGAACCATCCTTTCTCCTACTGGACGGCTACAAACATCCTGCTGATGAACCAACGATTTAAAATTTTCATTTATCAGTCCATAATGCCTTCTTCCAGTCTTCAGTAGTCCATTGGTGGTGTTTCATGGCCCATTCAAGCCTCTTGATCTTATTCTGCCATCTTAGCAACGGCTTTCTGCTGCAGCTCCACCTGTCAAACCTCCGTTAAACTGAGACTTCTTCCTACGACCACTATGAAGCTGATTGAAGCTGTTGTCCTGTGAGCTCCTATTACCAAGCTGTTGACTCTCAGAAACTTGTCTTCAGGTTCTGTTGTGACTTTGGGTCTTCTAGATCTCTTCCTGTCAGAGTTTCCTCCAGTTTCTGAGCCTTTGATGGTGAAGAAACATGGACTCACTGACACCTGGACTTTCTTCACAATGTCTCTGGAGGAAAGATCTACATTTTCAAGTGTTATGATGGTCCGTCTCTTCTGTTATTAATTACCTTTTCGTCACCATTTTTATAGCAATACACTACTTTCTGCAGTACAGTACTGTTCCAGTAATGCTCTGGAGGGTTCCACGGTGTGTTCCAACACTACTTTTATGCAGACAGAGGGGGTTGGAAGTAATCTAGAAAGTTGGGACACCTGTAGGATTTGGTAGCACCAACTTTGAAGGCTTGATCAACCTCCATTGATGCAGAACAGCTTTAGGTAGTTAACCCATTTCTTGTTCCCTGAAAAAATGTTTTTTTGTATAATTCTAAAATGTACATTATTTTTCAGTTTTGGGTAACCTTGCTTTTTTTTTTTTTTTTTTTTTTAAACCTCTGATAGTTCACCACTTACCTTTGGACCATTTCAAGCTATTCATTGGACTTGAATTACTTGATTTTCAATAAAAAAAAAAAATGGAAAAATTGGGGCGTGCTAAAGCTTTTGACCAGTAGTGTACATCTGAGAGTAGATACAACAAAATCATGATTGTGCTGTGATATTTGATTAACTGTGCAGCCCTAATGGATAGCCACAACTAACGTTACATGAACATTTTTACCTAAACACCTGGCATGCAGGCTGCAGCAGATGCTAGCTAGTTTACTGTGGAAAGAGAAGCTTCTAGTCTCCACTCAGTTATTGCAGTGCCACTACACAGTTATGAGTAAAAATTGTTTTGAAAAAGGTATTTTAATGTCATATTTACGCTTTTATCTGCATGAATTGTTTTCTTTGAGCAGAACATGCAGCTCAAACATCAACATGGCAGTAGATTGAGTTTGTTTCAATAGCAGGAAGCTGATACCATGAATGATATTCAGTTGAGCGACCCTGATAGACAAACAAATTGACAGCACGATATCAAAACAAGTATAAAACATTTTTGCAGGCATCTTATGTGACCAACTCCAAGCTTCAGTTTAAACAAACTGGGCTGACATTTGGACTTTCATTTGAGATTAAAGGTCTCTCAGATGTCAGTTGGAGCGTCATCCACTAAGGCGCGACGTTCTTATCTCGCTCAGCTGCAGCATGAAAGTGAGTTTTTAGTGTTGCATCTCCCTTTGGTCCATGCATTCAAGTGATCACTTCATCATCCATTTCTTACCTCCTCCTGAGCTACAAACACTGCTATAATCCTGTGGCCTGGTTTCAATTTAAGGAACATGGAGATAAAACACATCTCACAAGACAATGTTGGCCAACAGTTCATTCCCGTGGGGATTAATTCCCCACGGATATTAACGGAAATGCAATTATTTTGCATGCAACCATATGGATAATGTCATTAGTAACTATAAAACCAGTGGTACAGTATGTTATATTTAATAGCAGTGGCATTCAGCAGCAGGCTATTAAAGATTAAATACAGTATACCATCCTCACTTCCTGAAATTGTACACTCATGTTCTACAAAGAGAAGCATCCGCACAGAAATCTAAATGAGGTGTTTTTTTTCCCACCACGCATGGCAGCGTTGCATTCAGCATGTGACAGCCAGCTAGAGGAATATATAGAGAGAAAGAAGACATCGAGGGAGATCAAAGGTTGACACGCTGACAGCTGTCTTTGATTCACCTGTAAGCCTTCGCGAGCGTGCACACACACCACAGAGTGCATGCCAGCGAATACACAACCGCACGCAACGGGGGTGACAGCAACGGAGCGGCGAATTTACATTAATAACACTTCTTGTTTTTCTCCTCACTTAGACAAGAGATATTTGAAGCATTTATTAAATTATTAATCTATTTATTTATTCATTTAGTCAGTCAGTCAGTCAGTCATGTTTTTTTCATGGCTGAGAAGCTCGGTGTAATTTCATTGAGCTACCAGATGGTTGAGGGTTTAATTAACAACTTCAAAAGCAATAACTGGAGAGCCGGCCAAATATGCAGAAACACACACATGCATGCACACACACTGTTAGATGCCTGCGCACAAAGTCCTGTGCGTCACCCGCAACCCGCTTAATAATTCATACACCACAAAATTCAAATAGAAAAAGTGGTCATTGTGCTCGCTGTGTGTTTAGGTACAGTTCTCTCTACTGCTCCCCAGACTGTCTGTGGAGGCGATATGCTTGGAGTGGAGGGGAGGCGCTGTGGATGAGCTCTGGGCTTTCAGACTGCAAGTCACACCCTGCTGATTGGATCTTAAGAATCAAGAATAGATTAAAAAAAATAGAAAAAGGCACACTATATACATCCATCCATTATCTATACACCGCTTCAGCCTCAGTCAGCTCTCGGGGGGCTGGAGTCTATCCCAGTTCACTTGGGGCAAAGGCAGGGGACACCCTGGACTGGTCACCAGTCTGTCACAATGTTACAAAGAGATAAACAATCACACTCACATTCACACTTATGGACAATTTAGAGTCACCAGTTAACCTCAGCATGTTTTTGGACTGTGGGAGGAAGCTGGAGAACCCGGAGAAAATGTATAGTGACAACATGCAAAATCCATGCAGAAAGATCCCGGGAAGGCTAGGACATGAACTGGGGATCGTCTAGCTGCAAGATGAAAGTGCTAAACACCAATCTACTGTGCAGCCCACACTATATACAAATAAAATAAAATACTCAGAGGATTGTAAAATGAGCATTGAGATGGGTGGTAAAGTGCAGTCCAGTGCAAGCCCCGGTTCTTTATTGTACATAGTGTCTCTGTTTGTGTGTGCAGGGGGGATATGGATTGTACAGCTCTGGGATCAAAACTGTTTTTCATTCTGGAAGAGAGAGTTTTTAAGTTTCTGTACCGGCTACACAGTGGCTTGGTGGCTAGCACTTTTGCCTTGCAGCTGGAAGATCCCTTGTACGCATCCTGGCTTTCCCGGGATCTTTCTGCGAGGGTTTTCTCTGGGTTCTCCGGCTTCCTCTCACAGTCCAAAAATATGCTGAGGATAATTGGTATCTCTAAATTTTCCATAGGTGTGAATGTGAGAGTGATTGTTTGTCTCCCCATGTGACCCTGCAATAGACTGGTGACCTGTCCAGGTGTCCCCTGCCTTCACCCAGAGTCAGCTGGGATAGACTCCAGCTCCCCATGACCCTAATGACGACTAAGCGGTTTATAGATGGATGGCTGTTTCTGTACCGTTTACCCAGGAGAAGCAGAACCAACAGTCCATTTCCTGGGTGGGTGGGGTCATCAGCGATATGTCAGGCCTTCCTCTGGACCCGGCCCGCATATATTGAGTCCAGGTCTGGATAAGGACTTCCCACAATCCCCTGTGCTGTTTTCACTACCCAGGCTAAGTCCTTTCTGTCCTGAGCTGTGCAGCTGCCAGCTGAGGATGGTTTCTATTGTGGCTCTGTAGACATTTGCCAGGAGCTGAGGGGAGAGACCAGCACGTTTCAGCTTTCCAAGGAAGAAGAGTCTTTGTTGAGCCTTCTTTACTAGGTGAGCTGTCCAGGGTTATGTTAATACGAGTAGCGCGGGGCAAAGAGCCTTTAACCCGGCCGGAGGGTCAGACTGCCTCTGCAGTTTCTGGCTCTTTTCTTCAGACAACAAGACAGATAGTTGCAGTATGCTCTTCAGCATAGAGTCCATTTACTGCTGTTACTGGCAACAAAAACACTCACGAGAACTGAAAACAGAAAGTCATCCTCAACAACTAAACCCTATGGTAGGACAACATATCAGCATCCGATATAGCTTACTACCAAAACTTCCAAAGTGTTATTTAGCAATTATTAATTTAATTTACAAAATTACTTCCGTTCCTGGCTCATATACAGCCCATCATACCTCGATAATGGGTCTCTTTGGCTTTCATCACACTCCCCATTTCTTAAATGTCATCTCTTAAGGCAATTTAGTCCTCTGGTTAAAGTCAAAGTAAACCTTTTATTCTGCCGCTCTCTATTAAGAGGCCATTTAAACTCATTAAGAATCATTGATACTGACTAAAATGAAACATTTTATTCTTTGTTCAGCTATATCACCCAGACCTGTTTTACAGTTAGACCTGACATCTATCCTCTGTGAATTAAAAGACAATGTATAGTACACTTGCAAACATCCATCAAAGGTACCACGTGAATGACTGATGATGTCGAGTGCTGTTCTTGCAAGCACCCTAAATGTAATGACATGTTAAATGTGCAAACTGAGGTGTTTAGCAGCCGAGTGTGAAGCAACCAAGACAAGAGCCAGCACCACCGAGTCTGAGGACATAGTTCCCTGCCAGTACCAGTAGATTGCTCCCTTTGGTTTCATGGTGAAGTGCTGCCACAAGCAAAGGAGTTTCAGGATCTCAGGATCTTGTTCACAAGTGTCGGGAAACTAGACGGATTGATTGGTGCACCATTGTGCTAGACTGTTGGTGCTAAAGGCAAAACTGTTGATTTAAGTTTCCACCCTAATTTTTGGCCATGGCCTCTAGGTAGGGTCTGAACTAAGAAGACTGCAGATACAAGCGGCCAAAATGATTTTCTGCTTTTTGGTGGGTTCAGCCCAATGGTACATGTCCACAGGGGTGTTTTTGTTGTCAGGGATTGTGCTACATCCTAACACTGGATGCTTGATAAGTATATGACCTGGCAATATACAATAGATGATGTGTTCCTTTTGAAGAGAACTTAACACAAGCTTCATCTTGCTACAGCAAGCATTAGTTGCACCTGATTGGACAAGCATTTCATTCGATTGGCTGCTTTCTCCTTGATTTCAAATCGGATTTAGACTGTGGCTTGTCTGGCAAATTTTCTTGTATTGTTAAAAAAAAAAAAAAAGTTACCCAAAGTGTGAGTCTATAAACATCTGAGGTGAGAAAGTACGTTAATCTGTTTTCATTTTAGATTACTAAAGGTTAGTTTAAAAGGTTTTTTTTGAGTTTCCAAAGGTGTGAAATCATGCTCAACGCTCCTCATGTAGGTAAAGTAGCCTGAACCTCAACTTTATGCAAATGAGAAGCAGTAAGCTGATCTCTTGAAATGCAGCACAATGCTACCAGAATGCATTACACAGCTCTTAAATCAAAGTATGGGAAGCGATGAAGTAACGGATACTGTGGACAAGTAACATTAGCGATAAGTGGAAGAAAATGGTTGGATGTATTGATGTATGGGGTGTAAACAGTTTGAACAATCAGTTTTTAGCTAGCTTTAGTTGTACCTGTAAGATGCAATGGAAACAATGATAAGTCTAAAGTTTTATGAAGCTCTGGAGCTAAGTAGAAAGACAACTGCGATTATAGGAGTTAAGCTGACTTGGACAACTTAGATGCCCATCTATGACTGGCTTGACTTTACCACATAAATTATGCATGAAAATGTCCCTTTAGGAGAGAGATAAATCCAGGGTTAAATAGTTTGGCACTCAGCAGTGCAAACACACAAGTTGGCTTCCCCTACTCCCTCATGCACACCGATGTCCGTCTGGTTGGTCATAACTCTGTTGCAAGATTTTTTTAAAACACAAAAACAACATAAAAGTAGACACTGTCAGTATCACAACTTTCCATATTGATGCTCACATTAGTACAACAGAGTGCATTATTGATAACAGTGGCAGAATGGGCTCAATCGTTTAATCAGCTTGCCAAAACCAAGGGACATCTGAAAAGTTTGTTTACCCGAAATTGGCACCAGCCTCCAGTCAGCATTTGTTAGTGATACTAGATCGAGTCAACAGGGATTTGAGACAGTTGGCTCATTTAAATCCTCCTAAAGTTCTGCTACTTGTTTCAACTCTTACTTTAGGTCAGGGAACCAAATTGCTGGAATATGTTTGATTTTCAAAAGAGAAATAGTTTAGGTCCCTGTTGGCTTTAGATTGATGCCAGTAAATTCTATCTGTGCGAGCCAATCAATTTCTCAAAATAAAACATATGAAGTCGAGGGGGAAAGTAAATCTCCTTACATGTAATGAAAGGACCCCTGATTAATAACAAATATAGTAGCTTATGAAATTCTGGGCTTGCCCTTTGGATAACCAAGCATGTGTGCGTTTGTGTGGATAGCATACATATTTCCTTGCTGTCATCCATTGTTTGCAGGGTAAACAGAACAATGAGGATCTTCAGAAGGCCTCCAGATCAATGTCCTTCCTGTTGGAAATGTCAGTCCAGTCTGTTCATTAATCTTTTGCCACCAAACAAAACAAAGAGCTTTGTTAGATATTGGCCCATCCACCATCGCTTTGATGAATAATCCCTTCACTCACAACAAAGGGAAAATTGCTTACTGTACAATTTCGCCACCTAAATCAGATTCCCCTGTGTCTACCTTTACTTTCGCATTAAGAGGGATATAGAACAAGCAGCGCAGGAGGTTTCTGGGGTCTATTTGTGTCGGTGGCCGTAATGAAGGTCCACAGGTTTGCACAGCATCTGCAATTTATCTAACTAAATTTCAACATAAATCACTTTAAAAATTGCCACCTGGTCACCTCAGCTGTATCACATGGATGCTTTTTTTGTTCTGGTTTTGCAGGAATGAATGCAAGCAGTTGCTTGTCAGTAGAAAAATAAACAAGTTTTTAATCATTTTAACAAATGACTGATATTTATGGTTATCTGGTGGGATAGTCTATTAAAGCCTAATTGTAGAGTTGAAATGAAAAGTTATTTGTTGATCGATCAATCTATCAAATATTTTGTCAATTAGTACCATTTTACTTTATTATATTTTAAGAAACCGAACATCCCTGTGTAAGGCAGAAAAGTACTAAATGTCAACAAAGATTAACATATTAAAATGCAAAAATTCTATGTTTAATCGCAAAGTTTGCTAAATTATTCAGGGTAAGTCCTACTTGTACCAGTACTGGTAGGATTGAAAGGCATTTTACAGGACTGTACATTAATAAAAAAGTGCACTGAGGTACATATTTTATATGTACGGAGCAGCAAAAGCAATTCCTACTTCTTGTTATTGTGTAACTGTTCCGACTTTGGTATTAGCATCAAATTCTATTAAATATAGACAAATGTATAGCATAGCTGTCGTCTTTAACTCTTGTATGCTATGTATATAGAAGGATAAAGTTATATAATCAGAATTTTAGCATCATAGAGCAGCAGTTTGGTTAATAAATTATTTTGAAGAGCCTTGTTTCAGTCACTCTTTCATATTCGATCCATCACCTGACAAGAAAAGCTGAAAAATATGCAAATGAGAACAGCTTTTGGTAATTTGACTGCATTAATAGACAGTATATGTGAGCACAGACAACAGGAGTGAAGCTAACTTATGCTCATTCAAACTCTGCACAGTGATCAAATTAACTCTGTGAAATACTTTAAAAGCCTTGGGGTTCTGCTAACATTTCTACTATCTAAAACTAAACCTCTGACTGTAGCTGACCTAAAAAATACTGTCATGACGCAACAATTATGCAATAATACCAAGAAAAAACATTTGTTGTGATGAATTGAGAAACAGAAAACATGAGTTGGTTCAAAATATTGATGTCCTTCTTGCTTTTTCCTCTGATTTTACAGGACAGAACACAAATAGAAAATAAGTCCTTTCAATCATTTGAACAAATGGAAGTTCTTTTCACTTATCTAGTGGGGACAGGTCTTGTGATTCAGTTAAAGCACTGAAAAAACACTCCAGCTAATTAATTCTAAACTTTTTAGACTAGAAACTTTCAGTAATAGCACAAAAATGTCAACATTCCTTTACTACAGGTTGTATTTTGGTGCACATTTCCCACCACGGCTGCAAAATACATCTTATTTTCGGACATTTCATATATTTACACACAAGTTGCAGAAAATCAGTTGCACAAATCCAGTCGCAGCCAACAGCAGCTCATCTCCTTCAGTGGAGACTCTCCTGAATGTCACATGTGCCAATGTTAAAGAAAGCAATTAGCCACCGTTGGCATGTCCTGGTGTGTGGATGAGTAATGGCTGACGGGGCGGGAGTGTCTGGCCCTGATAAATTCTACTGTCCCCTCGCCTTATTAGTACAATGACTAACGGGGATGGGCGGGGGGCTGGGAGCTAAGGTGATAGACCATAGGGGGTGTCAAAGATAAACCCAGATTGACAGCGGAGTGTGGTGGCTAAATGCTAATGCACCGTGTGACATTTGCGACGCCGGCCCGGGTTAGCTTAGATGCTGCTGACGTGCTGACAGACGGACCTGCAGAGACGGCAGGAAGGAGGAGGGAGGAAGGAGGAACTAACCGAAAACACCGACTCGTTCTCTTCATCCCATCTTCATTCTTCAGAACGCAAAAGGAGGGTGAAGGCTGGGAGGGGAAGAGGGCGGAGATGTGGGCTTTTATCAGCAGCTAGCAGGCTAAGCTAACACCAGGTGCTTCATTCATTGATAAAGACAGGGACAGGTAAAGACGGCAACATAATAAGAGGAAAAAAGCAGAGGAGAAGGAGAAGACAACACTGATATTTAGCCAAAAGAAAAGCCCCATCAGCCACCTGGGGAGTTTAGCCCGAGTTCAATACTTTGTCCAGTAAATCCCCCAAGCGCTGCTTTTGTTGATAAACCCTCCGCTTCCCCTCCCTGCGAGGATGATTTCTATCTCTACCCTCAATTTCCAGGAGTTGCCAGACCATTACAGACAGGAGAAAAACTTCTGTGACTTCTTTTTTTTTCTTCTCCTTCTTATTTTTCTTACAGCTGGCGGTTGGGAGTCAAACGCTTGTCGAGGCAGAGCGAGGTCTCGTCTTTCTGGGTGGTCGGACGTGATGGTGTGTTGAGGCCGTGTCTAATTGGTGGTATTTTTAACATTGAGTGGTGTGTCAGCCAAAAGAAACCTCCAGAGTTATGAACGCCACCTTTAATGGAATCTAATTAGTGGATGGGTGTACTAACAGGAAGTCAGCGAGCAGAACAAGCACCGGAGTGTGTGTGTGTGTGTGTGTGTGTGTGTGTGTGTGTGTGTGTGTGTGTGTGTGTGTGTGTGTGTGTGTGTGTGCTGCTTATCTGACTGCTCCGATAGCTAATGCTTTGTGACAGAATATGTGTGCGCGAATCCAGGCATGTCTACAAGAACAAGCATGACAGAACAGAGTTTTCTCGAAGCTTCCTGGACTGAAAATATTAAACAGAGGGCACATTTGAACACGAATTTTATACTTAATTGCAACCAAGAATTGTTTTCTGTCTACAACAATACAAAATTTTCACGATTTCACCATCAGAAACAATGAGTTTTGGGTGTTTTTGCTTGATAAATGCGACACTTTATTCATTCTTCACTTAGGTGAGTCTTTGGTGAATTGCAATCCATCTAATCAGATCTTTGAACGCCACGTTCGAGGATTAGTGTGTCATTTCTCTGCAGAAAAGTGGCCAAAAAAACAGCAACAGACAGACAAAAATGATCTTATTACTAGAGGCCTTCAGTTTCCAGGTTACACTTGTTTATATGGCTGACCTGAACCTAGATCTTCCAAACTGACTAGTCATTAATTAACTAGTGAAGCCATTGGTTGATAAGTTGTCACATTTTTATATCATTATTTGAGTATCTAAATCAGTGCTTCTTAAATAGTGGGGCACACCCCCCAGGGGGTCGCAGAGGCATGACAAGGGGGGTGCGAGCGACTGGGAGGAAAAGGTCCATCTAGGCGAAACTAATTAGCTGAATTATTGTTTAAACATTGGCATGTTTTTCACGGCGCACAAACTGCGCTGGCCGTTCGCATAGTTCAGACTCGGACATATGGACTCCCGAGAACAGGAGAAGGCATCGTTAATGTGCAATTGGAACACGGGCATACTTGATCAGGTCACCACCTGGGCCCATCTACTCCGGGTGTCAAATATGCAGCCCGCGGTCCAAAACCGGCCGCCAGATGTTCCATTTTGGCCCCCCGGTTCGACTTTACAGAGTGTAAAAAACTACAGAGAAGACATTAACTGTAAATTGTAAATTTGTAAAACTGTCAATTTTAAATAATTTCTAGACTATGACAAGTTGTTTTGATCATAAAGTAAAATACTAGATTGTTCAGTTCCAGATAGCTGTGACTAAATGTTGTGTTCCTTTGTAGATAAACTGTGATCTGGCAGTTGTAATGTGTAAATGATAAATTGAGGCATAATACTATTGAAATTGAACTTGTTTTTCTTAACAAATTTCAGGGTGATCATGATGTTTTGTAAAAAGATAATTCATTAAATGTGATCATTTTCAGAATGTACTTTTTTGATCTAAAACAAAGGGGAAAGTTGTGGTTATTTATAGGTTATTATGCTGTGATTTTACTGGTGCAGCCCACTGGAGAACAAATTGGGCTGAATGAGTAACCTGGACTAAGATGAGTTTGACTCCCCTTTTCTTTACTGTGAAAAACACGACAAAAATAACACAGCCCCCACATATTCACATTTATATATACATATATATATATATATATATATATATATAAAAAATTGTATATATGCAAAGTTATTGAGGGGGGGCGCGGAAGTTTTTTGTCCTCCGAAGGGGGGCCTGAGAGAAGAAAATTGAGAACCCCTGATCTAAATGTATGTATATGGTCCGATTAGACCGCCTAAGCTCAAACAAACGCTGATCTGACATTCAGAGTTGGTTATTTTCACTGCAATCACGTTTACACACCTGTGCATGTCCTGCAGTTCATGCTAATGCTAGTTAACCTAGCTAGCAACACAGCTACTCCACCCCCAGGAGCTAATGTCCTCCCAAACAGGCAGTATTCTACCTTTAAACTCTAGTTAACTGTTATCTGATATTTAGAGGTGGTTATTTTCACTATTTAACTGTATCTGTACTAGTCCTCTAGTTCATGCTAATGCTACATAACCTAGCTTGCAGCACAGCTACTCTACCTCCAGGAGCTAATGTCCTCCCAAACAGGCTGTACTTTACCCTCAAACTGTTTAACCACTATCTAACATTCAGATTTGGTTATTTTACATTCTTATTTCACTTAGGCCATTTTACTTGGTGTGTATATTACACTCACTGTGCATTTTGCATTTTACATTTTTCTTATTGTACTTTTCTTATTGTTTATTTTTACTTACTTCATATTTTGGCTTATTTATCTGTATTTATGGTGGTGGTAACTTTACTATTTCTGCTGTAACAACCACATTTTCTCTAGGAGAATAAAGTATTTCTATTTTTTTCCCTATTTCTCTAAGGGAACTGGTTCCAGGAGAGTTTTTTTTTTTTGTTTTTTTGTTTTTTTTTTTTTAAGTTGGCTATTATTGTTGTATATAAAATCTGAATCTGAAATACTTCATTCATGTCCAAGGGAAATCAATGAACTAATTATGAGCTCTAAAAATATAAATATTACAAGTGCACACAAAGCAAGCCCCAGCAACAGCTGAAATAAATCTGAATGTGTTGGAAAAAACTGGCAGAGACTGAACATTTTGGTAATAGGCCTAATCATATTTTCCATTTCTCTGAGTTGTCTTTTACGCTCTGAAATGATCCCACATGCTGAATTTCCTGCACCCATATAAAACTTGGTTACTGCAGATTCAAAGTTCCATTGATTATTAGAGGCAAGCTCTACTTCCTCAATCATCTAAACCCCAAAATGCATTGGAAAGTTTTAAAGGGAATAAAGACAGCAAAATTTAACTATTTTTTTCTGAGCAAGAAATGGTAAAAAACTGGAAAAACTGTCAAATTTTCAACTTTCTGACAGTCCTTGGACTAATCGTGTGTGACCTGGAAGTGTCATGAAATTAATAAAATCACAGCTAGAAATCAAAGTAATTTATCAAGATAATTTAATTCTATGTGTCTCAATATTTTGCATTTGCATCAAATCCTGTACAAAAAACAATCAGGTGACAAACAATTCAGCTGAACTGCAGGCTGCAATGCACAAACAGTTACTTCTATCCATGGTTGTTCTGTTGCTATAGAGGTTCAGGACTTTATTTTGCAGTGAAAAATGAGCCCACAGTGAGTACAAATGCAACCAACAGGAGCAACAAACAAAAAAAACTGCTCAGGGTTAAGTTGCATATTGGACCAAATATGAGCTGCACACATTTTTGAATCAAGGAGCCTTTCAGTATTTAAGTTCTTCCTTCAAGTAACACAGCTTTAATGTCAACTAAAATAAAATCTAACTGAAAAAAAATGTAATTCTGCCTCATTACTAAGCCACTAAGTGACATATAAATATTGACTATAATTCAAATATTGACTATTTCATATATTTTAACAGTTTTCATGTAATGTCAGGTCTAAATGGAAAACCTAGAGTCAGTCAACCAGTCACTGTGTGACCCTAGTTAGCAGCAACACAGACACACACAGATTACAGTATTGTTTTTGGAATTAGACGAAGACAGATTCAAGAGAGATTAGTCTTCTCAGGCGACATAATCAGATTTAGTTTCTGGCCCCGAGCATCCTCTGGAGCAGCGCTGATCTGATCCCGTCGTTGAGCAAACAGCAACAGCCAAAACTCCAGACTCAACCCTGCCCTCCTCCCACCCGCTCCGTCTTTAAATTCTTCTTATTTTGCCCGTAAACTTTTTATTAAACCACCTTGTTTATTTTTAATGCTCTCATTTTTCTTTCCCGCACACCTTTTTTTCCTCCTTTCTTTATTTTGTTTTGCTCATTACTGCCTGCTGGAAGCATGAAAAAGCCTAAAACAAACATTAAAAGAACGCCGCGGTTATTTGTGTATTTGTGTTTTAAAAAAAAAAAAAAAAAGCGCCAGCTAGTCGGCCAGTAATGCTTGTTTTGATGATGAGCCTTCCCATGGAGTTTGCACCAGATGCTGATTTCATTACAACAGATCAGTGAAGAAAAGGAGGAGGACAGGACGGACGAAAACACACACTGATATGTATAATGGCTCTTCCATTTTATGATGAGCCGCGGTAATTAAAAATGCCACTCTGTGTGACGGGGTGGCGTGGAAGGAGGAGAGAAGAGATGGGAGATGGACGAAGAAGGGGGAGGACGAGGGAGTCTGGTCTGGTCCTCTCTTTAATGAGGATCCTAATCAACCCAGCGGAGGCTGCCCTGAGACCCCCCAGGTTCATTAGACCAGAAAAACCAGACTGCCAGCGAAGGAGGAGAGGGGAGGGAGGGGTGGCACCAGGGCCGAGGAAAAGAAAGGCGAAAAAAATTTTACCAATTGATGAAGCGCACAGAGAGACAGAAGGGAGAGGAGGGTTGGCCTGCAGAGATAACAGCGTGGGTCATTGGGCGAGTCACGGCTGCCATCGATCCCCTGATTGGCTGTCTGACGGTTTCAACACGGCTGCCAAAGCACCTTTAATGCGGGGCGTCTCCGGCTATGTGTTAGCCTTTGTGCGAGGGCTATCTGTGCCGTATGTAGCCAGCAGAACTGATATCTGTCCGACTTCCTCAGGAGGCTGATAAGAGCACTGCTGATAAATGCGCTCACGATCCCTCTTCGACAAAAACCTGCAGGTTTGTGCTGAGAGTAACGCCGGACGACGTGTGCACGCTGTGAGGTGAGAGTGTTACGGAGTGCTACAGTGGCCCTCAGCCCTTCCCTTCCCCGTCCTCTCACATTGATTGGACAGCAGGACAAGGAGCGCACATGGCTTCCAGCAGCCCACGCAACTCCTCTCCTGCCCCCAGATGCCAGCATACAGTACGTGCACACATGAGTGTGTCAGTGTGGATTATGTCTGCGGGAAAAAATATCTAAAAGTTTGGGAAAACAGGATCATCAAAGGGTTTTTTTTAAAGTGTAAACATTCACAAGGTGTTGGCTTGTATATGATTCCAGTCACCATTACATGCAGCTATTTGACATAGTTACATTATTAGTGTAGCACCCCAGCACCCGCAATTTAAGACTACGACAACTTTAATTATTCAAGAAAAGCGGTGGAGTTACGTGACGATCGGCGTACGTTTGTCTGTCTCTGTCTGTCAGCAAAATTACTCAAAAAACAGACCAACGGATTTGGATGAAGTTTTCAGGGAAGGTCATAAATGACACCAGGACCAAGTGATTAGATTTTGGCAGTGATGCAGCTTATAGTCTGGATCCACGGATTTGTTAAAGATTTCTGTATCATTGCCAGATAGCAGCACGGCGTCACTGTAACCATGACAACAAGTGAACGCTACGTCAGCTGCCTGCTGATGATCACATGATTGTGATGCTACTACAAATCCACCACTGAGGACTTATCAGGATTTTTCCGTTCAAAATGATCCAAGGAACAACTGATTGAATTGTGGGGGTGTTTCTGAGTCCCATCAATTCCCGCCGCCCGCTGCATATTTAGGTCATGCGATTCAGTATCCGTACATAACGTACACATGCAGAACACACGCCTGTACTCAGCACAAGGTCATTTTGTTTGTAGATATATCTATATTAAATGGACACATTCTATGGTGCCGTGATTTGTGATCATCAATAACTAATAAAGAAATGCTGCATTTCTAAAAATGCTATATGGGGGAATGAACTGCCTTGGCAGAGTGCTGCACTCTGAGTGCTTTTCGAGTTTAAAGTTGCATCCCTGGCATTCTGCCACAAAATGAGATGCCTTCATGACAGCTGTGCGACAGCGGACATCGACAAAAGCTTAGATTCACACCGATATCAATTAGTTAAAAAAATCTTTCATCGACATCCCAACAGACTCCTTTACTTGCTGCATAACATAAATAGGATCCAAAGTTGTTTAAATCAATCCAACTGGACTTTAAGAAGAACCTTCTTAAAGTCCAGTTGGATTGATTTAAACAACTTTGGATAACCATGACCTGGATGAATGAGAAACTACACAAACATAAATAGGAATTTAAATTGATGTGATATATATATATATACCAGAATTGGGACTTTCTTTGCCAATACATCAGTCTATTATGATGCACAGGAAGCACGTATATCAAGTCAAATATGATCTTTAAACATCTAAATGTTAACTTGTTAGAAAGACCTAAGGTTCTCCAAATTTACAATCTAGGGTTTCTGCTGGTAAAGTTAAGTAGTACTCGAATCTGCACTTTTATATTAGTACTAATGCACAACGTGAACTACAAACAAACGTCAGAAAAGAAACTTTACGGCTCCTTCTGAAGGTCTGATGGCCACTACAGATAAGATAGAGTCCTATATTTCCTGCAGCTTGTTGGTCTGAGGGTGGGCTAACATTAAGCTTGTTCAAGATGACCTACGCTTCACCTGAAAAGTGCTCGACAGCAGGCAGGAGCAGCAGGGAGCGATGTATCCGTCAAGATGAACAGATTCCAGCAGCTTTCGGTCTGTACAGGCAATTACAGAAACATACCTTTTGATGTTGTTAGACACCTGAGTTTGGACACAGTGTCCAAGAGTTGCAATTATGACAGTTCCGACTATTAAAACGCTCTACAGGCGATCTGTGATCTCTGTTCAACTTCCATTTTACATAAAATCTCATGTAAATCAGAGTCAGTTGGTATATAAACCAAATGAGCAGACATGCCCCTCTAAAACTACATAAATTAAATGAAAACATTAATAAGTAGTCAAGGACAGTAGAAAGAAATGCAAGATGGCAGCTTATGTCAGATATTCAAACTGTCAGAGCTGAAACTTGTGTACAGATATAATAAGGCTCCTCACAGGCTTTTACCAGAAGTTTTGGTGTTGTTAAATGCTTCAAAAATTTTAAGAAAAGTCAAGTGTTAATATCTAAAAGACTACAACAGAACACCACAACATATATTTTGTCCACACAATTAAGCTTCAAAATCCTCAAATTCAACAAAGTTGCTATCAAACCTTCTATTGCTGTGCAGACATCTAACCCACTCAGCTGGTCGATCAGGTGAGATCCAGATGTTTCCCATCATGCCCTGAGGCTGTATAGTCACTGGAGAGTAACTGCAGTACCCGATTTACATGAAACTACAACCACTTTGATCTCATGATGTTATTCCAATGTCATCTTGATGGACTCTGGATAGGTCAAGAAATGCAAAAGTCACCAGCTGAGATATGGCTGGCTAGTTTCTCCACTCGTATCAGGTTTTAATAGAGCCACAAGGCTGTAACTGTAGTTTCAAGAACATTTGTCTTGCAAAACACTTAGAGAAACCATGATATTAAAGAGATAAAAGTAGATAATATATAGTTACTCCACCAAGGAACAGCGGAGTTATCTGACAATCAGCATACGTTTGTCTGTCTCTGTCTGTCAGCAAAATTACTCAAAAAACAGACCAACGGATTTGGATGAAATTTTCATTGAAGGTCAGAAATGACACAAGGACCAAGTGATTAGATTTTGGCAGTGATGCTGCTTATAGTCTGGATCCACGGAT
The DNA here is from genome assembly GCF_022539595.1 of Amphiprion ocellaris. Classification (NCBI taxonomy): domain Eukaryota; kingdom Metazoa; phylum Chordata; class Actinopteri; family Pomacentridae; genus Amphiprion; species Amphiprion ocellaris. Next base: position 28,305,485 of record NC_072786.1, on the reverse strand, counting down.
TTGTTAAAGATTTCTGTGTCATTGCCAAATAGCGGCACAATGTCACTGTAACCATGACAACAAGTGAACACTACATCAGCTGCCTGCTAACGATCACATGATTGCGATGCTACTACAAATCCACCACTGAGGACTTATCAGGACTTATCCATCAGAAATGATACAAGGAACAACTGATTAAATTGTGGGGGTGTCTCTGAGTCCCATCAATTCCCGCTGCCTGCTACATATTTAGGTCATGTGATTCAGTATCCATACATAAAGTACACAGAACACACACCTGTGCTCAGTGTAAGGTCATTTTGTTTGTGGGTACATCTATATTTTATTAAATAGACATATTCTATGTTGCTGTGATTTCTGCCCCAAATTTTTCAAGATTTCAGCTGTCAGAAATGATACAACGACTGAGCAGCCTTGGCGGAGTACTGCGCTCTGAGTGCTTTTCTTGTTCACTCTTTGAGACTTTCCAGCTACAAATGTGCATGACTGCAACATGCAACTGCAAAGACGAAATGAAAAGAAACTAGAGAAGTCCTTTAGCTTCCTGATGTGGGTACAAACACATTTAAAATTTCCATATTTAGCTTGATACATCAGAAGCTGTGTGTTAAACACAGGATTTGAAACTGAATGAATCCCTGAATGTTCACTTTCAGCCAGCAATGATATCATCTTAACATACTTATAGGGTACCGAGTGATGTACAATAAACAAAAATCCTATTGTAATTGTTTTTACAGATATTGCAACTGAATGATTTCGGTGAGGATTGTAATTTTTTTTGTTTCTTTTCCACTGAAACAAATCTAAAAATGATTATGTGACTCCTGCTGAGGCCTGCACCAAACGAGCATGTTCCCTCATATCTGGAGAATACGATTTAAAAACCAGGACATCTCTGCTTCATGCACAATGAGACATTCTGACATATTTTATTTTAAAAATTGCAGCCTCTACGATTTGATTATTCCACTCTTTTTCCATTTCAATAATTCGATTAATAGCTCAGCCTTAGATGTTCTTGGCCTCGTATTCTTTGGCCCTCCTCGGACCATGCAAAGCTATTTTTATTATCCAGCGACTCACAATAGATGCAGCCGTTATACAACAGCTGGCTGTCAGTTACAAGAGTCATTTGTTAATATTTCTGAAAATAAACCATCATCCAGTTATTTTGCCTCCTGCTCAGGCCTCCAGTGTTTTTGTGCTTCTCAAATCAGGTTATACAACTCTGTGTTTGGACCTTGGACATAAGAGGTTTCTAAAGTGAAATAACAGTCTTGCGACAAATAAGATTTCTGTGAACTCGAAACATACAATTGTTACTGAAAGTGAATCTCAGCAGCTTTGATATATTTATTTTTCAGGGCTGTAATTTGGGATCTTTAGCAGAAGTTGCAGGAAAGAGTCGGTTTTTCCAAACTTCACCTTGTCTTCTGCTAGTGCAGGGTCATTCTAGCAACTTCAGCTCAAACATCTCTGATTTCTCATTTTTATAGCATAAAATATGGATGTTAATGTAGACAATTGACAAGTTTTAGCTTGATATATGAAATACTTTCGAAGATTTACTTTTTTTTGTTACCTACTTCAGCACGTTTTTTTTTTCAGATTTAAATTTGAGGCTATTTGAAAGACAATATCCCAAAAACTATTAAAGATAAAACCCTGAAAAATTCACTGTTATTTCCAATTATGCCTCTGATTCATAACATGTAATACTGAACAAGTAGATCAAATAGCCTCTGATTATGAGCAATCTGAAATATGAAAAAAGTCCCATCTTTAATAGATGGGGAAACTAGCCAACCATGAACAGAGTCCTTGCCATTCTGACATTTATGTGTTTGGAGAGAAATCTCAACAAAAGGAGGAGGAGAATGTGGATGTGGTTCGTCCATATGCTTCGTCCTTTTTTGTCTGGTTGTGGTTTGAGCTGGAGGACATGTCAAAAAGGCTTCTGTTGCCACAACTCTACTAGGCTGTCTTCTTTGTTTAAATCCCACATACCTTTTTTTGATGCGTTTTGCCATAGTCACCACGAATCATCTGTCTGGGTTTAGCTCTAGTGTGGTGCTGATCAGTACGTCATTTCATCCTGCATTTCTGTTGGTTAGTTAGTTGTTGTAGGTCGCAGCAGAATCACACTGTGAGATGATCACCCCAAATTTCTGACACTGACAGAATTTTATGGCAGCTTGTCTTTGGTCACTATGACAACGGCCGTCCTTGAACCTGTCTCTCAGTGTGACGTAGGACCACCGATTTAGAGCCAAGGTCAAAGATATCACCACCATTCTGTCATGATTGTTATCTTTCATCTGGGACGGTTGAAAATCACACAGTGTGTAGAGGCCTTTACAGCACCATGTAACTACTGTACATACAGTATTCATCCACTCCACTCGCCCCATGACGACGTATTCGTTTGCTCTGCTCGCCAACTAGTTCCACTGAACCAGTTCCGACGTAACGACAAAACGGCGTACGTTAAACTGAGGACCGGCCAACATAACGGCAAAATGACATAAACCAACGACCTCCTGTAGTTTTATTTCTTTTTACCCATCTTGGTATGAATACTTCAAACTACAACCTCTAAAACAGTCGATACACTTAAAACATTCCACATTACGGGTCTAAAAGCAAGAACGAATGGAATAAACGCAGAATTACTGAACCTGACATGGACTGAGGCAAAGTCAGAAGATGAGAGGCGACAAACGGATACATGGATGGAAAGTGGGAGCTTCCACCTGTCCTGCCCACAGCAACGATACTGTGACGACGCCACCAAGATTTCCCTGCCAGACAACAAACATTCATTACACCGCAGACAAACAATTCAGAATTCTCCTCATCTAAATAGGCATTCCAGCTTAGAGGAGTAAACAGGATTCACAGAGGAGCTGAAGTCTTTAGGATGCTGCTTTTCTTGGCTTGGAGGATATGGAATGCACCTCTCTGTGCTAAAAATCGCTCCCTGGGTCGCCGGCATCGCGCTGCATTAGAATAATCACCTGTTTTGTTTAACTAAATTATGGAAAGCAGGACTGCATTATGACTGAGCAAACAAACTATTTTTAATCCCGGATGTGTAACTCGATTAAATTTAATGACGCTCTTCCTGGGCGGCGAAAATCGATACGTACTTTTACACACACACAAAAAAAAATAAAAAAAGTTTGCCACTTAATAAAATTTGTGCATTTAATAAGCAAATTATTCTAATCATAAACCTCTTGCCAAAGCAATTAGTGATAAATTATAATCTTATGATAAATTATCTGGTGTTGACAGCCTGGGGGAACACTGCAATCAAACATTAATTATTCATTGGGTAATTAAGTTCATAGGTGTTTCTCTGCTGCTCGCTGCCTTCCTGCTTCTTTCTGGGAGGTAAAAAGGTTTATCGTCCAGAGTTTAGTCATCTCAACTTCCCTTTGGATCACTGAGAGCCATGAAATAATCCAACTAGTCTCACTGTAAGCCTTAAAAGAATAACTCTGCTGACCAAAAGTTGCATAAATTAGTCAAAAACAAGGGAAATAAAGGTTTAAATATTCAATAAAAGCTTCAAAAACTCAGCTAGTATTACAGAAATTATGTTGTTACTCTGTGAGTGAGCCAAAATGAAATAAAAGTATCACTTCATTATAAGTATCTTGACTTCAATGCAGAAAAACTGAATCTGCAACATCAACTACGGACAAATTGACCAAAAAATATAAGAAAACAGATGAATTACAGTCTTAGATGTGCAATAAATGATCCTTTTCAAAATGTATTAATCTCACAGCACATTTTTCTATAAATTAATCACTTTTTGCATCACATCTGTAACAATAAAGTTGAGCCACTTTATTTTTAAACTCTTTGTTTAGACAGTCATCAGTGAAAAAGATATTTTACCTTCAAGTTTGTCATATAAGACAGAGAAAACCAACAAATTACATTAGTTAAGAAGCTACAAGCAGCAAATGTTTGGCTTTTTCATTTAAAAAAAGAAGAAAACTATTAAATATATTCTTAAGCTAGTTGTTAATAGATTTTCTGCTGATACTTTTGGCTTTAATATGAATAAATAGAACATGAAAAACTTGCATTTTACGTACTTTTAGTTATCTTGGCAAACATTTCTCAGCGCAACTTACAGTTTTGGCAGGACAAATTATACTTTTGAAGAAGCTACAACCAGCAAATGTTTGGCATTTTAGCTTAAAACAAATTAGAAACCAATAAATATATTATCAAAATAGCTGTTAAAACATTTTAAGCTCATTGACCCACAGTATTAGCTTTAATACAAACACAAAAAGATTAAAATTTACACTTTTTTTGGTGTTTAGCCAAACATTTCTTTGTAATTATTTGCTTGAGCTGCACAAAACATGTCATTTTAGCATCCACAACTATTTTGCTTCTTGAAATAAAAAGAAAGTCACTGGATTCCCATTTTCCATGAGTAATCGACTAGAGAAGTCTGACTAGAACATAATTTACTGCAATTTAAAGGTTCTTAGAGACAAAGAGTTAGTTTTTTTAAACTTTCCATACAAAACATGGAGTTTGTTGACATAAATTTCACATTTGCACGGAAAAATGACAGAAAATCTACAGAGAAACACTGAAACAGTTGATCTGGTTGCAAAAAGAAACTGTATGGTGATAATTTGGCTACAGAAAAGATGATGTTGACCAAAAATAGATGCTCTTTCAGCAGTGTGTTGCAATCGTTGCCACACAACACAACTAGTTTAAATCAGCACCACAATGCTCTACATCAGGGGTGTGAAACTCATTTTAGCTCAGGTTCCACATTCAGCCCAATTTGATGTCAAGTGGACCGGACCAGTAAAATGGCCCACGGCCACATGTTTGACTTCCCTGCTTTTATGACAACAGCAACATGGGATCTGAATGTCATCTAAAGCTAAAACACTACTTTCTATGACCTTACTGGTGTTACACCAAATAAAAAAACTTCCAAATTACTCTTTTACATATTTTAAAATTTTCTCTAGGAAATAACTCCCCATTAGTGCTTTCCACATAGAGGTTTTTGAGTCATCTGGTGAAAATTCCCGTAATTGTCTTCAGCCTTTTTACATAAATACAGTATATAAAATCGTCAAAAAGCAACGTCAGTTCTTCCCAGTATTGTCACGTCAAATTGGTGATTAAATCAATCCTGGCTCCAATCATTAAAGTGAGCCCATAAAAATTATCATTTGACATAATTTCCTGCATCATTTTGTGAAAATTAGCTCAAATTTCGTAAAATTGGCTTTAAAATATGTCAGAAAATGCGCCTTACTGTAATATTTTTCCCCGTTTTGGTGTCAAATGTGAGAATAATGACATGAAATTGGAACATCTTCTCCTTCTGATTCTTGAACTTCGATCAGCTTCAGAGGATCCCTGCATGAGTAGTCGAGTAATAAAACTACAGTAAAAGATGATTCAAACCTGAGCTGTTCTGCAGACAGACAGGTACAGAGGAGCGTTTCTGAAAATAACCGGACGGCCCAGATATGTCAGACGGGGTTGAAAGGACGAAGCGCAGGAAAAACAACGCCAGCGTTCATCAAGTTCAATTACAGGGAAGAGACATCAAACTCAGACGAGCAAAGCCATGATAGTTTTGGGATTTTTTCTTTGTATTAAAAGGCGATTTTGTATTTTTTTTTCTCCCTCCTCATCTCACTGGAATAGACAACCTATTACCAATAACAAAGATTTGGATGAAGACATGAGGAAGATTAAAGAATCAAAGAAATAATGAGCTCTAACTGTCCCTCTTTGTTTAGTTTCTTTCCTCTCCGGCTGCCTCGTGTGATGGAGTGGCATGCTGCTGCCATCTAAAGGCCTGACCGGACTTCACCAAACTCTCCTCTGTGTCTGACCCAACTGTAAAACACTTCATTACAGCTTCTAGCCGATACATCTCTCCTCGCTGGAAGTGAAATACTAACATAAACGATCGGCTAATGGCTTCAAAGTGTCACTTGTTACTGAGGACATATAGCTGGGCGTCTGTAGGAGGGTGCAAGGTGGAAGAAAAGGAAAAAAATGAGGGATTTAATTAAAATAATGCTGCTGTATCCAGTCTACATGAAACAACGCAGGGAGGATAATGCTGTAATCCCTTGTAAGCTCCATAACTCTAAGTCGAGTAATGAAACTGATGTCCAAAAGGTTTTCTTCTATTCATAGGTTATGATATATATCCACAAAAATGGAAACTATTGTTGTTTTAAATGTCACAATATGAACAGAAACTCTTCATACTTGGAGAAAACTGTACTTCTTTTGCAGAGAATGGTCTGATAAACATAAAAAACAGTAGCTCAGAGGTGAATAAAGCTCAAAATACTACTATTATTAGCTTTAAATACACCAACTGCAACCTTAAATATTCATTTCCCAAGTTGCAAATACCTGCAAAAACACAGCTACAACTGTTTTAGATGGGAACTATATGAATTCAAATCCTTTATACTTGGAGAAAAGCTGCAGTTCTGCTGCACAGAATGGTCTGATTAACATAAAAACAGTCGAGCTCTGAAGGATTACTTTTATCTTTACTATTGCCACCTATTACGATGCACATTGACCATATATACACCAATTGCACCTATAAATATTTGTATCTGAAGTTGCAAATACCTGCAAAAGTGGAAGCTACAATTGTTTTATGTACATTTACAATAACAAAAACCTTTAGATTACAGAAAACTATATTTCTGCTGCACAGGATTGTCTGAAAAACTGTTTTAAAAAGCTATTTAATGATCAAAAGCTTCCCCAGAGGTGAATAAAGCTCTGAAGGATTACTTTTGTCTTTACTATTAGCACCCATTACGATGCACATTGACCATATATACACCAACAACAACCATAAATATTAGTATCTGAAGTTGCAAAACCATGCAGAATGGAAGCTGCAACTGTTTTATTTGTCACAATATTAACAAAAGCCAGTTGTCTGAAATATTTAAAAAAAGGAATTCAACAATAGAAATCTTCCTTTCATTTTTGCTGTTATTAGTTTTTTGATGCACACTCACCATAAATACACCAAATGCAAGCATGAATATTTGTATCTAAAGTTGCAAATACCTGCAAAAATGTAGCTACAGCTGTTATTGTAGTTCTGCTGCACATAACGATCTCTTAAACATAAAAAGCAGCAGATCAGAGGTGAATAAAGTGCAAAAGACTTATTTATCTTTACTATTATCACCTTTTACAATTCAAACTCAACATAAATACACCAGCTGCAACCATAAATACTTGTATCTGAAGTTGCAAATACCTGCAAAAATACAAGCTGCTGTTTCAGATGGCGACAACATGAACAAATATCTTTTATACTTGGGGAAAACTGTAGTTCTGCAGCACAGGATTGTCTGATAAACACCAAAAAAGTAATTCAATAATAGATATCTTCCTTTAACCTTCTTTTTTTTTTAGCTTTTTGATGCACATTGACCATACTGCACCAACTGCAACCATAAAAACTTGAGTCTAAAGTTGCAAATACCTGCAAAAATTCAGCTGCAACTGTTTATATTTCACAATATGAATAAAATCCCTTTACACATGAAGAAAACTGTAGTTCTACTGCAAGGAACGGTCTGAAATTTTTTTTTAAAAACTAATTCAATAATAGAAATCTTCTGCAAATGTGAATAAAGCTCTGAAGAATTACTTTTATCTTCACTATTACCACCATATTCCCACCAACAGCAGCCAGAAATACTTGCATCTGATCCAGTTTCAATTAGATGTTTATAATTTCTGCACAGAGAACTCATCTGATTGGGTATCTTTAAATAACCACACAGCTCTGACACCGAGGCCTCGGCTGCCTGGAAGGCTTCTCATGTAAACCGTTACTAGGAAACAACTTCTCCCTCTTCAGAAGAAGTACAGTTTCTACCAAAGTTGAGGCTGGCGTGACACGGTGTTAATTATGTGCATTTATGCTGTATAGTGTGCAGAAAAACACTGGAATGATGGAGTAGAGCATCAAAAAGGAAGATAATCTAATAAGAGACGTTCTTGAAGACTAAAACAATATGTTTAATATCTCACAAGGTTTGCTTGTCTGCAGCTGCTTGGGTTTCACGTCCGACCAGCAGAAACCACTGGTTGAAATTGTGAGATGGGGACGAAAAACAACCACAACTTTGTGTCCTCCACCGCTTCCAGCTAATGTTTTCTGTCTGTGCATGATGTTTTAAATGTTAGAAATGATTGTTACTATGAACAAAACTGTTTTAATACCTGTTGGGTCATCAGGCCATGAACTAATACTGAGAATAATGACTAAATCTTTGTTTTAGGTCTTTAAAGATGTGTGTAAAAGCTGCATCTTTCACATAGTATGGCCTCAGATCAAAGGTTTCAGCTCACGTAATGTTAATTCTTTTCTTTTTTCTTCTGGATATTATTTACTTCCTGTTTTTAATGTGTGTGAAGGTTCAATCAGTGCTTTAGTCTTCATAATTTGTATTTATGCAAGGAAATCTACTTGTGCATGTTGCATTAACATTCAAATTATTACCTGTGTATCTTGACAAATGGGCAAAAGTGGTTAAAATCAATTTAAGCGTCCTCTTTTTGTTTATAGAAAATAGGTCCTTCAATTCTGAGGTTGCATATGTTGTAAAACTGGCTCTAAATAAACACAGCTGAGTTGAATTTAATTGTATTTACAGTAAAACTATTACCTGTGTGCCTTAAATAGGTTTAAGTGGTTACATTCAAACTAAATCTTTATTTCTCCTTTTGTTTATGAAAAGTTAAGTCCCTAAACATTATCTGTAATGATCTAAATCAACTGAAATGATATTTATGGTGCAGTTTTAAGCTATACAGCCACCATGACGCTCTAACTAACTAACTAACCAACCAGTGGCAATATTCAGGATTTGTGAGCCAAAGGTGATGTTTATTTGGATTGTACAGTTTAAATGATCATTCTCCAAAACAATTCTTTTTCTGTCTTTGAACAAAAGACATCTTTTCCATTCAATGTTTTCAAAACCACAGCAGGCAAGCAGCAATTTTCATTGCATAAAATTCACCCAAACTGGCTCTTTTGAGTCATTTACTCGCAAACCGTACAGTACATAAACAAGATTACAACTCTGATCGGACATTTGTTGACACGGTTTTTATCCTACAGCTTTCCCAGCTTGGAGCGGCATTACCTGACACTGTTTTTTTCTTTTCTTTTTGCTCTTTTGGTGCCACACAATCTGTTAAGGGTAAGGGATCAATAAAGTTTATCTTAACTTTCTTAACTGACAGTTTAATACTTTGATCTACAAATATATTTTGGTGAGCACCACAGATTTACTGAAAGGTCCTCCACCTAAAAAACAATAACAGACTGACTTTGTTCTATGGCAGGTGATTGACTAGTATGGGTTTTTCCAGGCCGATGCCGATTATTGGTGATGTAGGAAGGCCGATGATCGATATTTTCAATTATAATACATTAGATAAAATGTTTTAACAGCACAAACCTGTAATTCATAACTAGACTTATTCAATGTGTGAAATAAAAACAGGAAATCAGTTTGTCTGCTGCTGTTGTTCTCTATTTTCTTAATATTTCACTATTTAAATCATTTTCATTGCCCAGGAACATCCAGATCTTAAAGCTTTATTAATTATTATTTTCCAGACTCTGTTTCAGGTTAATCTGTGGCTGCTAGCCATTAGCATAGCATTAGCTATGCTAATGGAGGAGCTAATTTCCTGGTTTGTGGCGACAGCTAGAGTTTTTTTGTTCAGCTTTTGAGACTGTTCTGAGACCTGAAGTAATGCATTTAATCTATCCATAATCTGCCAATAAAAACACAGATAATCAGGAAAAATGCTAAATATTGGCCACGATAATCGATCGATCTCTAGTAGGTGACCGTTACAACAACAGCATTAGAAGGCTTTTATTTACAGCCACACCAGGAACATAATCTGTCAGTTTAAGGCGCCGGCCTAAAGACCAACAAAAGAAAATCCAAACTCCTCTCGGCTAATTAAAAGCTGTCCGACTCTCAGAGAACGTCGGCAAACACTCATGGCGGTTTAAACAGTGCGGATGTACCGTGGCGGCCCTTTACCCCTCCAGTGCCAGGAAGCATTGTGCTGATGACTGCGCTGGCATATCCATGTCAAGCCTTTACTGTGTGGGTTTACAGTGGAGGGGGGAGTGTTGATTATCTGGTGACCTCTACGCCCCTCTCCCCACACAGCGTTCATGTGAATGTTTGTGTGTTTAGTCTAATGAAAGCCGTGCACACCCGTGGCCTCCTTTCGCACGTTCACGCCAAAAAACTTCAATCAGCCTTCCCCCCTCCCTGTTCTCATGGCTGCAACTCTCTCATCCGTCGCTCCCATGAAAAAGCAGCTTTGAAGGGTGTTTGTGTTGCTCCCCCATGTCTGACTGTCACCGAGCTGCTCGCCTCCGTCCTTGTTCTAAACCCAGATATTAAAGCTGCACACAGAGGAGAAGACGATAGAAGATCTGTGAGGAAGAGAAAAGAGAAAGAGAGGGAAAAATATATATAAAAGCGGGGTGTGGGAGAGTAAAAGGAATAGTTTCTGAAAGTCAGACATCCAAACAGGCAGACGGATCACAAAGACGGAGTCGCGGTTCGATCTGCAGACAGCTCCCATAAGCAGAAAGAGATGCTGATGGAATGAATGAGCAGAATGTGAAAGGATGAAGGGCGTTTTGCTGCTCTATCCATGTCTATTAACACCGGGGACCCTGTTGTTCTGCTGCTGTGTTCATCTGCACAGTTGTCACAGGTTTCAGTGGCTTTAAGAGTCAGGTATATATGTGTATTATGTTGATTCTAAGCTTTTTTATGTCTGTCTGGTACCCGTTGAGCTATTTTGTCATTAGCTCTACCATGGTTTAGCTCAACCAGGAGACCCAAGGTGAGTTGGCATGGAATGATCCAGACAGGGATTTGCTTTATGGAATCCAAATAACCCAAAAACTAGTTGGACAAGCTGAAATAATCCCAACTTTTTATAAGATCTCACTTTATCAAAGTTGAATACACATACCATAAGTCACAAAGAATGAACGGATGCATTCCAGCAACAAATACTGGCTTTATGAAGCTTTCAGTTGGTTATTTTTCTTTGCAACTTGAGGAACTGCACTACTTCATACTGTTCTGACCCCAAAGTGAACCTGTTACTGATTTAACAACGCTGCACAGCTGACCCAGACTTCACTACTGACACATAAACTAGCACCAGAGTAGAGCTGCATGATATATTGCTTCTGTAATAACACACTTTTGCTGCTTAAAAACACAAAGAAAACCCACAGATCTCATTTTCTATGACTAATCAGCAAGAGAAGTCTATCTAATAGTAGATCATTCAATCTGATTTAAGGCCTTTTTCAACACAAAATGCAATTAGTTGGCATCTCCACATATACACAGGAAAAAGTGCCAGGAACAGCAGAGAAACACTGAAAATGGAACATTTGCTTGTAAAAACACAGCATCATTTGTATTTTCACGGAAATATGACGGCACTAAAGTTCTTGTCCTCACGTGGAAACAACTCCCTCTTTGGAGCTTAACTGCTGATGGTTTGTGTGTTTTGTGGTCAACAGCATCTTTTGTTTAACTGAAATTTGAGGATATTTCAAAAAGTACCAGAAAACTGGGGCTTTAACCCCAATTTTGGGGCCCAACTGTCACCTATAAAGTCTTATATCAATGTCCACAAAAACTCCAATGTTTGCAATTTGCACTTTTCTACTACCATATTTTATTTTTTTAAATACCATCAATTTTTGCACCTTTTCTGTAACTTGTTGCACCTAATTTTCACTTCTTCCACCAGTACAGTTTCCATGTTAATTGCATGTTCTTTTATAGAGTGTTTCCTCATCTAAATTGAAATTAACATTTGAGCTACCGGATGACTTGAATAAAGTATCTATCCATCTAATTTCTTTGCAGGTGACATCATTGAAAATCAATAGGTGAAAGGAAAACCAAAAAAAAAAAGCATTGTTTTTTTGCAGACAGTGATGTACGACTTTATAGTCAACAGTTATGCCCCAAAATAAGAGTTTCCCCACTTCTTTCATGGTACTTTTTGAACTATCCTCATATTTTAGTTAAAGAAAAGATGACCACAATAACACACATCATCGGCAGTGTCTTACAATTCTTGCCACCACACGAAGCAACACAATTCATTTGTTTGACTATTTAAATCAGCTCCACAAAGCTCGACATGGTTCCAGATCTGAATGTCATCCAAGAATTTCCAGTGCTTTTGCAAGCGTTGCACTATATGAGGAAAGTTTCCACACTGCAGAGAGAAAACACTGATGTGAGAACTGTTCACCTTGTGGAAGACATGATACTAATTAGCACAGATACCAAAGAGAGTTTTAAAAAACATGATGCAGGAACTTGACAAGCAGAATGTAACACCTGTTTTTCTCAAGTTGCTGTTGCAGAGATGTATGAGAAATCCAAGGCAGAAGCAGAGATGCCACATATGGAATATATACTGCGACTAAAGACTTTTGGTCCAACCAGACAACAGAGCACAACATAAATCTAGTTGTTTACTGTATTAATGGGAACTTACAGCTGAAAAGTTGCTGTTTGTAAATAGCATTTATCCTGGATCATCATAGAACTGAGAACAACACAAAAATATCAAGCGTATAAAACAACAGGCAACAAAATGAACATGATGAAAGCTGAAAACTGACCAAAGTGGATCAGACTGCAGAGCTTTGACCACAGATTGCATCTTTTTGGCAATTTATACACATGCTGCTTTTACTTTTTTTCATGTTGCAGAAAAAATAGATATTGTAACGTCAATTTTTTTCTAGTATCCTGCAGCCTCTCACCAAACTACAAAATTTCAGCCCTATAACTGAGTTTATCTTGAGAGAAAATTGTCCTAAGGTATAGTTTATGTAGTTAACAGGCTTTAATAGATGCAGAAATTTCACTGGACAACAAAGCCAGCCTCTGTGCAGTTTTTTCCACTAAACTTTTTCCACTTAAATTTCTTTTTTAAGAAACAAAAATGCAATTGAAAGTGATCAACTAGTGTAGAATCCAAGCTCACAACACATTTGCCCTGAGCTAAGTCTGTCAGGCGCACCATCATCTTGCTTTGTGTACAAAATGCACATATTTTATTTCAATTAATACATTTTTGAGGGCAAACACCGTCCTGGGAACAAGGTACGGTGCTGGTAAACTCACTTCACTGAAATGAAATACACAGATCAGTCTGAATGTGACCAAAATAACCAGACAGCAAGTCAGAATAACTGAAATAAGTCTGGTTTCATTGGTAAAACCACTTAATGGATCCGAAATATGCAGCCAATAAGTCAGACTAGCTGAAAAAAGTTTGGCCTAGTTGGTAAATTTGCTTTATGGAACCAAAATAACCCAACAACTAGTCAAACAAAATGCTGAGAAAAAGGAAGAAATACGGCCTTAAAGATAAACTGGACAAAATGGCAGCAGCAAAAGTGAAAAGTTACCTAATAAATCAGCAGCATGAACTGTTTCGTGTCTTAATATTTCCAAACAATTGTTTTACTTCAAACCAGCTCTTACCTTGTTGAAGAGACGAGCAGTGAAGAAACTCCAGGTGAATCCAGAAGTTAGTGCTCAGGACAGAAAACTCCATCATGAAGGTGAACATTTCAAATGGTTCAAACTCGATTATTCCTCCATAAATCCACTCGTAGAAACTACAGCTAGCTGATAAAATGATGCACAAGCAACTGTCCTGCTTTTAGAGCATTTTAAAAGTAAATTTAGCAACAAAAACCAAGGACGACCAAACATTCCAACTCCAGCTGAGCGCTAATGAGCTAATCAACACACCTGGTCTGAAGGTGTGTAGGCAGACAGATAGACAGACAGACAGACAGACAGACAGACAGACAGACAGACAGATATAGACAGGCAGATAGACAGACAGGCAGACAGACAGACAGGCAGACAGATAGATAGATAGATTTTAATTTTAAAATTATTTTTTTACAGAGTTTAGCATTTAACATTACATGTAAAATATACGGGTAAAATTATACATTTTGTTATTTTCACTATCTATTGATATTATTTTAATATCTAAAATTTGTCAAATATAGGAATAAATAAATACATTTTATTATCTTTTAAATTATATTATTATATATTATGTTGTATTTTTTATTTTCTAAATTATTTTATATTTTAAATATTCAAATATTGATCACATTTTTTTCATATATATAAAATCTTATATAATAAGCACATTTTATACATTGAAATGCGGCAGAAGCTGAGAACAACTATTTCTTTCCCTAAAGCTTTCCTGCCTCCTCTTCTTCCATCTTCTCCTCTGGAAGTTCACCTTTTCCACAGAATTCCCAAGTCTGAGCTGAAAGGTTGAAAGGTTGGATTTCCTCCTGACTGAGGATCTGATCTCCTCCTGCTCTCCGAACATCAGCAGGTCAACAACCCCCTGTCCACGTGAATTTGTTTTCTGTAAACTGTCTTTCTCTAAATGTTGTTTTAAGGTTTTCTAAATGTGTCTGGGGAGAACCTTGGCCCTTAATGGTTGCAGATGGAGAACTTGCAATAATAAAAGTATTTAAATTGACCCTATGATACTTAAATATCAAAACTAACTTCAAATAAAAAAAAATTCTCATTTGTACAGAAATCCTCCTCAGTTAAACTAATGAGAATCTTCTTTTTTAACATTAACTCCACAGATTCCACCGTTGCATTGCATTAGGTGAAGTGTGTGTGTTCATGTGTGTGTTCATGTGTGTGTGCAGCGGTAATTGCTCAGCTCTTTATTTGTCTCACTTGCACTTCCTTGGCTCGGCTGCTCTCCATCTCAGTTTTCGGGGGCTGCTGTATAGCTGCAGTAATTGCCACCAGAGCAATTGCTCCTCATTAGACGCTATGGAAGCTGTAATTGGCCATCCCAGGCACAGCGATCAATGCCGTCATTATTACTGGGATTTCAGGCAGCCGGGAGCCCCAGACGGCGAGGCCCGGCCGAGGCCAAAGGGGCTGCTGGGAGGAGGAGGATCCACAGCTTGTTATGTCTGGGTGTCTATTGACAGCTCGGTGTCCAACATGCATCCAGCTCGTTGACACTTCCCTTCCTCCTCCATGAATCCATCCGTCGGCCTCTTCCCGTCTCTCAGCAGGCCTCGCTATGGGCCTCCTTTACCTCCATTCTCCTGCTGCCACATCCGAGTCAAAGGGTCACACAGTGTCCAATCTACCGGAGGAATCCCAGAATTACAGCTGATGCCACGACTGTACGGAGCACATCTGGTGTCAGCGTGTTGGAAAATGGATTAAACAGCTGCATGTTCTACTTATTACACATAACTGAGCAACACAACTGTTAAAATACGGATCATCGCAATGATTTAAACACATTCAGGTGCTGAAATTTACCAGATGATTTGGAAAACACGGAACTTTTGGAGTTTTTCATACATACACACTTTTTTCTTCTTTACGTTAATATTTTATATATTGTATACACATACAATTATATATTTTTATTGTGTAATATTGCTTTAATATCTACAATTTTTAGTATGTATATATATATATATATATATATATATATATATATTATATATATATATATATATATAATATATAATATATATATACATGTAGACACTTTCTATCTAATTTTTAAAATGTAATATTTTATTTATGATATATACCAATAAAATTGTGATTTTGTCTTATTTTAATTATTAATATTTTATTATCTCATTTTTTTAGAATATAAGAATGCATTTTATTTATTTTTTCTTTATATTTTTATTTATTATTTTGTATTTTTTAATTATTATTTTATATTTTTCACATAAAATAATTTGAACCAAAAGAATCACTTTAGCTCAAACGGATTATTTTTGGAAAATCCCTCAATGAAATGCATAAAATAAAGTGATTTTGTTGATATATTATGATTTTAAGCTCAGGTTTTGTACATTTTTAGACAAACGTAGCAGGAAAGAAACTAAAAATCTGCTGATTCTTTGTGCTTTTACATTTTTTTAATCTGATTTTGATGTGAACAAAGTGATATTCCCTGCTGTACGCTTTTATTAACCTTAAATTATAGTGTGTACAGTCACTTCCTAGTAGTTTTGAGGCCTCTAATGCAGCTAATTTTGCAATATGAAATGGAAAAATAACACATGTACATAAACAAAATATAAACAAGTGCTTTATCCACTTCTAGCCTAGGATTGGAGGGTCCAAGTTATTTGTATTTGACAATTTTTTAAATAAGAAAGTGATTGTGATGAAATATCCCCATTTTAAGCTTGGATTTAGTCACTTTTTTCAGACAGTGCATATGATCAGTCAAACATCGCAGCAAAGAAAATGAAACCCTGATGATCTTTGTTGGTTTTTCAGTTCTTTTACACTGGTTTACAAGTGTATTTCTCTCCTGCATACTTACAATTAAACATGGTGAGGTGCTGAAATCTACCAGCTGATTTGGAAAACATCATTTTCTGTTTTTTCACAGAATCAGGTTCAAATGGTTTATTTTTGGCATTTTTTTCAGGCACAACACATGATTAGTCAAATATTGCAGGGAAAAAAAGAAAATCTGATGATTTACAGTGCTTAAAATTTGTATTAATGTCAAATTTCACTGTATTTACTGAACAAATAGATGAATATAAAAAGAAGAATATTACTGGTGAAAATTTTGATGGTAAGTTATACTGTCATGCAGCTAATTTTACAATATGCAATGGAAAAACTCATGCATATCCAGAAACAAAACGGTTTTTATCAACTTATAGACCTCGATAATTGAGTTTAGATGATAAGAAAAACCAAGTAAAATAAGAGAAAAGGTGGACAACATAAAATGTACCTTCATGGAGAGCCACTGCAAGTTAAAAATTAAGTTTATTATACAAATTATGCAAATGGTTATCATGCAAAGGATTTATTTTTGACAAAGACAAGAGACAAGAAAGTAACTTTGATTAAATATCATTAATCTAAGCTTGGATTTGGTTGGTTTTTTTTAGACAGAACACGTGATCAGTCAAAGATTGCAGGAAAGAAAATGAAAACTTGATCATTTTCAAGTTTTTACATTTTCTAAAGCAGCTTAGATATGAACAAAGTGGATTTTTTTCCACCAGCAAGCTTTTTTCTTACCTCAGATTTCAACATTATTGATATAAAAAGTGATATGTAGTATGTGTAATGACTGTAGTCACTTCCTAGCAATTTTTGATGTCAAACTGGACTTCTTGTGCAGCTAATTTTGCAAAATGTAATGGTAAAATTCATGCATGTTCAGAAATAAAACAATTCTAGCCACATTTTTGATCTCGATAAATGAGTTTAGACGTGTTAAAGATGAGAAACAAACAAGTAGAACAAGAGAAAAGGTGGCTAAGCTTCATGACTGACAGTGAATTCAGCATCATTAAGGACCAGTGCCAGTCATAAATTAAGTTTATTATGCAAATTAACATCTAAGACAACCTTTCCTAAATGAACTCACAGAGACCCAAACCAGGCTTTCAAGAGTATTATTCATGAGGCCCCTTTGTAATCTTTCACAGAAAGATGGAACCTCTGGAGAAGAATTTTTACTTTCTCAGAGTCAACCACATTATCACTCCCTTTTTACCTATTACCAGAAATATATAAAAGCCTGAGACGTCCTCAGGCAGACCCTCTGTTGCCTGTGTCGGCTCTCTTACCTCTTTTACCTGTCTGCTTTTGTGGATTAATTTATCACACCGCGAGCTGAGAATCTCTCTCCCTTTGGAAAAGCTCGCTTTTCTTCTCTAATGCGCAGCGGCTTTATGGAGTCGGTGCGATTTATACTTGGGCCACATGATGGAGGTGTTGAGTAAGCCGTCGCTTTGTCCCTTTCAAAAGACATTTTCCTCATATTACCCCTGAACATTGTCTCTTAGAGTTGGATAATACCACTTTTAATGCTCATATCTGATGTTTTTCTTAGAGATGTGCTGCTTTTATGCCTATTTTTTTTACTTAAAGTTGCTTTTTTTGAGGAGAATTTGAAAAGATTTAGAGAAAATGCATTAAATTTACCTCGGATTATGTTCTGAATTTTATCACAGACTCCAAAAATTAAGTCTAAAACTGGATTCCCAAAAGCAAAAGCCTCACAGGGAAAGAATAAAGTGGTTATAAAATCACATAAAAACACATTTTCCAACCTCCCATAATGGGTTTTATGTGCAGTAAAAAGCCTCTTTATGTGTTGTCTTTTAATTTGGCACCGTTTTATCACCAGTGTCCTCCTGGAATATTAATCCGTGACTTAAATCAATAACTTTTACAACAGATTATTGTCTCAGTGTTTAAAAAATATGCATTTGCAAACATTTAACACAAAGGTCCTCACTTGCGTAATGGATTTTTTCCTCGCCTCAGGTGATATTAAACCTGCAGCTCCAGTCTGTTGGCTGCAATTCTTTGTTTTTCCTGTGAAATTAATCACCACTTCATTAGACTAACACGTCATTAATTAGTAATGTTTTTGGTACTGGATAATATGAGATAGTATCCTTGTGAGTAAAGAAAATTACATTGGTACCTTTTAAAAACAGCAAATTTCTTATGTTCAGCCTCTGAAGCAGTTTCTAGTAAGTTTTTTTTCTCATTTTCCACTGCAATATAAAGTCCTGCACCTCTAGGGAAACTCAAAGAATTCAGAAATGTCTTCTGTGCAGAATGACAAAGATATAATCCATGAATCAAAAACAAATGCATTTCTTGATTATTATTTTACAAAAATTTAATTAAAAAAAATTTAATTAAGTGCACACGTGCTACTAGTACTGGAGAAAAAAATGGTGGCTCTACATACTATAGATATTCTACTACTTACTTGTACACTGCCTGCAGTTCAGCTGAATCATCCCTGTTTTTTTCCCATAAGATTGTTGGTCACAGTTGAGTCAATCATGGCTTCTCTGTTGTGCCAAAAAGTGCAATTTTTTTCGTTTTTTACAGAATCATGTTGGTTTAAATGGTTTCTTTTTGACAAACGTATCAATGAGACTTAAATAAATCACAATTTTAAGCTTAAATTTGATTAATTTTTCAATTCAGAACTGCACGCCACACATGATTAGTCAAATATTATAGAAAATAAACAGAAAATCTGATCATTCTTTGTGTTCTTACGGTTTCTGGCTCTGATAAATGGTGTCAAATAACCTGCCTTTTAAACCCACCGGTGGGTTCTGGGGATTTGAATTTCAGATTTCGCCTCATAAATATAAAATCTCGATAATTTCTCATCTGATCTCAGCTCCACAGAGACCTCCTGAGAGCGTATTGAATTCTGAAGGGTCAGCATCATACAGGTTTTTAACAGCATCCGGTTAATCGCTGCCCTCTGACGGTGTGAAAACTCGGATGTGTGATCTGTAATTAACAAGAGGAGCACACGGCCGGCTGATCGGTGATCAATGAGATCATGAAAGGTGCAATCAGCAGCATCACTGTAGCAGCTGATAGAGTCCAGCTCAGGAAAATTACACATGATGATGGAATGGAGGATTATTGAACATCGATAGGGCATAGTGATTTCACTGGTTTATATTCCAGTGTGAGAGTTCACAGACAGCAGGTCTCTGGTATGTGACAAAGAAACGGACATTTTCTACATTTTCTGTGCATTAAAACACATTAAATCACATCCAGACAGGACATATTAAAGCATATAAAAACACCAAAGAAGCCACATTTAAAGGAACAGCAATTACTCCATGATGAAGACTGAATTATGGTGAAATAAGTAATTTAATCCCCTACATATTGCAACAGGGACATACATGTAATAATACATACAGCATATGTTCACTAGTGCAAGGCTGGATGCAGTAATGTGTATTTCTTGTGTCACACTGCCCTCTTTAGGATGGATGGAGGTGGAAGAGAAAAAACAAAAACATCACTGTTGGATCCACAGAGGGGCAGCATCTACTTGGAAATAACTGTTTCTTAATTGCTCAAATTGTGCTTTTGTCAGGACTAAACCCAGTTTGTTCGCCCCAAACTGGAAGCAAGTTTCCACTGTAGCCTTAGATTCATGGGAATATCTAACGATGTGTTAAATGTGGTTTTAGACATTTTTATATTCATATTTTAATTTAAAAAAAACAAAACAACAACAACACCTGACCTCTTTAATGAGGAGATGCTGTTCTGGAGCATTTAGCTGATTTAAAGCTCTTTACTATTATTATCAATATGAATACTTATAGTCGGGTAACAAGTAACACATAGTTTGCTAAATAAAATAGTTGATTAGATGATTTGGGGAAAAAATCATTTAGCCTAAATGATTAGGTTATAATAAACTATTATATGTGTATGTTTAGCTAAGTATTTGGTACTTTTAGCTAACTATTTATTACTTGTAGTTAGCCATTTGGTACTTTTAGATAAGTATTTGGTGAACTATTTATTATTTTTAGTCAACTATCTGGTACTTTTAACTAAGTATTTGGTACTTTTAGCTAACTATTTATTACTTTTAGTCAACTATTTGTTATTTTTACCAAGCTATTTATTATTTTTAACCAGCTTTTTGGTAGTTTTAGCGAACTATTTGTTACTTCTAGTCAACTATTTATTAATTTTAGTTGACTATTTGGTGCCTTTAGAACCCTATTTGGTAGTTTAAGCTAGCTATTTGCTACTTTTATCCAACTATTTATCGCTTTTAGCCATCTATTTGTTGCTTTAAGACACATATTACATTCAGTCAACTATGCTTTAGCCAACTATTGCTGCTTTGAGCCAACTATTTCCTTTGGCTAACCATTTTCTAATTATCTACATTTTTGAAATATTGCAATCTATAAAACACAATAAAACTAACTAAACTAGCTATTCTAATAAAATAAATAAAACAAAGAATAAATGCAGGTGTAAAGTGTCAGTTAGGCATCTCTTTATCTTTGTAAAAAATAAATGAAAAAACTAAAATTCTGGAGGAACCTATTATAATACGATTCCTGCAGGAGCCCTTTTGGACTTATTAGAGATTCTTCCAGCAACCTGTTATATGAATCTGTTAAAAGTTCCCCAATGCCTTACAAAAACAGTTAATGTTGGTTTTTCCTTTAATATGTCATCCATCTGCATATGTTTGCCTCATTGTATAGTAGTTAAAGAAGCTCAGAAACCTGACAGAACACATTGTGGCAGCTATGTGCTCCAGACATTAAAATTCATTCAGCAGCTTGAGTCCAACCAGCCCAATAAAAAATCCAGTAAAATGTGTGCAGCAAAAATGACTTGATCAATGGCAATTAAACCTTTAGAATGAAAACGGTTTGGAGAACTGAGGGACAGACTGCTGCGTTCAGACTCCTGTTGGCTTTATAATTTATTGATGGAAAGTGTGTAACTGTATTGACCAGGTGTGTGCACATAATTACAAAGCTTATTTTGAGAAGGAATTTAAATGAAGCCATTTTTATTAATGAGGCCCTTGGGCGGTTAGATTTCGTGGCGCCGCGCAGAGAATACAGATTCTTCAGAATTATCCATTCATCTGCTCGCTGTCTGGTCCTTCTTATTTCTATTCAGGGTCGTGAGCAAGTTCCAGATTGTGAAATAAATGTAAAACACGTGTAATATTAGAGCAGCGAGGTGGAACATGGGCTTAGTCTATGTGATGACGAGGACAATTACTCTGACTGCTCAGAGATTAAAACAGATTTTAATCAAATTTACACTATAACCAATTTTTTAAACCTTCTAACACCAACCACTGTTGATCTTTTGATTTCATTTTCTTTCCTCGTTGTGCTTTCACATTATGTTGCTCTGTGATTTTTTTCCTTTGCATCTCCATTCTGTGCAATATAGAATAAAAATGCTGAAAATGGTGGTGAACTGTTGCTCTTCCAAGGATAAATAGAGTCATATTTAACTGAATTGCAATGGAATTAATGGATCATCATTGATAACCATCTAAAGAAAGACAAAAGGCTTCTAAAATGTGCCACAGAGATCGAATGGTCTTCTGTAATATTAATGTAAATGACTGCCAAATCATATTTACGATGTATTTGTGACATCTGATTATGTTTTATTCATCCAAATCAACTGATTCACTTAACAAATTAAGTGGGAAGCCAGGAAGAAACAGCTGAGTTCTGTCTTTCTCAGAAGCCTGGAAATGAACGATAAACAGGTAAAGAAATGGTAAATTATGTTTTTAGCATCACGTTAAAACACTTCTCCATCATGCAGTAGGTTGAGTTTAACTCAAGTCACTATAATTTATATATAACACACATTTAAAACAATGACACTGAGCAAAAACTGCTTTCCAACAGAGAAATAAGACCCAAATTTACCCGGAAGGTTTAAATATTAAGGTGAAGATGCTCTAATATTAAAATGAGAACAAAAATTGGAAAGCTGCATGTAATATTTTATTAAATTCTACCCATTTTTTGGAAAAAGTTGTTGACAGAAGTATTTGATGTTCCACAGACATCATGACACAACCAAGTACTCAGTGAAGTTGATGGACATTTTATTAGCCAACGTGACATTGTTGGACATCCAGAAGTGTCTGAAGTGATATTTTCAACAACAAATGGTGGAGTTGTGAACATTCAGGTGCCTTTCTGCAACACTAACTGACATCCAGCAGCTTGTTCTCAGTTTTCTCTCTTCATCTGTGGCATTGTGTCATTTAAATAACGCAGCGTTTTAAGGGTTAAAGTCATTTAAAACTGTACCTGACCAGGTTGTGGATTATCAAAGGTTGAGAATCTGTCACCAGTTTAACATCTCACCACCTTTTTGTGCATAATTTTGCTAAATTAAGCCCTTTCCTACGCAGAACAATAAAAAAAAAATAACAATCTAAGTCAGCAGAGAAGATAATTTTCACACAGCATTTATATTTATATTCAGTATATTTATGATAGATGTACACCTAACAAGTTTAAATGTTAAAGTTAGGGTTAGCCTGAGGTCATTTTTTTGAAAATAAAAGCATCTGGTTTGACATTTTTCGGCAGTATTTTAGAAAAACAGTGCACTACTGTTAGATCTGACTGTATTTTACAGGTAATTCTGTAATTTATTACGCTAAACTTGACTAAATATAAATATTACAGTTAAAACCATGCCCTATTATATAGAAACAACAGGTGGTGCAACATTCCTCAGTTTACTGTTAGCCCTCTGCTTTTAAATTCTTTCCTTTACATAGAGACCAGAATGCAGAATTTGTTTCGGACGCTCAGAAACAAGACGGTACAACACAAAAGAGAAACTGGAGACCGCCTACACTTAATGTCTTGTAAAGGACAAATCATCACTCATGGCTGGATGACTCTTTCACTGGTTTTCAAAATCCAGCATTTATCAAATCTGATGCACAAACACTGATCCTTTAAACCTGCAGATCTCCTGCAGGACTTGGTTTCTCCACATGATGCCAGCGCTGTGCTGCTAATGTTTCGCTCTATTCCGTCTCCTGCATCTCAACAGCTACCACAGACTGTCTGCAACACAAGTGAACTCGTGCACAACTTGGATAAAAATACAGCTGAACATTTGCTTTAATTAAAGAAGGATCCAGTATTTCACAGCTAAATCTATCACCAACATCATCATCATCAGCGTCTAAGTTTCTGTTTCCATTGATGCCTGGAACTGCAGGATGAGTTCTGGGTAACTCCCCCATCTTCAGACCCATCAATCCATCTCCCCTTATTTCTGATGCATTATTGGTCCACTCTGTAGGGCCCAGGAAGCACCGGGAGATAAGGGGGGAAAAGGGCAGCGGGCCAGGCTCTGCGATCCCTCAGATAGTGCCTAATCACATTCATTACATCAATTAAGGCAGGCCAACACAACACCGGGCCGGGAGTCAGACCTCCATCTCCTGCTGATCGATGCTAAACACCGTGCACATCCTCTGGACCTCAACCTGCAGCCTGAGGATCGGATTTACACTCCATACTGCTCGTCTACTGGGCGAAATTCCAAAAACTTACAGGTGCTGAGGAATTTATAGGCTGTTATGTGACCAGAGGATGGTTCAAACTGCATTTGTGGTGACTTACGGGTCAAAAGATGCCAAATGAGCAATTCAGTCCATGTGATTGCCAAAGTAGAATCCATGAAATGGCAAAATATCATTTTTAGGTTATCACAGCATTTATGCAGTTACTGCCACCTGCCTGACTGGCTCTTTATTGGGTGAAAATCCAGAAATTTACAGGTAATAAGGAATATAGAGGCTGCTTTATGACATTTTTGAAACTCTACTGTGACTATAGGATGGTACAAACTGAATTTTTGATGATGTACATTTCAAAAGATGCCAAATGTCAGGTTCAAATAGAGGTAATTTGGATAATTTTGACTTTGAAATGACCTGTGCCAAGACACTGTTACCAACATACTGGTGCACCAATGTGTCCAAGTAGAAGCCTATAAGGATATTAAATGGTTTAAAGCACGAACTAAATGCACATACTGAAATCCCCTGTGTGCAATTTAATCCATATGATCACCAAAGTAGAATCTTTAAAAGGTAAAATAAAATTTTTAGGGTCTCATAGCATTTAAAAGGGTACCCCTACCTGCCAAACTGGTCCTTTACTGGGTGAAAATCCAGAAACTTACAGGTTTTAATACATTTAGAGGCTATTTAACGATATTGATTAAACTGCACTATGACATTAGGATAGTACAAACTGAATTTCTGGTGATTTGCAGGTCAGAAGATTCCAAATGAGAGGTTGAAACAGAGCTAATTCAGCTAATTTAGAATTTTAAATGACCTTTTTCAGTACACTGAAACAGCTGCATCATTTATAGATTCTCACAAAAGTTAAGCAGTGACCCACACCTGAAAAAACTGGTCTTCTACTCAAAAAAATTCCAGAAACTTACAAATCTTAAGGTCTTTAGAAGCTATTTTCTGATATTTTTGAAACTGCACTGTGACTGCTGGATGGTAGAAACCATATTTCTGGTGGTTTGCTGGTCAGAAAATGCCAATTGTGAAAGTTCAATTGCATCTAATTTGGTTAGTTCTGACTTTTAAATGTCCTTTTTTTAACACACTAAAACAACTGTCACTGTTATATGTCAATTTAACCCACTTTAGACATGGTTAGACGGCTTGTGTGGGATTGATTAGCGCAGTTGATTAATATATAACCCCAATATATTGGCACACCAGTCTATTCAACTGAAGATCTTCAAGTCTTAAGGATATTAAATGGTTTAAAGCTGGAACTGAATGTGCATCCTGAAATCCCCTGTGTGCAGTTCAATCCATATGATCACCAAAGTAGAACCTTTAGGAAGGTAAAATATCTTTTTCTTCCCATGTTCTCACAGCAGCTAAGCTCCACACAATGGTTTCTGAATGGCAAAGCGACACAAATCATAATCTGATCTGTCTGGTCATTAGATGTACTTTCAATAGTATCTTTGGTTCTACGACAAACCGCAGAGCTGCTTATTCTTCCTGCTGGGGAGGTATTTAGAACGGACACGTAGAACTCAGATTTCAGGTGGAAAACCAAAAGGAATGTGGAAAAAAAATCTCCATATCTGTGAGTTTTACTGGATCCATAATCTCCACAGTTGAATCCTCTTTAGAAGAACCAACCACATGATGAGAATATGTGCTTTTACTAGTGGTTTTTTTTTTTTTTTTTTTTTTTTTTTTTTTTAAATAATGGCAAAAACGTGTTGCTAGTATCTAACATAAGTAGTAGTAATGCTAAAAATAGCACTTCCCAAAAAGTTAAAGCTAGAGTTCAGGACTTCTATATATATAAATAAGCATCCATTACATTCAAGGCCTTATTAAATGGACTTATCATTGCAAGGTAAATCTATCAGTATTTCCAACAACTCTGAAGTTTTAAATCAAGTATCTGTGGCAGTGTTTCTGCACATAAATTTGCACTAATTGGTTTCAGAGGAGAAAAAGAACAGCTACAATAGTGTTAGAGACAAACAAGGCAACAGGAACAAGAAATATGGTGGAAAAACCTCAACAGAATGCAAGAAAAGTCCCTGATGCTCTACAGAAAAAAAGAAACTGCGTTCAGAGGAAGAATTACATTTGAAAAGAGTCAGCGGTGACCTACATTACAAGCATGCTTTAACAGTGTTTGTGTAGTTACTGCAATTGCCAGAAGGGGGAGACAAAAGTTCCACACTGCAGGTTTAAGATCTTACAATGAAATCAGCATCAAAGCAACCAGATTAACACACTCAGTGGCTTCAGGGCAACAAATGAGCTGTTGGGGCCACTGCTTGGTCCTTTCCTTTACCTTGTCCCCAAGTTAATTTGTGACAATTTGATAAAAAAAAAAAAACAAGTGAATTTATAGTAAAGTACAACATTTGTAGCGTGGAAACAAAACCAAAGAACTAGGTGTTGATCAGAAACACACAATCCTGGTTTAACACAAAGAGAAACCATGTTTTTTTAAAATTGGATTACCTCTAATGCTACGATCAAAACAGCAGAGTCAGTGGTTCCGTTAAAAACAGACTTGTACTGTCACGACCAGTGGTGAACCCAGGCAGAGAACACACAGACTCACGGCGGGATCAGGCAGAAATTAATTTATTTTGCTACAAATTAGGTGTGCAAACGAACTAAAGGGGAGTGAGTGACTGAAACTAATACTAAATCAACGTGAAACTAAAGCCAGGAAAATACTCTAACTAAGGAACTCACTACAGACTGGAAGTGGGGCCGACAGGCTACCGGAGACCGGCGGTCCAGGTTAGTTCTCTGCTGGAGTGGGTGAGTGGCAGAGAGTGGTTGTGGCAGTCCTGGATATCCAGAGGCAGGGGAAGCGGGCTGAGGAAGGCAGGGATGAGACACCTCCTCCTCCAGAGGTGAATGCCAGTTCAGAGTTTGGTGGAGGGCAGGAATGACAAGGGAGCCCGGGCAGCGTGACCAGCGGAGACTGCAGGAACAGGAGAAAAGGTTAGTTCTCAGTTGCTGGTGAACACAAACAGAACGTGCAGAGGCCAACCTAACTGCTTGGAGCTGAAGCAACCATCTGGCAGGGTGTGGAGTGTGGAGCTGGCTTTTATGGAGGGAGATGGAGAACAGGTGTGCTGCATCACGGCTGCCCACAGTTCTGATGACGGTGATGATGGGTTATTGCCGCCAGCTGCTGCAGAGAGTGAGTGGAGGTGATCAGGAGGGAGCCTTGACAAGTACAGAGCAGCATTTTTATCTTTCATTGCCTTTTTTAATGTTTAATCATCTTTTCATCTTTATTTGTTGCCCTTTTTCAATATTTTTTTGTCTATGTTTTTTTGTTGGCATTTTATTGTCTTTTACAATGTTTAATTGTCTTTTTATGTTTTATTGCGTCCCTTAATGATTTTTTTAAATAGAATTTTTAATGATTTATTGTTTTTTCTGATGTGTCGTATTTTAAAGTTTTCTTTTGCCTTTTTTGACATTTTACCACCTTTTCGTTGTCTTGTCTAATGTGTTATTTTTTCATGTTTCATTTTCACTCTTTTTTAAGTTTTATTGTCTCTAATGTTTTGCTGTTATTGTATGTTTTATTGTCTTTTGTGTTTTATTGTTTTTTTTAAATTGTCCTTTCTAGTGTCTCAATGTCTTTACACATTTTGTAACTTCAAAAATATTATAGAAGCATAATTGAGTTATTTTCCTACTCTTGTCTGGAATTATTATCATTATTACTACTAGTAGTATTATAAGTCATCGGGGTACTTTATAAAAAACATTTGTGTACATGAATACCTTGAACTGTTAGCAGTTCTTGTTCCCTTGAATTACTATCTCTTGCTCATGATTTGTGCACCTAAATGATTTTCTCAGGCTGCATATTTGAAGTTCTTGTACATTTTTATTCCAGTCAGTGGTGAATATATGTATTCTTTCAAACGAAGTCGATAATGACGCAAGTTTTTTTTACACACTAAAGTATTCAAGACATCGTTGAGACAGAGAAGGTCGCCCAGAGTGTGAGCTGATGACACACAGGTGAGATGTCACCTGGCTATGACCTCATGTTCACCCTGCTAGCATGTGCCGTGTCCCTGCAGGGGTTTGCGTGAGGATGAAGAAGCAGGTGACACTCAGCTATGGACGCCATGCGTGGAATGTTCGCTGCATTGATCAGATGTCTGAGTGGGATCGTCGCTGTGACGGACAGGTATGTCTCGTGTTTTTAAAGACTAAATGACTCGTGACCATGTACAGTCCATGTGAGTGTCATCATGACCTCCTGACTGATTTCCTGCTGCCTCCCTCCTCTCCTTCTTCTTCTTCTTCTTCCTCTTGCGACAGAAAACCTGGTGACATCCGGAATGAGCGACAGGCGAAGAAGAGAAGAAATGGCGGCGAAAACTGGAGGGAGATAAAATGGATAGATAAGGGCCAGGAGGCATCGGAGGAAGAAAAAAATGGGGAAAGTGGATAGATTGCGACAGAAGAGAGAGGGAGAGCGAAATGGGGGAGGAGAAGAGTGATGCTATTGATACACTGAAGCTGCAGCGAGGAGGAAGAGGAGGAGGAGGAGGAAGGTGCACTCCATTTTTCCTCCCCTCAAAGTGCTATCGGAAGACATACATTACAATGACAGCACTGTGACCACGCCAAGCACATAAAAAATAAAAAAAAAAACACAACACAGCAGCTTTATTTCATCCCCCACAGATAGTTATTAATAAAAACCAGGACGAGGACACACACTAGATGAGAAAGAGAGATGGAGAGTCGGGAAGAAAAAGCAGGAAGATCATGTTGTGAGGAGGCTTGTCCGCATGACGACGTGAAGTCGAGAGCAATGGGACTCACACCTCGATTTGTCAGTGTGATGAAATAAGCCACTGGCCACAATCCCACACTCCACACTGTCTCCTGACATCTAAAGCATCTCTTTTTCCCTCCTCTAGCCCTTCCAAAGTATTCATTTATGGCCTTATTTCTCTCCGACTCGCTCTGCCTTTCTCTCGGCGAGTCTCGGTGTTATCAGTATCTGACACACAGTGAATCAGGGAGTATCTAGCGGCCTGCTATCAGACCTCTCTTCATCTCTTACTGCCCCTCTGTGCTCGGGCCTATCAATCAGAGAGCCGCTGCCAGGACAGATGCCACCGACGCCACGGCAACCGTCGACACAACCCGCGTCCGCCATGATTAAACGGAGCTGAGACAATTAACAGGAGGCTCTCCATCACGACAGAGGTGTACATTTGGCTAAAAATGTGATTCTAATGCGTTTAAAGTTAGTTTATTTAATCAGATACTGGCAGCTGGTGCAAAATGTTACACAGCTGAACCATTAGCCTGCAGGACGCCATGTTATTGTGCCAAAGAATGCATTCAAATGGACTAAATATGGATCTTTTAACTGTGGACAAACCAGTCAGGATTCTGGATCACGTTCTGCAAGCTCCTCCTCTCCACGCTATCCATTCAGAAATCATCGGAACTATTTTTGGCTCCTGTAAGATGCATTGAACACCTTTATTCAACCACGACAACAATGTTAAGAAAGACTATGTTTCGTTATTGTACCTTTTTGAGGCAAGTTCAGTGTTTAAATGATGTTTTTACCAATTTTTTGTAAAAATTGCTACAATGCATTGCCAGTTTTTGTATCTATTGTTGCCCATAAGACCTAAATATGGATTTTATAACTGCTGACACACCACTCTAGAGTCTGGATTGTGTTTTACAAGCTCCTCCTCTCAGTAATATCCACTCAAAAATCACCTGAACTATTTTTTGGCTCCTGCAAGATGCATTAAACACCATCATTAGATCACAGCAACGCATCTAAGAAAGATTATGTTTCATTCTTGTACTAAACATACCTAAAATAAGCTTGAATATATAACTCAGTTGGCTTTTGAGGCAATTTCAGTGTTTAAATTATGTTTTTACCAATTGTTTTGCTGCCATTGCCACAATGTATTCCTAATTTTTGTATCTATTGTTGCCCAAAAGGCCTAAATATGGATCTTTTAACTCTTGACACACCAATCTAGATTCTAGATCAGGTTTTAAAAGCTCCTCTTCTTAACACTATCCACTCAGAAATCATCTGAACTATTTTTCGGCTTCTGGAAGATGCACTAAACACTGTTATTCCACCACACCAACACCTCTAAGAAAGATTATGTTTTGTTGTTGTGCCAAACATACCTACAATAAGCTTGAATATCAGTTAGCTATTGGAGGCAATTTCAGTGTTTAAATGATGTTTTTGTGGATAGCCACCAATCACTTTGCTAACATTGGAACAATGCATTGCCAGTTTTTAAATCTTTATTTGCTCATAAGGCCTAAATATGGATCTTTTAACTGCTGTCACACCACTCTAGATTCTGGATTATGTTTTGGAAGCCCCTCTTCTCAACACTATCCACTCATATTCATTCTAAAATTGTCAGTGTGGTCAAATAAAGGTATTTAAGAGTAAAAAATGGACTAAGAAGATTTCCTTTTTGTTACTGTGCCCCACATACCTGGAATAGGAGTCAATTAGACTTTAGTTTGGGCTTTAATGAGGCAATTCCAGTGTTTAATTTGTGTATGTTTGGATTGTAATTGTCTTTAATGAAGATATTTGGATGTAAAATTCGGAGAGAAAATGGTGCAACATGCGACAAAAGTCACCAGACGGACCTGATCAAGAAACAAAAATGTTACGTATCTAAACTGTTAGCCTGCTGGTTTTCTAGCTAAAAATGTGACAATGCATTGCTAGTTTTTTGAACATGTTTTTACTAACATACCCTAAATATGGATATTTTAGCTACAGGCAAAATGGGAAGAAAGTAAAAGTTAATGAAGGATTTGGAAGGACTCTAGATTCTGAGTCACGTTTTGAAAGCTCCTCCAACAATCATTATCTTTCTTTAAGTTCCTGATGTTGTCAAGTAAAGGTGTTTATTTCACCTTACAGGAGCAAAAAAAAAAAAATGGTTCTGAAGATCTGCTTTTTTGCTACAATCCCTAGCATATCTGGAATATGCTAGAATATGCTTCGATATGACTTTAAGTTGACCTTTTGTGGCATTTCCAGTGTTTAAATGCTGCTTTTGTTGATTGTAACTGTCTTTAATAAGATATTTGCAGGTGGAGGTGGGAGAAAAAAAATGGTGCAACATTCAACAACAGTCACCACACAAACCTGGCTGATAAGCTTTTGCTGAAAATGCCACAACACAAAACTAAGGACTTGCAAAGACTTTAGACTATAAATCACATTTTACAAGCTCCTCTTTTCTATTATTTATGAAATAAATGTATTTAATGCACCTTGCAGGAGGTAAAAATTGGTCAGTAAGATCTGCTTTGGTCACTGCAGCAAACATTCCTGGAAACGTCAAAAAACTTTGTCGATTTCTTGAGGCATTTCCACAGTTTAATTTCTGCTTTTGTTGATCACTGTAAACACTTTTAAACTAGTTTTTAAATCGCTGTTATTCTTATTGTTCTCTCATTGATGATTCCTACAGTTTTTAGCACTGTTGTTTCTATCTGATGTAATCTGTTTTATTGCTGGTGTCTCTACATTGACTGTATGTGTCTCACCACAGTGTAAAATGACAGTTGTCCCTCAGTGTGTTTGAAATAAACTGAAATGAAATGTGAGATCACGGTGCTGTCTGTGTGAAGCTGCAGTCCAGAGAATTGAATCCTGTCAGTTATGTCAGCTTTTATAAGGACAGTCAAGCTGAGATGTTTAGTCACTCTGGGGTGGAAAAGAAACTGATTCCTTTGTTTTCTGCTTGCAAAACCTTTGGGGGCCAAGTAATTGATTTCTCTGGTCACTCATTTTTAACATTTGATGGTGCAGGACTGATTGTCATGTAAAAGCACAACATGAGGACTCCTATATAACAAACCCTTTTTATGTAACCAACAGCTGATTACAAAAAGAAAAACTAGATTGGTTATTCCAAGTCAGGTCTTAGAAATTGTTGATATTACATTAAGTTTAGGGTTTAAGTGAAGCTTTATGAGTGTAGCCCTCTTACAGCTTCACTATTGGTGGTGTTGGAGGGTGGTTAGACTATAGTTTGAAGAAACCATGGCCACCCTGAGCCTCCCCTTGGCTTTATTCCTGGAGAAATGCCTTCTACAAATAGTATGGCCAAATACTTATGTTTCCCAGTAACAGGCCACCAAACACATTAGAAACAGACTGCAAAGTGAAATAATATTCTATGTTGCAAGAAAGAACAGGCAGTAGAGACTCACATCATTCATTTCTGCTCACTTTAACAGCTCCACCTCATTCATTTTCTTCTTTTTACTACTTACTTGGTTGAAGTTTGAAAGAAAACTGCTGCAGAAAATGCAACTAAACTCCACAACTTAATCACAAATGTCTTTTCAAACCATATAAAGACGAGTAAATGAAGACTGGACAATGAAAAGAATGAAGGAGATGTACAAAGAAAGGTGAACATGTGATTAGTAGTGCTGAAGTCACATGACAAACTCAGCTAGATACAACATCCACCAAGCAGCCACAACATTAAAACCACTAACTGGTGAAGAACAAGAACAGCAGCTGTCATTGGGTGGGAGGTATCAGGCAGCAAGAGAAGCAGGAAAACTGGGCTAGTTTAAGGATCTGCAAGATTTGAAATGGACCAAACTACTGTGAACCATTTACCCTGGGAAGAGAATTCAGTATGGAGACAAGAAGGCGAGCCAGTGGAGGCAAAGTTCTGCTGGGAAACCCTGAGTCCTGCATTCATGTGGATGTTACTTTACCAGCTGCCACACTGCAAACACTGCTCAGGAGGGTTTCAGGAACAAGACAAAAAGTCCAAAATTCAACCTCCAAATTCACCAGATCAAACAGATTTAGCATCTATTTGTGGGATATGCTAGAAAACAAAGTCAATCCAAGAAACCCTGCAACCTCCAGAAACTGAAGGATCTGCTGCTAAAGTGCACATTATTAAGCAGGTGGTTTTCATTTTATGTTCATCGAATGCGACACCAGTGCAAAAAGGCAGGTTGTTTGGCCTCCTGTTTCACCAGGCCTGGCTGCCACCAAGCCAAACCCTGCTAAGCTAACGGCAAACTACAGATGCAGAACTTCACCCTGCTAATGTGGAGCTTGAGATTCCAATAGACTCACCTGGTTGCTTCAGGACTTCTCAGAAGAGGCTGTTTCTACTAACTTTGGCTGTTTTCATCCAGATAGATCACTGCTTCAGCTCAGCTAAAGGTAGGAGTTTCTTGTGGTGATGTTTCAGCCGTGCACTGAGGCCTTGACCCTCTTGAGTTGATTCTCTGCTTTGCCAAATGCTGCTGTGTCCCACAAATCAGACTGGTGGCTGCTAATTTCTGCTTTTATGCTGCCGTCTGTTTGCTATTTGCAGTTTTCTCATTGCGATTAATTGTGAGCTAATGTCTTGTATGGGCTGTGCTGATTTTTCTTTTGGTTTGGCCTTTGCACAGATGCACTGTGATGCTTTCAAGCTGCTGATTTATATGAATCATGAGAGGAGAAATGGTTTGTTGCAGTTCTGATGGTGGTTGCTGCTGATGCATTTGCACTTTTTAGGACTTAAACATGATTTATTATCTTGTGTGCTTCATATATGTACAATTGTTGTGCAATGTGAACTTCAGGGAAACACAACATGGATTTGTCACATTTCCTACACCTAAACTTCCTATTTAGCAGCTTCTAGTTCAGCCAGCTCACATTCCTGCTTCATTTTTTAGCTGCTATTATCTGATATTCATGTACTGATGCTGATGTTGGTCTAAAATGTGGTCTTCAAGCTGGAGACCTGAACTTTACTGCATCTTGTTTTGGTATTATGGTATTTATCCTGGCTATTTTCTCCTAACTAGGTCCTTGCTTGTGTTGTTTCTACTCTCAGATGTTCTTCACTTTGGATAAAAGCGTCTGCTGAGTGACATTGTAGAATCTTCTTTCTCTAATGTGTGTACAGTTTGTGTGTCAGTGCCTTGGTTTTGCCATGTTGACATTCTTGGCTGAAGCTGCTAATTTCATCTTGTAAGGAGCTGCTGATGAGGATGTTGATTTTTCTTGTGGTTGTTTGTAATCAAATACTCTAACGCCGTTGGTTTTACCAGGTGTTTGTGTCTCTCTGAGGGTTTTGCAGCCGGCTGATGTTGCTGTTTAGGGGGTTGCCTCGAGGGGGTTTTGCTCTCTGCTGCTGTTCTTGTAAGTTTGCACACTTCAGGACAGCTTTGTGGAGGAATAATCATGTTTGTGATGTGCTCCCTGCTGCTGCTGCTGCTGCTGCTCTGTATTTCATGGCATTATTAGGTGGCTGAGT
Source organism: Amphiprion ocellaris (assembly GCF_022539595.1). NCBI lineage: Eukaryota > Metazoa > Chordata > Actinopteri > Pomacentridae > Amphiprion > Amphiprion ocellaris. The sequence goes on along the minus strand of NC_072786.1, from coordinate 28,271,040 downwards.
TTTGTCGCTTTGGTTTTAGACTTGCTTTAAGTTGAACCGAAAGAACTGCAGGCTGGATGTGGAGTCTCAGCCAGGACTGACCAGTTAGCAGTTAGATATAAAATATGTTTCATATGAGGGGTCAGCATGAAGCTAGGTGCTTGTCTGCAGTCAATGACCAACAAATTGTGGATAATGAGCAGAAAAAGATTGAAAGTTCTTAGCTGGGACTGATTGTTTACTAGCAGTTTGAGTATCATAAAGTGGAACTCCATGTACATTTTGTTTATTAATTAACACAGATTTTGAATGTTTGGAAATTTCCTTTTGTTAAAACAAGCTGCTGTCTTATTGAATGTGAGCTGATATTTTTTTCCTCCTTCTTTATCCCCATTTTGACCAATATTACCTCCTTGGCTGATGTTCAGGATCTCTGCTTCATTTCACCTGTTAAAGTGTTGTTTCTACTCTGCATATCACCTGGTTTTCTTCTTCTATTATGTTTGAGTGTATAATGGTCACATCTCTGCTGCTGATGTTTTGGTGAATTCGACTGTTTTTGCTGCTGATTATGTGCATTTTTACTTGCTGTAACTCACTTTCTCATGATGTTTGTGCTCACTTTTGTTTGGATTATTGCATGTGCAGTTGTGTTGCTGATTTAAGTTGTGATTAGAGTGATTTAGAACTTGCATGAGGGTCCGGGGAGTCAGCATGTGTTAAGCCACTTAATTTATGGCAACAAAGTTGACAGTAACAGACAGAAAATATTCAACTGCATTCCAAACTAATGATTTTTAATGTCTGCCATCTTCTGCTGCTGTCCAGGTATTTGCACTGTCTGTGCTGATTGTACTGAGCCTCAGGCTTGACTGTGACCATCGCCACATTATTACTTGAAGCATTGTAGGGTATAAATAGTCTACTGTAAATTTTTCTTACTTTTGTTGTTCTTGTCTTTATACTGAGTGTGTTATGGATGTGCATGACTTGTCAAATAAACTATTAAATGTTACTATAAGTTGTATGTAGGCAGTGTCACAATAAATTAGTCTATGGAGCAACGTACAACCACCTTCAACACAAGAATGTGAGCCTTTCATTGCCATAGCTGCAGGTTTTTTGTTTTAAATGTTATATGCTGACTTTTATTCAATGACCTTTTGTCCTGGTTTGTGGGATAATGTGCAACATGCTCATATGCAAGTGTCACACATTTCAGTGGCCTTTAATTTTCTACTTGGTTACTAAAAACGTGATTAAGGTTTTTAAATGACCTTCAAGCAATCATTTTTGAGAGAATGTTCAACAATATTGGTAAGTTGTGCTCAGCTTTGACTGATATTGTAATAGTTTCTTACTTTTTAGACAAGTCAGCTTGGCTAATATTTACATTTTCCTTCAAATGATGGAAAAATGAGTCAGAAATGAGCCTCTCCAGTGTGTGCAGCATCAACTAATTTACCAATTCCCATGTATTCACCATTTTATTACATATACGCCACAGGGTTGTCCAGATTTTTCCATTTTTCAGAAGAATAACTCCTTTCAACACTAATATCTGCATTAGTTTAGGCCTTGCAGTGGTCAGGAGCCTTGAATCTTGAGTTAAGTTAAATCTAATGCACAAACGTGACGAAAGGAGGGATAAAAGTATGTTTCAGACTCTCATCAATTATTGAAGGGGCCACTAGATCCAGATCAGATCAGGCCTGGGACAGTAGATAGTGTTTCATAGTGGCTTTGTCTTTAAATATTCCCCTAGATTGAAAGCTTCAAAGTAAACTTCAATTACTGCAGTGATTAGATCTGGCCTGCTCCATTAGAGGACATTCTAGCTTGGGGGGGGGGGCGGACAGACAGCGAGAGAAGGGCGAAGACTCTTAGACCCCCAGCCAAGGAATTACTAACTATTGATCTTGCTGCCACAAGCCATCTGACAATGACATTATAGTTGTGCAGCTTCAGAAGCGGCGGTACAGTGGAGCGCAGGGGCTGCTGTAGTCGCTGCAGAGCACTTACACATGGGGATAAATCCTATTTCATTTGGGATGAGGATGGAGAGCAAAGGCTTTCTGCTGGCTCTGGGTTAAAGTTCCAATTTGATGCAGTTTTTATCACTTTGTTTTGAAACGGCTCAGTGTAAGAATAGTAGTTTTCACTGTTTCTGACAATGTGCTCTTCCGTATCAGTGGCTAAAGAGCCGCTGTGTTTCTGGGCTTTTTTGTTTTTTTGGCAGATGTCTTGCAGCTTAACAAGCTAATGAATTTCATTTGACAAAATGCTGCCCAGCTGTGATAACTGGGTGCATGTGTATTCTTAAAAAAAAAAAAAGAAAAAAAAAGAAAAGACAATTCTTTGAGAGGAAGTTGTGTCGGTATCCATCTAGCTTTGCTCCTGTGAAATGTCTCAATAGAAACTGTGTCTTTTTTTTGATATATTCTGGATCTTACAAACTCAAAATGCTGAAGAAATTCCAGATGGGATGATTAGAACTCACTTCTACCAGTTGAGGGTCTACTGCATGCTGGGATACTCGACAGATTCCTGCAACTCGGAATAAGATAACAGGCTCAAAAATAGAACAGAAAAGTGAAAAAAATATTTTTACATCTGGGGTGCATGAATCCAGTTGTGATTACAGTAAATTCATTGATATGTTGAGTGGTTAAGATGGCTACAGTGAATCAAATAAAGATGAAAATTAAATGAAATAAGCATGTAATCAATAGTACACAATGAATCACGGGGTTCTCTTGAGTTTGCTGATTTGCAAACATACTTGTGGCGTGTAGAAGATTAAATCACTTGATCTTGGCCTCAAGTCTATAATTAAGTTGAATCTAATGCACAAAACAACACATTTTTCCTACACTCTTTGGATTTTATACTGTCCTGTATGTAGCAGTACACTGTTCCAATACCTTATATCACTAACTGAAAAATTGTACTTTAAACATGGGCTGTAGGGTCCAGGTTGACTGCTCGATTCGCTCTAATCTGACAATATGCTCACTGGTTGAACAATCCCTGCATTTGCTTTTTGAAGGAAAGAAAAGCTCTATAGCTTTCAAGGATTTTCAAGGATTAATCCATTGTTTTCGACAGTAGGCTACTTGTGACTAGCCCTGGAGTTTCACGACTTTGAACTCACCTTATGGAGACTGTCTGAAGTCCAACTTACTCAACAGAGAACTGGAAGGTGCCTCCAAACTGAGAGCATCTCAAAGACGTTGTTGATGGGGCTGCATTTTGATCAAATAGACAAAAAGTCAAGTTTGCAAACAGGAGTTTGTGTATCACAGCTCTACAGACAACAGTAGACTAACTTGTCTTGTCATTATTGCGATCATATGTTTTTTTCTTTGTTATGTATCACTTGTGTTAGGGATGTGCATGATTCATCAACTCAACTATCAGACATTGCTCCCTTCACTATTTGTCAGATGTATACTACCACTCAGAAGTTTGAGGTCACTTAGAAATGTCCTTATTTTTGAAAGAAAAGCTTTTTTTTCAATGAAGATTACACAAAATTAATCAGAAATACAACCTTAGACATTGTTAATGTGGTAAATGACTATTGTAGCTGGAAACAGCTGATTTTTAATGGAATATCTCCATAGAGGTACAGAGGAACATTTCCAGCAACCATCACTCCTGTGTTCTAATGCTACATTGTGTTAGCTAATGGTGTTGAAAGGCTCATTGATGATTAGAAAACCCTTGTGCAGTTATGTTAGCACATGGATAAAAGTGGGAGTTTTCACGGAAAACATGGAATTGTCTGGGTGACCCCAAACTTTTGGACGGTAGTGTGTATATTAGAATAAATCAAACCAAAATCCTCCTTTTAAAAGCTGCTGAAACTCCCTTTTGTCTCAAGTTTGGCCTTGAGTCTGGCAGACGGAGTCAAAAAAAAACTTCCAGCTTCATAATGACGATAATGATCCTGATGGTTTTCCTCGTCACAATGCCAATACTGTTAATAATGACAGTGATGATGACGGATCCCATGATGATGATGATGATAATGGCGGAGCTCCCAGTGCTGGCACTGTGTCGATGCTGCTGATGATTGTGGAAATGAGCATGTTGATAAGGACGAAACATTTTCTTTGAGCACGTGCTGCTTATGCTTCTGCTCACCCCCCTCCACCTCCACCCTCCACTGTAAGTCTACACTGTAAGTCTACACTGATAGTCCCACTGACCGGCTTATCGCTTTACATCTCCGACGTCTACTTCCTCTTTCCTCCCCGAAAACCATTATGATCTGCTCTGTACACAGATCCATAAATAGATTTTAAATAAAGGTGCAGGAAAGAAGAAGGAGAAGGAGGAGGAGATGCTTAGTGGAGGAAGGGGGGATAGTGAAGCGAAGTCAAGAAGAACACAAGAAGTAGTGGTGGAAAAAAGGGGGAAGATGGAGCCGGCAAAAGGGAGGGAAGAAAGAGGGAGGCAGGGGGAAGATAGATCACGGTCCTGAGCGATTGTGACAAGCATAGACCCTATCAGCCGTTTGTTTGCACACTACCCTCTCTGCATTAAAGGAGCCGTCCAGGCCGCCGGCAGGCTGCGAGCTCCATCTCATCACCTGACATGCCAACAGATGTTATGGGCTGATAAGAACCCCACGGCCCCCTTCGTCTTTTTTTTCCCTCTCCCTTCCCTTTGCATCTACGATTACCTCCATACAAAGAAAGAAGAGGTGGGGAGGAGGACGGAGAGGAAATCAAATACTTCATGATGGAGAAGAAAAAATGAAATAGATGGAAGTGGGTGGGAGATTGAAAAAAGGGGAGAAGGAAAGATGGCCGGGACACACTCATTTGTCCTGTATGAAGTGGTAAATGGCCTCGCAGTGCTTCCTGGCCTCATGCTGTTTGTCTCCGTCCTTAATCGGCTTATTCCATAAGCGCTGCTGCAACCGTCGTCATTAGGCAATGATAATGATATTATTTAACAGGGGATGAGAGAATTAAGGAGGCGCGCTATCTGATGGCGAGTTTTGTTCGGCCGCCTCATTTCCTCATCCTTTGGAAAATGGAGCCGGCCGATAAGAATTGTTGTTTTCACAATAAGATGCTTTAATAACGGGGGGGGGACGACATCATTACTCCAACTTTTATTGAGTATTACATGCCTGGTTTGTTCTCCGGCTAAATTGGGATGTCAACACCCCCCCCCCCCCCCCCCCCCCCCCCCAAAAAAAAAAAAAAAACAAAAAACAAAAAACTGAGTGTAACATCGGTCTTGTTATGGCGAATGTAACCCAATCAGTGCAGTAAATACACACATATCTCTCCAGACTCCCACCGGCTTCCTTCCTGATCACTAATTTATGATATAATTTAACAACAGTTTTCTATATTTGTTCCGCCGAACACTTTGCGCGGCGTCGAATTACAGCTCGACAAAAAAAGATCATAGAAACCCAATATTCTCAGCCAATCTGAACAGAGAGATTGTTTTTCTTTTTTCTTTTTTCCTTCTTTCCACTGCTTGACTCCAAGAAGAAGAAGGTGGCGTTGGTGGGTGGGTGGGGAAGGGATAGATGACATTACTAAACACAAATCAGCCAATAGAATAAACAAACTCAAGGGGAGGGGGGTGAACAACAGTGCAATCTCCATCTAAACAATATGGAGTGCGTGTGCCTGTGTGTGGCTGCTCCTTGATGAGGCTGAATATGTGTGGATGATAAGGCGAAACCAAGGTAATCAATGCGGTAATGATGGAGGAGGCGAGGCGGGCGGGGGTCCCTATCGCAGCCAGTCATCAATGGAATTTCTAAAGCCTGCACCCTGTGTTTGTGTGTCTGTTTCTGTTTCTGTGTGTGTGTTGGTGCAAAAGCGTGACAAACGCGTCATCTCGTGTGCGAGGGAGATAAGCCCTAAATAATTGCGGTCTGACAGGCCTGAATAATGGCCAAATTAGACAGAAGGTGCACATTATTACGAGCGGCAAACATTCAAGGCTGGTTTGAGATGTAACTGGGCTTGATTAAGGCGGCCGCTGATGATGATGATTGTGTTGTTGCTGCGCGCACACACACACACACACACACACACACACACACACACACACACACACACACACAAGCTAATCCCATTTCCTCTACTTTCTTCTTCTTCTTCTCACCGTGGATTAGCATTTCACTGTGTTACCTGTGGACGACCTCCTGTTGAGCAGCAGCCCACACACTGAGACAAAAAAGGAAGGATGAGTGAAGGGGTAGAACAAGCCACGGCCGTTGATAATCGTCAGATAATAAAAGAAAGAGGGGAAAAAAGGAGGGACGCAAGGTCAGGGAAAGGACGAGGTGAGGATGGAGCGAAGGCGTGGCGGCTTTGATGTGGATCAGCTCTGGGTTTTTGGTGTTTTGTCTGTGCCGTGGTTACGCCACGCTCAGGTACAAAGATGAGAAAGGCCTTTTTCTCGTTGCTCGGTTGATGCTAACCCGAGGCTCCCAACCAAAAACAAGGAGCCTGCATCGTCCACGGATCAGAGCGGCGGTGCAGTGTGACCCGAAGACAGGGAGAAAACTGACAGAATCAAAATAGACCAAAAATCAATTTCTCCACTTGACACCAACCTTTATGGCACAAATCATAGCACATACCGAACTAAATTATATCAAACTGGTGTCTTTTTGCACCATTCATGCTCTAAAAAAGTATTTTTTGACCAATCATTGCACGTTTTGCTTGTTTATTTTCTATTCTAGTCTTATTTTAGCTTACTCATTTTAATTTCAGTAATGTATACTCTCCACAAATGTCATTCTATAGCTTTAATTTATCTTGAAAACATGTCTAATATGACAGTATTACTTCAGAATCATTGTTTGTTTTACATCTTACTTTTCTATTCTAGCCTTAGTTGAGCTTACTTTTATTTTAGTAATGTATTGTACCTATTAACTCTCCACTACAGTTGTATTTATATGGATGTAGGGAAGCAAAAAATAGATCAAAATTGTATTTTTCCACCTGACATGAACATTTATAGCATAAATTGTAGCCTAAACCAAAATAATTAAGTCAAACTGATTTGATTTTGCACCAGCATTTTAAAAGTAGAAGCCACAGTTCATGTTTAAAGACCACATTTTTAATCTCTTTGATGATTAAATGTCATTCTTTACCTTTGAGTTACCTTGAAATTATGTCTAGTATTACTTTATTACTTGAGTGTCATTCCCAGTATTTCCTCTTACTTCTCTATTCCTGTCTTTTTTTAGCTTATTTATTTTAATTTCAGTAATATATCATACTTACATACTCCGCTTTCTGGTATAAATCGCAGCACTCACCAAACTAAATGACGTCAAACTGGTGATGTGTTCTGAAGTGAGTCACATTTCACGTTTAAACATTTTTTTAAAATCAATTTGATGATTAAATGTCATTCTGTAGCTTTAATTTGTCTTGATTTCATGTCTAATATGATTTTATTACTTCATATTTTAGTAAAGTATTGCACTTGAAACTCATTGCTTTACTGTGAGGCATGACATTTGTGCTTGTGTTTTTACTACTCTGCAATATCTAGCATGAGAGTTTGGGTGTGTGTCATTTAGATGTAAGCAGTGGTGGACACAGAGTTATGAAGGTTTTTAGACCATGAAGCCCATTTTGCAAAGGTATCTACAAGTCCCTGCCAACTACAGCCTCCACCAGTAGAGGTCAACAGGTGTGGATGGCGTGAAAAGAGGCCCTGGCGGCTGTGAACTATCTTAGCTACCTTTTAGAATGGACCAACAGGTTCTACTATAAAGAGGGATGATAGAAACCAAGGAGACAGAATGCTTAAGGTTTGTTCATGCAGCTAAACTTAGTGTTATGTGCTCTCTTGTCAGCTTGTCTTGATTCTGGTGAACAGTTTTCCTTTTGCCATTGACGAAGTGTCTATTGTTGGTCGTTTTATTGCACTTGCCTAATCTAGAATATGTAGGTTCGTAGAAACAGCAAGAGTAATCAAGACTTTGAAAGCAAATGACCAAAACAAACCTACCTTCTTCCCTCCAAAACACTCGAGTACAGCTGGAAGACAAATCCACAACAAAAAATGTTGGTTGGGAGTGGTGCACGGTGCATTACGACTACTTCATGTCTTAAAAACACACAAATAGAAGGTTTCACCACATACGTTAAACACCATCTTGTAAGGTTTGCCCACAAGGAGGCTACAATGCAGACAGGCAGTGAACACACAGGCACATGTTCTAATGAATCTGAAGGAGGCTGAAGATCATGTAGAACACTGAAAGATGCACAAATACACAAACATCTGGCATATTTAGCAGTGCAAGGTGCTGCAGATTAGGTTGAACTATCACATGTGTAACTGGACATACAGGAAGGCCTGCATAACTACTGTGTTTCCTTTTTATTATTAAGGCATTTATAGCTTTCTGTCAAGATTTTCAAGTAATATAGCAAAAAAAAAATACTATTTCTACTATCTGACTGTGTGAAGTGACACTTAAAAGATCAGTAAAGGTAGATATTGATTAGAAAATAGTTTGTAACATGGGAAAAGAATTGAATAAGGCACTGGACAACTATGTCAAGAGACTTGTAGCCATATGATGGACATAAACGCTTAAATAAGAGGCTCAAAAAGTGAAAAGGAATCAAAGAAACGCTCTTTTAAGCTTCACCTCTGTGTTCGAACTCTCCTGAGGTGAAGTTGTGCTGTAGAAAAGAGTTTTGTCACAAGCTGGATAATTTCAGTTTTGGTGCAGAACTCCCCCAAATCTATTTCAAACAGCCATCAGATACAGTATCACCAGGAATGATCAGATCCAGATCACAACCATAATCTCCATGCTGATCACTGCCCAAGCAGACGGTTATCTGAGAGCGATAGTGACTCGGAGATTAGTGTTTTTTAAATGCTTATCCGTGTAGACCTCCCCGAGGTAGTCGCAGCTCCGGAGTCTCCGTTGAATCGCAGCGTCGGATCAGAGGCACAGACATGTACATCCAACATGTTGGCTTTTGTAGTGGGGGAGGAAGAGGAGGGGAGAGGAAGAGGAGGGGAGGCTGCAGTGGATCATGTACATAATCACTTGTTTATCAGCGGAGCATCTTTCCAAATCACTAAAACACTGGCCTAATCACAATAACCAGAGCAGCTACTCCTCAGTGTGCATCTTAAATCTGAATGGGGTCAACTCACGGTTACACAAATGGACGCTGAGAGCCGATAACGGTGGATATTTTTGGATAAAATCAGCTGCTTCTGTGTGAATGTTTAATGCATTTGACCTTTTCTGAAAGAATCCTTGAAGAGAAATAGTGTAAGATGTCTCAAACTTGGTGCTGAAGCAAAAAGCAGGTGTAAATTGTTAATTTAATTTTGTTCAGGGTGCATTTTAACAACTCCAGAGGTGTGTTGTCTGCACACTTTACCTTGAATATGTAACGTCAAGACTGGAAAACAGAAAACTGTGGTGATAAGTAGTGTATAAATAAAACTGAGGCTTTCAGTTTTAGATGATTCCTACATTTTCACTTTTTTAGGTCAGAAATGAAACTTACATTAATCAAGCACTTGATTTAGTGTTTATTTGTCTTTATTTCTATTGTCTACAAAAACAGATGGAAAGTAGCTTGAAGCATCATGGAGAGTTAATTTTGAAATATGGAATTTGACATCAAGATAGTTGCTTTTTCATTCTGTTTTAATAAAAGTGAATGAAGTTTTAGATACACTTTGATAGTGAAAATAGATAAATTAATACATGATTACCAGTTTTCTACCAGCATTCCTTTCCTGAATCATTTCCTGTAGCAGCGCTTTTTAACATCATTCATTCTTTAAAAATTCCTCATTCTTCATTAAAACTACTTGCTGATTAAAGTAGGCTGGACATGATTAGTGCATCTTGTGCAGAAGAAGAGTCACGTGACGTATTAAACTTTCCCAATCAGAGTTTGAAGAAAGAGTTGACAAAGAAAGTCGATAACCACTTTTGTCGTCTATGACTGGGGTTTAAGTTTTAGTCGAGCCAATTTTCACAAAGAAAACCTGGATATGTGAAACTTGTGTCATAGTTCAGGCCTCGGGTAATACTGGCGACAGACTGTTCTGTTCCTGAAACATTTTCTGAATGTTAAAATGTGAATGTAGTTCATTTTGTTAGCATGGAACATTGTCTAAAGTTGCATGACTGTTTTATAATGTGTTGCCTCAACAACGTCCCCAAAATATCCTCAGAATATTGTGGCAAAATGTTCTACTTTAGTTAATATATAACGTTACAGGAACATTTTATTAAAAAGAAAGAAAAGACTTCTAAAATGGTATGCCTTCGTTCACTTCTCACCTTGTACAAATATTTGAAATTATGAATATCCATAAAACATTCTTTGAACATTAGAATAGAATAAAGAATAATGTTTTCTTCAAAACTTCAGGGCTTAAAGGTGATGTTAGCCAATGTTGTGGCAACATTTGCTGCAGAATCCAAGTGTCTCTTTGTGGAATATTATTAGAAATTGCTCAGATTTTTAAAAATTCTGATAATTTCTGTCATAAATACTGGATAAAGCTGCTCCTGCTCTTCACCTCGGCTGCCCTGTGGGCCGAGAGCAGCGTAAGTCTGATCCAAGTGTATTTGACTCGGAGTAAGAGTGTCTCTGTGTTTGGGATCAGGATGAGATCAAATCCTCCATACACAAAAAGCTTCCTGCTACGTATCTGCTGTCCTCATCTACGTTGGCCTGGTAGGAGACGTTCTAGTGCCAGTAGGACGGAGGGGGAACTCCAAACACTAAATAAGCCTTATCTGCTCCCAGAGCTCTGCTGAGATTAGGAGGCTGGGAGGAGGAGGAGGAAGAGGAGGCCAGGATAAAGGAAAGGAATTGTCCCTGCAAGGAAAGGAAAAGAGAGGAATCATCTAGGAAAGGAAAGGAAACATTTAAGAAAGGAATCGCCTAGGAAAGGTAGGAATCGTCTAGAAAAGGAGTCATGTAGGAAAGGTAGGAATCATCTATGAAATGAAAGGAAAGGAAAGGAAAAGGAATCGTCTAGGAAAGGAAATGAGTCATCTAGGTAAGGAAAGAAAAGGGAATCAACTAGGAAAGGAAAGGAGTCATCTAGGAAAGGAGTCGTCTAGAAAAGGAAAAGAATCATGTAGGAAAGGTAGGAATCATCTATTAAAGGAAAAGAAAAAGAATCATCGAGGAAAGAAAAAGAAAAGGACTCGTCTCAGAAATGAAAGGAAAGGAAAAGGTAGGAATCATCTATGAAAGTAATCAGAAAGGAAAAGAGGCGAGGGAAGGAATCATCTAGGAAAGGAAATGAGTCATCTAGGAAAACAAAGGAATCATCCAGGAAAGAAAGGAATCATCTAGGAAAATAAAGGAAAAGAAAAGGTAAGAATTGTCTAGGAAAGGAAAGGAACGGAATCATCTAGGAGGGGTAGGAATCATCTAGGAAAGGACAGGAATCCTCTAGGAAAGGAAAGGAATCGAAAGGAAAGGAATCTGCTCGGAAAGGAAGGAGTTGAAGCAAGCAAAAATGAGGGAAAACAGGATAAATCAGTGGAGAGGAAAGGGAAGCAAAGGTAAGGAGGGCAGGAAATGTGTAGGAACACAGTGGAGGAAAGATAAAAATAGGACGGGAAGGAGGCAGAAGAAAAGGTGTGGATGGAAGAGAAGTGAAGAGAACACCAGATGTGGGTGTCAGATGATGGATGTAGCGGCTCTTTCAGCCAATTCCCATCCACGCCACGCTTTCTAAAGAGCGAAGGAGTCGACCCGGCCTCCTCCTGCCTATCTGTGCAGAGAGGCGCTTGTTTCTGATGCCATTACCCGGCCGAGGTGTGGGGCGAGAAGGGGTGGCAAATGGGGGAATTTGGGAGCGCTTGACGAGCAGGCGCATGGGGAGAAAAGCCAGTTTGGGAAGCAGCGGTGGAACCACAATCTCTGGAGTCCATTCTGTCCCTGCCGCCCCGTGATCCCCACAGCAATTAGAGAGAGGCCACGGGGAAGTCCAACAAATCACGCCTACGTGGAGACGCACTCGGGCTTACCAACAAATGTACTACAGACACATAGAAGGTGCCACCAAACAGACAGTGCTGCTGTGTAAAGTGAGAATCCTGGAAACTGTGGATCAGGGGGGATTTTCAAGGTTCTCGGCTAAATGAGGAATAATTTGATTTCACTTATTACCCCACTTTAACTGTTTTATTCAGAGTTATCACTTTCTCTGTCCTCACTGGTTTACTTTCAGGGTTGGCATGTTGGAAATGGAGTCAAAGGAAAGCCAGATTTTTTGTAGTATCATATAAGTGCAGTTTAGACTCTTCAAACTGGATCGTTTTTACATGAAAACATGATAGATAACATATTTAACAGCATCATCAGCAACTGCGTGTTATGTTGTAGAAACGGCATGTTAACTGATGTTTAAAACTGCAAATATTTTTATCTTTTATCTTCTTAAATATGTGTATTTTATTCAATGCCGTCCAATTTCAGGTGGTCTAAACTAAGATGATCTAAACTCATGCAAACTCTACTAAACAAAGCTAAGCTAAACAACACTAGCTGTTAAACTAAATCATACCATGGTATACTAACGTTAAGCAATAAAAAAACAAAAACATGTTAAAATGAACTAAATTACAGAAATTTTGGGGGTGACTAAAGACTGCAATAAGCATGTTTCAGAAATCTATGCATTTACTTTTTCTTTTTGACTCTTCGATGAAGAGAAAGTTTTTTATTCTTGAGAAAATGAAACTGAAATTAACAAAACTGGTTAAAAACATGCATATTTTCAGTCTGGATTCTTATGGTGGTTTTTCTTTGGCCCTTATTGAAGTGTTTTTGTGTTGGAATGGGAATTCTATGCAGGAAAATCCCTGCAGTTGGGTCATTTAAGGCCGTAGTTTCCACATGATGTTAGTATTCTGTCCATGGTTTGATACTCATCAGTGTGGAGTTCTTTGATTTAGTCTTTTTTTTGTCACACAACCTCTTCACTCTGAAGTGGAGTCCTTAGATTTAAATCTTTAAATCTCTTTCTCATCTCGTGAAACATTCAGTTACCTCATAAGAGAATTCCCCAAATCGACTCATCTCCATAGAAGAGTGTAAATCGATGTTCTGCAAAGAAATCCACCCACTGGATTCTCACTCTGTCGCAGAGCCTCAAACACAATCGCTTCATTGCAGTAATAAGTTAGTATCTTAGCTAATTCCTCTGGTGAATGTGACTCCGCTGAGTTCTTCTACTGTGTTTTCTTACTCCTACACCGTCAATGAGGAAAGAAAGGGAAAAGCAAAAAAATAACCACCCTCATCTGACCAATTGCAGCGAACGATAGCGAGATTGTCTCCATCCCTCATCGTAGGATGATCCTAAATCCACATCACATCTCTCCTCACACCCCCAGTTTTCACATTAAGTCCAGTATCACCTCTCAGTCTCTGCCGGCGCTTTAAAGCGATGCCAGTGGCCACCCACTCCAGCTCTGATCCCCTCTTCTTCCCCTCTCCTCCAATGTCCATCAGTCATTGTTTCCTTCCCATCCTCCCCCTCTCCTCTCTCCCGTCTCCCCCCTCTGCCTCTCCCGTCTCCCCCCTCTCCTCTCTCCCATCTCCCCCCTCTGCCTCTCCCATCTCCCCCCTCTGCCTCTCCCGTCTCCCCCCTCTGCCTCTCCCGTCTCCCCCCTCTCCTCTCTCCCATCTCCCCCCTCTGCCTCTCCCGTCTCCCCCCTCTCCTCTCTCCCATCTCCCCCCTCTGCCTGTCCCGTCTCCCCCCTCTCCTCTCTCCTGTCTCCCCCCTCTGCCTCTCCCGTCTCCCCCCTCTCCTCTCTCCTGTCTCCCCCCTCTGCCTCTCCCGTCTCCCCCCCTCTCCTCTCTCCTGTCTCCCCCCTCTGCCTCTCCCGTCTCCCCCCTCTGCCTCTCCCGTCTCCCCCTCTCCTCTCTCCTGTCTCCCCCCTCTGCCTCTCCCGTCTCCCCCTCTCCTCTCTCCTGTCTCCCCCCTCTGCCTCTCCCGTCTCCCCCTCTCCTCTCTCCTGTCTCCCCCCTCTGCCTCTCCCGTCTCCCCCTCTCCTCTCTCCTGTCTCCCCCCTCTGCCTCTCCCGTCTCCCCCTCTGCCTCTCCCGTCTCCCCCCTCTGCCTCTCCCGTCTCCCCCTCTGCCTCTCCCGTCTCCCCCCTCTCCTCTCCCCTGTCTCCCCCCTCTGCCTCTCCCGTCTCCCCCCTCTGCCTCTCCCGTCTCCCCCCTCTGCCTCTCCCGTCTCCCCCCTCTCCTCTCTCCTGTCTCCCCCCTCTGTCTCTCCCGTCTCCCCCTCTCCTCTCTCCTGTCTCCCCCCTCTGCCTCTCCCGTCTCCCCCCTCTGCCTCTCCCGTCTCCCCCCTCTCCTCTCCCCTGTCTCCCCCCTCTGCCTCTCCCGTCTCCCCCCTCTGCCTCTCCCGTCTCCCCCTCTCCTCTCTCCTGTCTCCCCCCTCTCCTCTCTCCTGTCTCCCCCCTCTCCTCTCTCCTGTCTCCCCCCTGTCTCTCCCGTCTCCCCCCTCTCCTCTCTCCCGTCTCCCCCCTCTGCCTCTCCCGTCTCCCCCCTCTGCCTCTCCCGTCTCCCCCCTCTCCTCTCTCCTGTCTCCCCCCTCTCCTCTCTCCCGTCTCCCCCCTCTGCCTCTCCCGTCTCCCCCCTCTCCTCTCTCCTGTCTCCCCCCTCTCCTCTCTCCCGTCTCCCCCCTCTGCCTCTCCCGTCTCCCCCCTCTCCTCTCTCCTGTCTCCCCCCTCTGCCTCTCCCGTCTCCCCCCTCTGCCTCTCCCGTCTCCCCCTCTCCTCTCTCCTGTCTCCCCCCTCTGCCTCTCCCGTCTCCCCCTCTCCTCTCTCCTGTCTCCCCCCTCTGCCTCTCCCGTCTCCCCCCTCTGCCTCTCCCGTCTCCCCCCTCTCCTCTCCCCTGTCTCCCCCCTCTGCCTCTCCCGTCTCCCCCCTCTGTCTCTCCCGTCTCCCCCTCTCCTCTCTCCTGTCTCCCCCCTCTGCCTCTCCCGTCTCCCCCCTCTGCCTCTCCCGTCTCCCCCCTCTCCTCTCCCCTGTCTCCCCCCTCTGCCTCTCCCGTCTCCCCCCTCTGCCTCTCCCGTCTCCCCCTCTCCTCTCTCCTGTCTCCCCCCTCTCCTCTCTCCTGTCTCCCCCCTCTCCTCTCTCCTGTCTCCCCCCTGTCTCTCCCGTCTCCCCCCTCTCCTCTCTCCCGTCTCCCCCCTCTGCCTCTCCCGTCTCCCCCCTCTGCCTCTCCCGTCTCCCCCCTCTCCTCTCTCCTGTCTCCCCCCTCTCCTCTCTCCCGTCTCCCCCCTCTGCCTCTCCCGTCTCCCCCCCTCTCCTCTCTCCTGTCTCCCCCCTCTCCTCTCTCCCGTCTCCCCCCTCTGCCTCTCCCGTCTCCCCCTCTCCTCTCTCCTGTCTCCCCCCTCTGCCTCTCCCGTCTCCCCCCTCTGCCTCTCCCGTCTCCCCCCTCTCCTCTCCCCTGTCTCCCCCCTCTGCCTCTCCCGTCTCCCCCCTCTGTCTCTCCCGTCTCCCCCTCTCCTCTCTCCCGTCTCCCCCCTCTCCTCTCTCCTGTCTCCCCCCTCTGCCTCTCCCGTCTCCCCCCTCTCCTCTCTCCTGTCTCCCCCCTCTGCCTCTCCCGTCTCCCCCCTCTGCCTCTCCCGTCTCCCCCCTCTGCCTCTCTCGTCTCCCCCCCTCTCCTCTCTCCTGTCTCCCCCCTCTGCCTCTCCCGTCTCCCCCCTCTGCCTCTCCCGTCTCCCCCTCTCCTCTCTCCTGTATCCCCCCTCTCCTCTCTCCTGTCTCCCCCCCTCTCCTCTCTCCTGTCTCCCCTCTCCTCTCTCCCGTCTCCCCCCTCTGCCTCTCCCGTCTCCCCCCTCTGCCTCTCCCGTCTCCCCCCTCTCCTCTCTCCTGTCTCCCCCCTCTCCTCTCTCCCGTCTCCCCCCTCTGCCTCTCCCGTCTCCCCCCTCTCCTCTCTCCTGTCTCCCCCCTCTCCTCTCTCCCGTCTCCCCCCTCTGCCTCTCCCGTCTCCCCCCTCTCCTCTCTCCTGTCTCCCCCCTCTGCCTCTCCCGTCTCCCCCCTCTGCCTCTCCCATCTCCCCCTCTCCTCTCTCCTGTCTCCCCCCTCTGCCTCTCCCGTCTCCCCCTCTCCTCTCTCCTGTCTCCCCCCTCTGCCTCTCCCGTCTCCCCCCTCTGCCTCTCCCGTCTCCCCCCCTCTCCTCTCCCCTGTCTCCCCCCTCTGCCTCTCCCGTCTCCCCCCTCTGTCTCTCCCGTCTCCCCCTCTCCTCTCTCCTGTCTCCCCCCTCTGCCTCTCCCGTCTCCCCCCTCTGCCTCTCCCGTCTCCCCCCTCTCCTCTCCCCTGTCTCCCCCCTCTGCCTCTCCCGTCTCCCCCCTCTGCCTCTCCCGTCTCCCCCTCTCCTCTCTCCTGTCTCCCCCCTCTCCTCTCTCCTGTCTCCCCCCCTCTCCTCTCTCCTGTCTCCCCCCTGTCTCTCCCGTCTCCCCCCCTCTCCTCTCTCCCGTCTCCCCCCTCTGCCTCTCCCGTCTCCCCCCTCTGCCTCTCCCGTCTCCCCCCTCTCCTCTCTCCTGTCTCCCCCCTCTCCTCTCTCCCGTCTCCCCCCTCTGCCTCTCCCGTCTCCCCCCTCTCCTCTCTCCTGTCTCCCCCCTCTCCTCTCTCCCGTCTCCCCCCTCTGCCTCTCCCGTCTCCCCCCTCTCCTCTCTCCCGTCTCCCCCCTCTGCCTCTCCCGTCTCCCCCCTCTCCTCTCTCCTGTCTCCCCCCTCTGCCTCTCCCGTCTCCCCCTCTCCTCTCTCCTGTCTCCCCCCTCTCCTCTCTCCTGTCTCCCCCCTCTGCCTCTCCCGTCTCCCCCCCTCTCCTCTCTCCCGTCTCCCCCCTCTGCCTCTCCCGTCTCCCCCCTCTCCTCTCTCCCGTCTCCCCCCTCTCCTCTCTCCTGTCTCCCCCCTCTGCCTCTCCCGTCTCCCCCCTCTCCTCTCTCCTGTCTCCCCCCTCTGCCTCTCCCGTCTCCCCCTCTCCTCTCTCCTGTCTCCCCCCTCTGCCTCTCCCGTCTCCCCCTCTGCCTCTCCCGTCTCCCCCCTCTCCTCTCCCCTGTCTCCCCCCTCTGCCTCTCCCGTCTCCCCCCTCTGCCTCTCCCGTCTCCCCCTCTCCTCTCTCCTGTCTCCCCCCTCTGCCTCTCCCGTCTCCCCCCCTCTCCTCTCTCCTGTCTCCCCCCTCTGTCTCTCCCTTCTCCCCCTCTCCTCTCTCCTGTCTCCCCCCTCTGCCTCTCCCGTCTCCCCCCTCTCCTCTCTCCTGTCTCCCCCCTCTGTCTCTCCCGTCTCCCCCCTCTCCGCTCTCCTGTCTCCCCCCTCTGCCTCTCCCGTCTCCCCCCTCTCCTCTCTCCCTTCTCCCCCCTCTCCTCTCTCCTGTCTCCCCCCTCTGCCTCTCCCGTCTCCCCCAACCTCTCGGCTTTGATCTTGATTTCTGACCAGGAAATATCTACCGAGGGCCCGTCCAGCTACAATAACATTCAATAAAAGAACACAGGGGTGGCTGAGACCAGACCACTGATAGCGCCACGATTTATGGGCCTCGCTCGCTTGTTTGTTGCAACACACAACACAACACAACATACACACACAGATATATATTTCTACATTACTGCCTCTTCATACTGCAGTTATTATTTATGTAATCAACACCACGCTGATCTATATTGAGCTCGTTTCTCGTGTTGTAACTTAAAAATTACTGCATAAAACGTGGCATTTGTGAATTATACCCTCCACAGATAACACAAGGTCATTTCTGTGGCTGTATATTCATTTTTATTCCTTCTAGAAGCTCTTCTATAGAGGAGAAACTACTTGGCTTTCTCAGTGTTTTAAGAAAATCAAAGCTTTGTGAAGCTTATATCATCATAACTTCATCAAATTTGTCTTTTAGTACGTGCAAATCTTTTCTCTTTGCAGGAAAAGTTGTAAAACGACAAAATTGTGTACTTAAATCTTTGCTACTCTGCACTAAAAGCAGATATTTTCCTTTAAAATTACTTTACAGACCTTATAGTCTTGATATGGTCTTAACTTTGTCACATATTACATTTTTGTACGTGCAAACCTTCTTTCTGTGCTTGCATATTTCATATCTAGCAGCCAGAAAAACACAAGTTATTTAAAATTATAGACATTTTGGAGACTCTTGTTGGAGTGAAATAGCTTGAATGCTTGTTCTTTAGTGTTTCAAGTACAAATTTCCTCTTTTAATAGCACTTAATAAACCTTATAGAGTCTTGATATGGTTTAAACTTTGTCGATTATTGCAGGTTCATGCAAAATTTACGTCATTACTGGCAAATTGTACATCTTTTTTGACAAAATTGTACAGCAGCAGGGGAAAGGAGCGATTTTAAAATCTGCAGGACAAAAATAGTTGGATTTTCAGACACCTGGTACAATTTCTGCAATCAACAGCATCAGGTAAAAGTGCCTTTACAGGCTTCAGTGATATTTGTAAGGAGAAACTACTTTCCTACTTGTCACTGTTCTAATGTTGAAGCAAAATATCTTAAATCTTTGTTACCCTGCTGAAAGTAGATATTTTCCATTGAAACTACAGACCCCATCACATATTACATTTTTGTACGTGTAAACCTTCTTTCTGTGCTTGCATATTTCAATATCTGGTGTGTTTTTGACAAAATTGTACAGCAGCAAAGTGGTCGACATCACCTAAGATGGCTGGTGCAGTTTCTGCAATCTGCTACATCACATAATCAAAGGATCAAAATCAAAGTCAGCTTTATTGTCAATTCTTCAATATGTACATGACATACCAAGAATCGAAATTTCGTTACTCTCTCTTTGTGCAACAATAGACATTAAATAAACACTTAGAAAATAAGATATTACTTGTCAGGAGAGAGAGAAGCTGCTGCGTCTGCACGCGCCGCCATCTTTTCTCATAATATGGAGCAGAATCTGGCCTTTCATTCATGAACTGCTGCGTCAGCGATCATCCACTAGGAGGCGCAGTCCCCAGACACCGGGAGTGTGACATCATCAGTCACATACAAGTATGTTTGTGGATTTCAGGGTGGTTATTTATGAGAAGGATCTACTCATCCTTCTCACTGTTTGACTAAAATAAAAGATTTTTGTAGCCTTGGTACTTAAAGAATCCTGATTTGGTCATAACTGTGTCACATATTGCAGTGTTCCACATGCAAACCTTCTCTCTTTGCCGGCTAATGTCCTGTCTGGTGTGTTCTTTCTTGACCAGATTGCACAGCAGCAGGGGGAACTTGAGTGCTTTAAAACCTGCAGGATACAAATGGTTGGATTTTAAGACGCCATCGGCTACAGCAGGTAAAAGCGCCTTTGTGGGCTTCGAGTTTTTTTTCATTTCTGCAGAGAAACTTTACATCTGACACCTCGCCTCGGCTTTGTTCCTTGATGTTAAAATAAAAGCACTCGCTCTGGCCTGAAGCAAACTACATCAAATCAAACACAGGGTGGGCTGCAGTTGTTGTTGACACTTGTCTCAATCCCCTTTGTTCCGACGTCCATATCGCCAGCCCACCGCCCGTCCAAACAGGACTAGAAATGGCTGCCGTCCCGCGCTCTTTAAGGTGGCGTGGGGGGACCGGGAATCCGCTGTGACCGATGCCGTCCGACCGGACAAGAAAAAGACAGTGGTCCGCCGTTTATACCTCGACCCCCCGAGGGCTGGAACCGAGTGTGACGCCGCTAACCCACAAACCGGCGGGGTATCGGGCCCCGTCGCGCCCACACTCCTCCGTTACGGGACGCCACCTCGGGGATTCGTTCCCTCGTCCCGCTGTGGTTATCTGCTCTGGGCCAGGAAGCGGGGACGAGCGTGGGACGGAGGGGTTGGACCGGGGCTGAGGGGGGAGCAGCACCGATCCATTTTAGGACGGTGAGGGGATCATCATTGTCTCCCGTCTCACCCTGTCACCCGCCATTACCGAACCGCCGGCTGACAAACTGTGTTTCGTCGTACGGAAACCCTTCGCCGGCTGTGTGGTCTTGGCATCGAAGTCGCACACATGCACTTTTTTTCTCCCTCGACAAGCAAACACACAACACCGTCGTTCACTACAGGCTGCAGAAACCTACACATGGGATTGTGAGCGGTTGCAGCTCTTGCTAGCAGACTGTGTGTGGGAGGGACAGAGCCACAGGCGCTAAGTGTCTCTATAGCCCATGTGAAATCACATGTAGGCTGCGATGAGCCTCCAACCATACCAGCCGCAATCACATGCAGGAAACAGAAGGGAGCCGGGGAAGCTTTAGAGAGACCACCAAGGATAGCGGCATGGCACAGGATGCCTGGGCTGTCTTCGTGTTAAGGCCTTTTTCTTCACTGTTCCAAAGTATTCACCACTTAAAACAGATTAAGAGCTTGGGGAATAAACAGGCCCCGACGCTACCAAGTGGGGGAAGAAAAAAAAAACACAGGAGGAGGGTTTCGGGAATTAGAGAGCAGGACGAAAAGGCAGAAGAAGCCCTTTCAGGAGATAATGCCTCGAGTAGCAATCAGGATTGTTCCGATATTAAGGCGTTTGTGATGAATAGAACAAAAAAGGGGGTAGAAGAGACATTTGGATTGCTTTGTGTTGTAATTCAGTGTTCAGAAAGCTCAGTTTTGGACTCAAATGAATAGAAAGTATTGTTATACGGTGTCCACTGTAGTTCTTGTTGTGTTAGTTGTCCATTAACGTGTTTTTACTCTGCGATTCAGTTCTGTTGGACCTTTTCAGAGATGATGGAAGTGAGATGGAGCTTTGACAGCATGTCTCCATATTTTCCTCTCCAGTCGGGACTTTCTGTTCTAAAAGTGCTCAGAGTGGGA
Source organism: Amphiprion ocellaris (assembly GCF_022539595.1). Taxonomy (NCBI): domain Eukaryota; kingdom Metazoa; phylum Chordata; class Actinopteri; family Pomacentridae; genus Amphiprion; species Amphiprion ocellaris. Next base: position 28,250,196 of record NC_072786.1, on the reverse strand, counting down.
GAAATGCATCAGATTAGGCTCCTAAGAATCTGATTAATTTCCTATGGGAAGAAGTGATTTATTAGTTTGATATTTTTGGCCTGTTACTAGTCCGGATCCAAGCCAGTCAGTGGCGTCCACTTCTGATATAATGGCTTTGATACAGCTTTTTTCTTGATAAGGAAATGTACTGTATTTTTAAAAAAAAAAAATGGCACTGAACTTTGAGTCTTGTTTTATAGATTCTGCACAATCTTGTTGAATTACAGATTAATGGTAAGAAAAAAAAAAGACCATATAAGGGTTTGGCAGTTGAACAATTGTAAAAATTACCCAATTTTTCACTGTATTTAAATCAGCATTATAATGATTATTATTATTGTTTTATTTTTAATAATACGCATTTCATGTTATTTCAAAGAAAAAATGTATGTAAAGGATTAAAAAAACAAACAATTTTTAACCATTCTTTTTTTTCTTTTTTTTTAGATTTTTCCTGTCTTGTTAAGTTAGAGGTATAAATCAGAATTATTTAAAAATAGTAATTAATCTTTACCAAGGTGATTGAAATTGCTGTTTAACTTTGTTTAAACCAACTAAAGATATTTAATTATTTTCCATATATTTACTATTATTTTGGCTTGTTTACAGTGTCCGATTTTCAACTTTGTCTTTCTTATTTTTAACAGATATTTGTTGTTATTTAGAAGAAAAATATGCATGTAAAAGATTAAATAATGGTAAATATTTTTAACCTTTTATTTCAGATTTTTTTCTGTTTTGTTAAATTGGAGATATCTGATAAAATGACAGAAAAAGTTATTTTGCATGCCAATTGTGAAAAATGGGTCTATATTTAAATCAAAAACCTTTTACAGAAAAATTATGTATACTATGGATGAAAGGTGGTTAAAAAAATTACAAAGAAAACTACAAAATATAAACACAGGCCAAAATTGCAAGTTATTACACATTGTAAATTTATATTTGTAGAAATAGTAATTAATACTTTGCAACATGACTGTGAAATTACTGTTTAACTTTGTTTATATATATATATATATATATATATATATATATATATATATATATATATATATATATATATATATATATATATATATATATATATATATATATACAGGCAGTAATCTCTATTTGAAGAGCACTTTTGGAATCCATGTGACGACAAAAAATCCATAATATCACATCATCAGGTTATGAAAGAGTGGTAAAAATACAGTTAAATGCAGTGTTTCAGAAGGTTACAATATTAAAAGGAATATGACAGTAGAAAGGAAATTAAAACTCAAGTACATTTAGGAACGACTGTCTGATAAAACTATGCTTTGAAAAAGGATTTGAAAAGGTCACTGACTCAGTTAACCTGATTTCCTTGGACAGTTAGTTTTCTGAGCCCCGAGTGCAAAAAGGCTCTGACCGTTTTAGATTTCAGCTGGCAGGAACCAAGAAAATACCTCTCAAAGTGTAAACCAGTACAAACGGTAGCAAGAGGTCAGAGATATAGAGCAGGAGGAGAGGCCATGAAGGTCCTTAAGATCTAGAAATCTATCCTAAAACGCACCGGGAGCCAGAATACAGATGATAAAACAAGAATAACATATTCAGGTCTCTTGTAGTAGCAAAGGAAGGTTTGATTGTTCTTTACATGAGTCAGTAATTTTAATAAAAACACCTCAGAATGCCTTATATGTACGTTATTATATGTACATTACTATATTAAGGCATATAGCTGTAGTAGCTGTATTTAGAGGGTCAGTATGTAGGATTTACAGAGTTTCGGAATCCTTGTATAGCGAGTCCTTCATATCTACATAGAGAATAGGGCTGCAGTAAAGACTGTTTATATTAGTTCAAGCTAGGTATTTTTAAATGCCAGTCATAGTTGTCTGTTAAAGAAAGAAGACTTCACAGGAATAAAACTGCTTAACTGTTATGCTACACTGTTTACTGTTGAGGCTAGGCTAGGCTAACTGCTAAACGTATGGACTAGCACTGTGGCCTTTCAGCTGCTGTCAGAGCAACTAAAGCTAAAAACCAACAGCAAAATTAGCCACCGGAGGCTAAAGCAACAAGTAAATATTACAAGTTTAGCTGAAATGAAAACTGTGTAAAACACCCAGACTTTTCATTACAGGTTCAATGGCAAATACACTACTGTGACTGAATCTGTTTTTAAGGTACATCACTGCAGACCAGGACAGACTGATGGTAGGTCCTGCCGTTTCTGTGATAATTTAATGAGGTGATGCACTTGGTCTACCCAGAAATGTTGATTTGGTGATGCCACTAACGTTAGAAGTCTATGGTGAGTTTTCCAACAAAGCTTCCCCACTGTAGTAGGAGTTTAAAACACTATTTCCGTGATACTGAACCTGGTTCATTTGGTTTCTTCCAGTGATGAGATCGGCTGTGGTCGTGGGTCAGAGTTACACTGAAAAATGACTTAAGAGGTGAGACGCTTTACTCTAGTAGGCAAATAATCGACAATTAAAGCCAATGGCAGCTGCGTAAATCACTTTTTAATTTGTCGTTTATTTGTTGCACCCACAGCTGATGAACTAAACTCTGCATCTAGAGAGGACTTGTTGCATTTTTGCATTGAAAGTAAACAACTGTAGAGTCTCCTACATGCTTGGAAATTTAGGGGTGAAGTTAGTTGCTAAATGCTACCAAATTCTACTCATTTGTATCTTAAATCCAAAAGAATTTTCAGTAAGTTTAAGTGTTGAACAAGAGTAGAAACACTACTGAAATCAAAATTTGGCCGAGTGCAACATCTGTGTTGCTGGAGCTGCAATTTTTTTCCCAATTAAACGCATAAACGTCCAACAATAAAAGAAGAGTACAAAAATGTGCTTCTTTTTTGTACAGAGTGCAACAAAAATCATACGTTTTTATTTGTTTCAGTGGAAAAGCAGCACATATTGCCATCTCAATCTGCCTAAAATATCGTAATTTTTTTTTTTTTTTTTTTTTTTTTTTGCATCAAGTTCAACCCTAGAAAGTTTGTTTCCATTCAACCAATTGTTGCGTTAATTCTACAGGTAAACTCAACTGATAACACAGCATGAAAACCAAGCAAAGTAACCTTGCATAAAATGAAAGCTTGAATTACATTTTAGGTTTCTAGCCAAAAAAAAAAAAAAAAATTCCTGCAGACATAATTTAAAGCATCAAACAGAGCCTTTTTCAGGGTTTTCATGCGTTCAGATTTCATGGGCACAATCATAAGCACATGAAGTGTTAGCATCTGACTTTGTAAAATATCTGGCTGTCAAAGGGAGAAAACAACTTTATTGTTGACTGGAGCTGAGGTTTCTTGGTAATTTGAACCATTCACTACACCAAACTGCTTGAAAAATAAAAGCAAATTTCACTGTCAGAACTGTGAAAATAGACATTTATGCGACTACTGTATGATTATATCTTGCTGGAGACCAGTTTTGCACATTGATAAACACAAAAGATATCATTTAAAGGAACTTTTCTCACAATTAAACATACTTCGTACATGCTCCTATGTATGATTATCTTCTCTGGCTGTGGTTCCGAAAGTCAGACAGGTTTGTGGTTCATGTTTTAATTTAAATTTGTGTTTGTGTGAGTGTGTAAAGGCCAAACTTTCAGCCTGTTTCTTTCTCAAGTCAGTGAAGTTTTACTCCAAACTCTTGAATTTGTGTTTCCGTCCACTCGCTCTCAGACAAACCGCACCGTCATGGGACTTCACAGAAAAAGGTCAAAGCGGGGTCGGATCGGATCTCCGCCAACCAAACAAAAAAATAGTTTTCAAGCAGCCGCACACTCGCATCAACAAAAAGAGAAAAGACAGCGTCAGAAAAGTGAGGGGGAGGCTGCTGTTAATCCCTCATCGATTCTGTCATGCCTTTTTTTTGTTTTTATCTTTGCATTTGGGACCTACAGAAACAAAAAACAGCCATCCTTTCACATAACATTTAACTAAGTTGCCATAATGATGGTGACGATAATAGAAAATGCCACCAGCGAGCTCGGTGGGCGTCATTGTCCCCCATCGGCCCCTCCGACTGGTTCGATTTGCACAAAAGATGTGAGAGGGAGGAAGACGATTAGCATAACAAACAGAGTTGCAGACGCACACTTCCCCGGGGAAGTGTCAATCTAAGTGGAAGAGTATGTTGACATTTATAACCATCTGTTGGGGGGACACGCTCTCTATTTCTCAGCTGCTTAACTTCAATTAAAGGGGTAAAAAGGAGGCCGGGGCGAGGGGTAAAAGGAGAACCTGTTAGCCAATGGTTAAGTGGTGGCAGAATAGGTGCTAAAAGGGAGGAAACACATTTATGGGTGTCTCCTAAAGAGTTGGCTTTGTGTCGCGGCCTTTTGTGGCTTCACATTGATGGAGGGCCGCTGATGCCATACGAGATTATGTATCGATGGAGGATGTAAACGTGTTGTTTTTTGGTTTTTTTTGCAAAGACACCTGTTTTGTTCAGTAACAGATAATTATAGGAAAAGAAAATACTGGAAAAAAAGATGAATTCACATCTTAATTTTTTTTTAAAAAAGGATAAAAACTGTTGGAAAAAAGGTAATTAAATGAACAAAAAATATATGTTATGAATATTTGCTATTATTTATTTTAAAATATATATATTAAGGTTTTAAAAATGGTAAATGATTTATTTTAACAGTTGTTTTACTGATTTTTTTGTCTTTTGTTAATACTTAGTAAAATGCCAGAAAAATTAATAATTTATGTGCCAACTGTGTAAAAAAATAAATAAATAAATAAAATTTAAAAATGGCAAAATTGCAAAACACATATTTTTAAAAATGTGTACTTTTATGAGTGGTAATTTATTCTTCTTACATTTGACCAAACACTGTATGTATGTATGTATGTATGTATGTATGTATGTATGTATGTATGTATGTATGTATGTATGTATGTATGTATGTATGTATGTATGTATGTATGTATGTATGTATGTATGTATGTATGTATGTATGTATGTATGTATGTATGTATGTATGTATGTATGTATGTATGTATGTATATATATATATATATATATATATATATATGTACATATACATATACATTTTTTTTTTTTTTTTTAAAGGTCAGTGTCAGACACTGCCGTCCTAGATGGTAGATCCCACCGGACTGGACCAAGAATGGAAAGATGGACAGAAAAGAGAAAACGCCAATAATAAAATGATGAAGATGAAAAAAAGAGGAGGGTGGGGGGGGTCCTATTGGACAGGAAATAAAGTGTGCTGTCAGTCAGTCGGCGGCGGCGCTGGCCGAGTCACATCTCCCAGGTTATTGCTTATTGTTTACTCCTCTCTGAAAAGGTCAGAGGTCACGGCGACCACATCTATTTTTTTATTTATTTTTTTTCCCCACCCGCTCCACCGCCATTCTTCTCTCGGAGCGCGACGAGGAACAAAGAGCCGTGGAGGGGAGAGGAACGGGTGGTTGGAGGGCGAGTCGGTGGGTAGGTGGGGGTGGAATTAGAAAAAAAAAGTATAGAAAGGGAGAGCAGCGATCAGACAGCGCTGATAAGGAGAGGAGGCAGCGGTGGTGGGTGGAGGGGGGTGTTGCTGTGAGCTTTTGGAGGGGGGAGGCGGCGGTGGTGGTGGTGGTGATGGGAGGACGGAGGAGGGAGGGCGGGTGATGTGTGTATTCAACTCCGGGCTGACTCCTCTTATGCTAATACAGCCAATTTCCTCTTTTATTTCATTTCTGGAGCCGAAATCTGCGATCTGCGATAAGGTTGCCGTGGCGACCGCCTGTTCCCCGGGCGGATGCGGGCAGCCGTGTGATGGAGATGTGTAAGTCGGCGGGAGCAGCAGGGAATGAATAATTTAAAACTCCACCAAGCTGGAGAGATAAGAGGAGAGCAGGGGCTGAGGCCTCTCTCTCCCCCCCCTCCCCACCTCTGCACTCCCACAATCCATCTCTCTGCCTCACCCCTTCTACCCCCCCTCCCTCTTTCACTTTCTATTTCCCTCCCTCTCTCTGGACATCTGAGGCTTCACGCTCCAAAGCCAGAGCCTGACCTCCAAGGTCAAGGGCATGATGGGTAATTGAACCGGTGGTTTGGGGGGGCGGCAGCTGGGATGATGCAGCGAAAAAGATGATGATGGAGGAGGAGGAAGATCTCCGAATGCTCCGACTAGATGGATTCGGAAGCGGCTGCCAGCTGAGCGAACTTCACCGTGCTTCACGTTAAGCCCACTTGGCTGGTGTCGCGTCTCACATTAGTCGGCGGAACAACGGCGGCTCTCCAGCGCACAATGGCCCAACACTTGAATGCAACACATGCTTGGAATAGTTGAGCGTTCCAGCTGGGTGCTGCTGCTGTGTAAACACTGCTGACGGGCGGCGATGCTGCCGCGTTTCTGTTGTTTGGGTGTGGTTCGAACAGGTGAGACGCAAACCTGAAACAGTTAAAGAAACATCCGCTGCAGGTTTATTCAGCGTGTCCGAACTCATCAAGTAGTCGTCAACTCTTCTGATAATCGATTTGAGTCTTCTTAAATATGAATGTCTTTGGGTTGTGCACAAAACAAGACGTATAAGGATGTTGTCTTAGTCTTTGGGAAGCACTGATCAACATTTTCTGACGTTTTGTAAATTCATCATCATCAGAGGACATTTCTAGTCACTGTAAAAATCTGCATACAGCAAAACAAACCAATCAGTGAAGCATGTTATGTGCGTTTGTGTTGTATATAGTAGTATTATTAAAAGAAGAGCAGTAGTAAACTCTAAAAACCCAGTCAGTAAGGACTGTACTGAGTATTGGCCTACCTTCTTAGAATTAATTCCTCACAGTTTCAGTGGGAACTATTACACTTTTCGCTCAGTGATATTGACTTGACAATAAAATTCTGCACACAATTAATAATCAGGATTTTATATCCAATATAATCATGTTATAAAACCTGATGCTTTGTTACTGTTATAGACTTCAACCACCTATTGAACCCCAGTATTAAAATGTAGTCAAAATGTTCCACCTGGACATTAAAATGCTGCTTACATGTCATTACACAAGGACTAATAATCCAATAAAATGATATAGATAAAAAAATAAATGATGCTGATTATACTTCTATAGTTTTACTTATGTAGAAGTCTAAATGTGCAAATTTCACTGATACTAGCAGAGTTTGTATGCCTTAAAATGGACCTTTAAGGGGTGATTCTGCTCAAAAATAAGCATGAAAAGTCTGTGTACAGTACAGGTAGTGAGTCTGTGTTACCTTAATTGACAAATCTGTGCACTTCTGAGCATTTGATGAACACAAATGCCGATTATACTGTCATAAATGAAACCCTTATTAGTAAAACTGGTTAAAATACATGTTTTAGTCTCAATTTTTAGCATTTTCCTCTTTAAATCACACCAGAAATCCATCAGTGTAAAAAAAACAAAAAAAACCATGGTTGACAGCATATTATATTTGTTTTATTTTACAGAAATCCCATGAAGAGACCGAACAAGTAATGAGAAACCAATGTAGGAAGTGTTTCCAAAGCCTGATGCATCATATTCATGTGTGCCAAGTTGCATTATTGCCCAAAAACTGCTAAAACACACAACCTTCTGCACTGTGACACTTTTTTTTCAACAACACACACTATAAATTTGTTTTTTCTCAAACCTCTCAGATGCACCAAACAATTTACCAAATCCACTCCAGAAAATAGTCCCCAAAATGCTATTTAAGTAAAATTTGTTCTAAACTACACTGAGAAAGTTTGTTTTTAGTGGGAATCAAGGTTGTGAAATCAGATAGATAGATAGATAGATAGATAGATAGATAGATAGATAGATAGATAGATAGATAGATAGATAGATAGATAGATGCTTTATTAATGCTGAGGGAAATTTAAGAAAAACTACTTGGGTTGAAGAGCTGTCACCTCTTTTACGAACTAGTTGGAAGAAATCCATCTCCGAAAAGGCTGAAGTTTGTCACCAATAATCACAACACAAAACCTGTTGCTGTTCCAGTGAAGGGTTCTAACTCAACTAAACAATCTTTCATGCACATTTTTTGGAAGCTGATGTATAAAAGGCATTTAAATAACTCAAGTTGTTGCAAGTTAAGGACAAATGAGGTCATCAGAAAGTGTCTTAACGAGCAGATTTGTGAAACTAAAAGAGGATTTTCCTGGCGGTCAGTGCCTCGGCGTCCAGGTACGCCTGTGTGTTGCATTACATCCTCGACTCCTGTCTGTCTGGGGCCACTGACCTATTTTCATTCCACAGCCGCGGCGCGAGGCTTTATCGCCATGGAGATAAACCGGTGCTATAAACACCTCCGCGGGTCACGTCCAGGTGAGGGGTTCACGGCGAGGGTGTGGCCCGGCCCTCCTCTGGGGCACAAACCTGTCCTGAAAAAGACACAAACAGAGGGGAAAATCAGAACAAGGAAAAAAAAGAAGCTGATTCATAAACGAGCCACACAGGGCGCCCGCACAGGTAATCTCAGCCCAAGCGTGAAGCCTTCATCCCCTGTGGCGCCAGGATGTAGCCAGACCCGCCACAAAGCATGCACACAAAGCTGAGAAAAAACAATGATACTCACACTCTTGCTTTAAACATGCACCGTACTATTTTTTTATCTATTTATTTTTATAGGGACAGTGCACATTAATGAACATCTCTTTGGGCAGCAGTAGACGTCACCATGCTGGATGATAGCAACAATGCTAATTTATATCCGCAGTCCCTAGGCAGGTAAAAAAACAAAACATACACAATATACAAGTTTGGGGTCACCCAGACAATTTCATGTTTTCCATGAAAACGCTCACTTTTCTCCATGTGCTAACATAACTGCACAAGGATTTTCTAATCATCAATTAGCCTTTCAACACCATTAATTAACACAATGTAGCATTAGAACACAGGAGTGATGGTTGCTGGAAATGTTCCTCTGTACCCCTATGGAGATATTCCATTAAAAATCAGCTGTTTCCAGCTACAATAGTCATTTACCACATTAACAATGTCTAAGGTTGTATTTCTGATTAATTTCATGTAATCTTCATTGAAAAAAAACTGATTTTCTTTCAAAAATAAGACATTTCTAAGTGACCCCAAACTTTTGAACGCTAGTATAGGGCAATAGGTCACAATGAAAGGACAATAACTCACCAAGAAGTTACGTCAACAAAATAACCACGAAGTTACCTAAAGGACAATAGGTCACAGCAAAAGTAAAGTACAAAAGTACACAAAGAAGTTAAACGTCAACAGTCACAAGACTGTTTAAGGTGAGTTTTAAAAGTTTGTAACGTGGTACACTCCCGTACGGAGAGTGGAAGACTGTTCCAGATCTTGCTGGCATTTTATCTGAAGCCGGGTTTTTCTATGAGGGACCTCACAGTCCCCTCTAAAGGAGGCCCTGGTCCTGAGAACTTCTTTTCAGAAAGTCAGACATGGACGATGTAGTGAGTCACACAACAAATGTAAATTTTTTAAAATTCTCAAAGCTCAATGAGTTGTTCTTGTCTAAGATATTACAGACATGATATGACATTGGTTTTCTACCTAAGACCTAAATAAATCAGGTTCAGTTGCAGTTTGCTCCAACCACCATCTGAGCTGCAAATCTGAGCCCACATCCTCCAAGAACTACCTCTGTTTGGTCTGCAGCATCTGCAAAAAAAAAAAAAAAAAAAAAAAGACAGCACAGAGATGCCAAAGATCTCCAACATCCACCCCCTTCCTCCTGCAGTCCCTCCGCTGCCCACATGGTGGCACTACGTACTTATCGGAGCCCCCGCGGCTCCTCAGGTTCCCTCCATCCTCCTGCCTTTATGAACAGAGTCCCAGCCAAGCAGAACAGGAGCAAACACACACAGACACACACACCTTTAGCAGATACTCCAGATTGCATTGATAATACGGAAAAATATTGGTCCATAGAAATAATACAACACGGCGATAACAGGGAGCGCTATCTGGGTTTGATCGTGATACCACAACTAAACGCCAGCAGAATATCAACTCTCGCAAACAAGAAATAAGAAACTGGGGAGGCCTCACATCAGCGAAATGACAAAATAAAACAAGACTGACATCCTCTATCTGACACCAGTGAAACCCAGTAGCTCCAAAAAGATGATGAAAATTACAATTTTTTTTGAAAGACGAGTAGGAAAAAAAGCCACTATGTGTAAATAGAGCAGTTTTAAGAGGCTTTCAGTGCGAGCAAATTTCATTAAACAGGATATGAGCTCTCTCTCTTTTTTTTTTTTTTTTTACTGATGGCTCTTAATCTCGATTAAGGATATTCACAAATAGATGTTGGAAGAAGAAGCAAATTAAAACACACACACAGTCGTCAAATCTATTCAAACAGGGTCAAAATATAGAAAGAAATTCTGCTCTTTTATTCAAACATTATTATCTCTTTAATTAAATTATTCCCGAATTATTGCTCTGTTTAAAATCTATATAAAGGAATACTAATAACTTTAATATATTTGTTTTAAATGAGGAGATTTGCCTGCAATGGGGATGCACATCAGTGTATTTTTATTATTATTATTATTTTTGAATGAAAGGAACTGGTAAATTTACATTTGTTTAATTATGGAAGCTTGCGATCGTCTATCTGAATGTGGAGGAGCAAAAAAAAAAAAGAATTGCGGGGCCTCAATTAAATCTGATGTTAATTAAATCTGATCTTGTTTTGTGTATTAATCAAGCGGCAATTTTAATCTAGTGAATACACAGACTGTAATAAGAAATGTGGATATAGAGGGAGAGCAAGAATTCTTTTAATTTCATGCTTGTGATGAAGGTTTTTTTTTTTTTAAATATTTTATTTAGCTGCATTAGTTCCTAATCTCCCTCCTCCTCCTCCTCCTCCCTCTTCTTCGCCTGTTTTCTCTTTATGCAATCTGAGCATCAGATTCATCCACTGCTAGACGTCTGCACACATATAAAGAGAAAACAGCTCTGCGTGAACAACATCCAACGAGGTAACTTCTTGGTGAGTTATTATGTGGAGAACTCTTGTGGAAATGAATACTGACGTACGAAGGCTAATATTTCATTTATTCTCCCCTTTGCAAAGGGAGCTTTTTTTGGCGGTAAAACACTTAATTTATCCTCGAGCTAATCTGGATTTCTAGTTCCCGCAGAGGAGTGTGTGTGTGCACATTAATTATGTTTACATCAGCATTAAACTGCACCTCTTATCAGATTTTTTTTCCTTTTTTTGCTTCACACAGAGGCAGGTTCTTGGTAGAGTGACACCAGAGATAAGTGGGAAAATTTACTCTGTGGTCAGCAACTCTTTTTTTTCTTTTTTTTCTCTCCCACATAGGGTTTATTTCCTCTGGTTATTTTAAGCAACGGAGAAAAAAAAAACAGAGATAGTGAAGAGAGGAAGAAAAAAAACCTCTATCCAAACCACATTAGGCTAATTAACAAACTCATTTAAAGCCAGGAAAATATTGATTGCCATACATTTGCACGGAGGAGGAGGAGGAGGAAATAAATAAGAGTGTGGCAGGTGTATGTAAATTGTTTGTTGGCAATGAGGGAAATTTAAATTACAGTTCAATCAGTGGAGGAGGAAGAGAGAGTGAGAGGAGGAGGTGGTGGTGGAGGAGGGATGGAAAGAAGGAGGAAGAAGAAGGAGAAGAAGTGGCGAGCGCCCTGTGATTTCCCGTCTCCACGCTCAGTTGATATTTCACTGGGCGAGGATTGAGCGCTACGGGTGCATTTCACACCCCTGAATGAGAAAGGCAATCTCGCTCAGCCGACTAGAACAATAATTAGAATGGAGATTAAATAAAAATAATTAGAAAAAGTTCATCTAGTTTTGATGTATTAATTATTCCGCCCCTGCTTTATTCCAAGTCTAATTATCTGCTTCAGTGAAAATGCCAAGATTTTCTGTGAGTCATAAGGGAAAAAAAAAAAAAAAAAAAGAAAAAAATTACATTCATGTAATTATGTCAGCAATTTGGGGGGAAGTCGGCTAAGCAGAGCGTCGGTTCGTCTTCCCCCTTCCTCCCTCCCCCCCGCCAGTTTAAAGTAAGTAACTTCTAACTACTTATAACTTATAAGTTAATACAGTCCCCCCTTTCAAGCCAGGGGTATAAATAATAGAATGCAATGGGAGATTATTTACTCTTTAAATGAGGAGCTGCTCTCCCAGCTTTTCCCGCCTTCACACTCGGCGCGCCACAATGAAAAAACAAGACGAGTTTTTATCCATTCTTGGTCAGTAGATAATAATTTGCATATAAATGGGAATATTTATTGTGACAAAATAAAAAAAAAAATAATATAAAAAAAGAGAGAGGGGGGAGATGTAGGAAGTAATATGCTCATTTTTCAAAAAACTCACTGTGATATCTGTATTTTAGGAGTCAAGCAGTTTAAAAAAATCTTTCAAAAGAGAGAGAGAATAAATAAATATCAGGAGAAGAAAGGGAGGAAGGAGGGAGCCGAGGGAACCTTTTAAGATGTTTACTACACAAATGGAGTCTCCAGAGAAGACGACGTCCTGATGAAATTTGAGAGATAGCCATCGACATTCTGTACTTTCTTTTTTTTTTTCCCCTTCTTCCTCCCCGGCTGCTAGATGGAGGCTCGGGAGAAGGACTAAGCTGTAATGACTTCCCTTCCCTCTTACCTGCCTCACCGAGGGAAAGCAATAAAGTTACAAAAATAAACTTTACAGATGTGGAAAAATGTATTAGCAAGATAGGAAATAGGTGACTGCGATTGAAAAGAAAATATTGAAGCTATGGGGGGAATAAAAAAAATGTGAAAAATTCCAAATGTAAACGCACTTTATTCAACGTGGTAATGTGAGACATAAAAGTGGGAATATCTGCTCCTTTTTTTTTCACGATAAGTCACACAAGGTGGCACGCAAATGTTGGTTTGAAATGAAGAAAATTCCATGTTTTCGGACGTTTGCGTGGAAATACATGCTGCAAAAATGCTAAAGAAGTCAACTTTGTTACACTGTAAACAAAACAAGAGTGCAGTACTCCTCCAAGGCTGTTCAGTCTTTGTATAATTTCCGACGGATTAGTCCTGATAAGTCCTCAGCAGTGGATTTGTAGTAGGATCACAATCATGTGATCGTCAGCAGGCAGCTGACGTAGTGTTCACTTGTTGTCATGGTTACAGTGACGCCATGCTGCTATCTGGCAGTGATACAGAAATCTTTAACAAATCCATGGATCCAGACTCCAGACTATAATCTGCATCACTGCCAAAATCTAATCACTTGGTCCTTGTGTCATTTCTGACCTTCCATGGAAATTTCATCCAAATCTCTTAGTCTGTTTTTGAGTAATGTGGCTAATAGACAGACAGACTGACGGACAAATGTATGTTGATTGTCACATATCTCCGCCGCGTTCCTTGGCGGAGTAAAACTGTGGTTTTTATGGTAAAATTCTGGCTGATGCGGTCACCAGAACGCTACCGGTAAACGTTTCTTTAACCCTAACCCTTACAGTAAAGAAATGTATTGATACGGTTGATTTTACAGTTAAAAATGTGCATTGTTCCATATTTTACTGGGGAAAAGTTTTACCCAAAAATTTAGTGTTACTTTAAAATTTACATGAAAATATAATATAAGTATAATATATAAGTTTGTGGGACCTATTAGAAATATTACAGCATTTTTCCATTATCAACACAACAGTTAGTGTATTTAACATTTAATATGTGTATTTTTAACATGACATATGGAAGAATTGCGGTTATAGTGGTCATAAATGTTAAAGCATATGTCTGTTACTGACACAATAGTACATCGATTTGACAGCTGCATTTTTTTATATGAAATAAATGCAAAAAAATTGCCATGTTATTACTCCGCCAAGGAACGAGGTGGAGTTATGCGACGATCGGCATACATTTGTCCGTCTGTCTGTTGGCAGTGATGCGACTTATGGTCTGGATACATAGATTTGGTAAAGATTTATCATTGTGAGATGCACGAGAAAAAAAAATGTAAAAAATAGTTTTTTCTCCTGATGAACTTTTTTTTAAGTGATTCAGTGTCATATAAACTGAATCAAACTGTTTTATCGATTTTTACTGCCATGGTTTGACAGTTTTCCATAGTAAAATTCACAACCATTTTTTTACGGTGTAGCTTTGTGTCAGCTCTTTTTAAAATGTGCTACTTCAAAGTCTTCCTACACGGAGATGACTTTCTTTTCTTGCATGTCTAAAAACGATCCATACTGCTCGAATGCATTAGTGTAATGCAGGGAAGCTGTGTGCTCTGCTGCGAGGAGACGTTCTCCTGCGTGGAACCAATATGCATTCAAATAAAAACCCCTATGTAAGCGTTTGTGTACACAGTGCAGATGTGGTTGTGGAGGTGTGGGATGCGTGTTAGCCCAAACTGATTGAAACTGATAGGAAAACAGGGTGAATATTAGCGAGCCGGGCGTTCTGCTACAGCAGAGATGTCGGCGTGCTTGCTTTCCCATGTAATGGCTTCACATGAGCATACATACATATGAAGCCCCACAGCAGCGAGCTCGCGGCAGATAAGGAGCTCTTTGACTTGTTTCTATTTCAGAAACCCAGCTCAGGCTCCTGCTGTCAGGGCTCCGGGAGCCTTTTGTCGCAATATTGGGGGAAATTTTCTCAATTTTTGAGGCGATGGAGTTTGTAAAATGGCTCAATATGGCAATGAAAACGTTAACGGAAGACGGAAGACAACATTTTACGGAAGTAAACGTAATAAAGAGCATTAGGAAGATTTTTAACCTGAAAAGTTGGAAATAAGATCCACAGGTGCATACAAGTACACTGATCAGAGACTAAAGTCTGAAGATGAGTTTGAAAAGTTGCCCTGTTGTTAAATGAGTCAACAAAAATGCACAATGCTCGACTTTTTCTGAGAATTTTGCTCGTTTGTGGTCTGTGAAACCACACTGAGACAACCACCAGACATGAAAATGGAAAACTATTTTGAGAAAACTCACCAAGATTAAACGTTTTTCAATGTGGGTAGAAAATGTCAGTGATAAAATAGGTTATTTGACCAAAACAGACAACATTTCATGGAAAACTTGAGCACTTCCAGAGCAAAAAAAAAAGTCTGTTTTTTTCAGAATATTACTCATTGTGTGGTTTTTGAGAGCTTAAAAATGTACAAAAACATCTTTTTTTTTTTAGAATGTTATTGATGTTTATGGCAGAAGAAATGAACATTTTATGCAAGATTTTTGTATTTCACATCACAAACTGTAACTCCAGTGATTTTAATTTCATGTTGTTGACAAAACAGTCAACAATTTCTGCAGGACCTCAGAAATCAATCATGATGAGAGCAAGGAAAGTGCATTTTTTTTCAGAAGGTTACTCATTACGTGGTTTTCAAGGGCTAAAAAATGTACAAAAACAGCTTTTTTTAGAATTTTATTGAGGTTTTTATGACGGTGTTGCTGGTATTTTTGACAAAAACAGACATTTGGTGGAAAATTTTAGTGTTTGATCACTATCAGAGCTAAAAGCATATTTTTTCCAAATTTTACTCATTATGTGGTCTTCGGGGGCTAAAAAATTTACAAGAAACTGCTTTCTTAGAAGGTTATTGATGTTTTTGACAGAAGAAATTAACAGTTTGCAAGATTTCAGTTTCACAGCAAAAACTGCAATTTTCCAGCACTTTAAATTTAATATTTTTGACAGAAAAGTCCACATTTTGTGCAGGATCTCAATGTTTAATCATTATGAAGGCAAGGAAAGTGCTTTTTTCAGAATTTTACTCATTTCATATTTGGGAAACAACACTTTTGCAATTCTAAGGCATAAAAACGGGGAAAAAAAGTTGAGAACAAACCTCACTTAAATCTAAAAGGTATTTTAAATGTAGCTATAGAAAAGTAAATTGAGAAGTTTGCAGGTATATTTGACAGAAAACTCAACATTTTGTGCAGGATTTTAGTGTTTTAATACTGTCAGAGCAAGTGTACCATTTTCTGAGAGTTTCATTAGTTTTAAACAGCAGACAACAATCAAACATGAAAATGAGAAAAAAAACGTATAAAACATGTTTTTTGAGAATTTTATTTGCATCTTTTAAAGAAAAACTCAGCATTTTTTGCATAATTTGAGTATTTAATCACAGTTTTGTGAGGACTTTGCTCATTTTATCTGTCTGAAGCAGCACTAAGACAACCATCAAACAAGAAAATGGGAGAAAAAAAGGTAAAAGAACATTAGTGTTTGATCATTGTCCAGGCAAAAAATACTATATTTTTTCAGAATTTTACTCATTCTGTTTGTTTGAAACAACACTTAGACAACTACCACGCATTAAAAGGGAAAAACTTCTGCAAAAACTAACTAATATTAAAGTATTTTTAAGTTTTCGGCGGCTGAAAACATAATTTTACTGATATTTTTAAAGATTTGAAGTCAGCGTGTTGGTGTTTGATCACTGTGAGTGAAAACTGTGCTGGCATTCTGTTTGTTTGAAACAAGCAAACCACACGAAACCGAAACTCATGATGCTGCAACTTTAGATTCAGCTTCAGTAGGTGGATTTAAATGAAGAATTACTACTAAAACTGCTAAACGGATTAGAAACCTGTTTGAAAAAATGAATACAAGTAGTGATCAGGAAGCAGCAGTGGACACTTTCACGGCTGATTTCCATCTGACTTGATCTGAGCCTCACACGGTCCAGCCATGCGATTGGCGCTTTTTTTCTATTAAAAAGCTTGATTCTGACGTGTGAGAAGCGTTTTGCAGATATTTTCTCATCCTGCCTGTGCAGCCTTGTAGCTTCTCATTTGGTTGCTTTCTTTCGCTCCTCTATCTGCCGCTTGCATCTGCTGAGGAGACACCATGTAGGAGTCGGCGGTTATCAGGCCGTGATCGATGCAAGCAGGAAACATACTGATTAGAATATGAACAGACCGCAGAGAGAGGGAAATATGGCCACACACACTCTCTCTCACACACACACACATGCAGAAGCAGTCCAAGCCGGCCTTTCACGACATATTGGGCTTTTTCTCTTTGCAAATACAAAGCCTCCTGACTGATGCTTTGACCACATGCAAGAGAACTGACTTTTAATATACGAACACGCCGTCCCCGATTTAAAGCCTGTCAGGATTTGAGTGAACAGCGACATTTACAAGCAAGTCCTCTTCTAGGAGCTCGCATTTGCTCACAACTTTGTGATGCTCTGAGTGGCTCGTCTTGCTTTGAGAAGCAGCCGAGTGTGCACAGGTCTGCTCTGCATTACGAAGTGGCTGTAGGTTCTTTTTTTTTTCTTAAAGAAGTCCAGGAGCTTAACCGCACTTCTGTCACCATTGTTAAAGCTCCAAACATTGACTTTAGGCCGGATACACAATACACGACTGAACGAGCTGGGAAACTGCTACCTCTGCTTTATTACTTTCTGGTTGGATTCGCAGGAGCATTTGCTTTCCGACCTGCTGGTGCAGTTTTTTACCAATTTATTATAATTCCTCTCCAATATGAGCAGTTGTACTCTTCACAAATACCATTCAGGGGTTGGTTGGTTTGTTCTGGTTTCTTGTCCACTTGTTATGTGAATTTCTTCTCATTAATATCCTTGTACCAACAAAAGAGTGCAGAAACAACCAGTTAATCAACACTAAATGTGATATTTGTGCAAGTAATCTATAAAGATCTTGAATTATTGGATGATTTGATTGCATTTTTTCGATGTTTTTTGGTTATTTTATTGGGTAAATGACACTTAATCAATAGATCAGATGTGCAGAAATGAAACAAAGTAGTGATAAGTCACAGTCCTGCAGCATGCATTGCAAAGTGGACGTGTACAAAACTACTTCATGAATTGAATTTGCAGGGAAAATGAGAAAAGAAAATGTATTTAATCACATATTTTAAAAGAACCTGAATTGAGTAAAGTGTTGCATGTTTCATTGGACAGTCAGCAAAAAACAAGACAGTTTGAGGAATTTGCATCTGATTGCACATTTAAAAGAGGATATTTGGAAGAAGCACTGGAAAATGTGTTTAAAATCGAGAAGAATTAAGAGATAGTTGGATAAATGTTGCACATTACAGTTGGATATCACTGTTCACACACTCCTAGATGGGTTTTGTCTTAGCTCTTAGCATTCATGAGTATATTAGGGTCCAGATGCACATTTTGTTAACTATTCAAGCACTAGGGAGTCGGCGAATGAATACATGGACGTCCATGGAGGCAACCATGCTTCAAGAGCGGTTGTGTGCTTTTGTAGATAGATGACAATCTAGTAAAGACGTATGGAACAAGGCGAGTAGTAAATCAGCCTCTGTGCATTGGTGGTTTCCAAACTTGTGCAGGTTTGCAAGAGAGAATAACCAAAGCTGTGGGTGGAGCAGGTTGTTGACTGATCAGTTGGTGGTCTGCCCAAATTTCAGAATCCCCAATCCCCAATCTCTTAACATGGTGAGGTGAGCATCTTGATTCTTGTTGACTGTGCAAACTGGATAATAAACTACATAATAAACACCAGATTATCAGCCTATTCAATGGCCGTTATTATCACAGATTATTTCCATACATATCGACCAACATGGATCTATTTCATTACTCATATAGGCAGAAAAACAGAATGTATCCCGGAGAGCATTAGTGATTTCGGTTGTGTCAATAAATGTAATGTAAAATTTGAGTTTGTCACCCAAGAAATGAACAAAATGGAGTATTGTAATGTGGTTAATAACAGGATGCATTATAACTCAAATTATGGTGCTTTTCTTCACCTAACCAAGTTGCTTTGACGTCTAAACTGAACCAACTGACTCAACAGATGTAGACTGCAGGTGTAAATCTGCCATTGGTTCCTCATGTTAGGCGGAGTTCACTTTTGTTTTCTGCTGAGGAAATGCATCTGATTACAGAAATGCTAATCAAGTTTAAGCATCCAGTTTCATGGAATATGAAGAATCACTGCCACCAAAACAGGACAAATATTACACACAGAGAAATAATTGAGAAGGTTTTGCTCCCACATGTGGAGTCGGTTTGATAAAATATTTTGTTACAGGAAGTATGAACAACTAGCTAACTTGTGTCAAACTAGATAACTAAATTAGCCAACTAGTTTTCTTTTTTGTAATGACAGTTACATGATTTGACTGCTGACATAGTGAAACAGCTTTATAACCTGTTAGCTAATATATATTATTTTCTTTTCTACAGGACATATGAACCACTAGCTAGCATGTGTCAAACTAGCTAACTAGCTACCTGAACAAGCCACCTGTTTTTTGTTTGTTTGCTTGTTTGTTGTATTAACACATTTACACGATTTGACCGTTGACATAGTGAAATAACTTAATCTCCATCCATCCATCCATTATCTATACACCGCTTAATCCTCACTAGGGTCGCGGGGGGCGCTGGAGCCTATCCCAGCTGACTCGGGCGAAGGCAGGGGACACCCTAGACAGGTCGCCAGTCTGTCGCAGGGCCACATACAAAGACAAACAATCACTCTCACATTCACACCTACGGGCAATTTAGAGTAATCAATTAACCTCAGCATATTTTTGGACTGTGGGAGGAAGCCGGAGAACCCGGAGAAAACCCACGCATGCACAGGGAGAACATGCAAACTCCATGCAGAAAGATCCCGGGAAAGCCGGGACGCGAACCAGGGACCTTCTTGCTGCAAGGCGAAAGTGCTAACCACTACGCCACTGTGCAGCCCAACTTAATCTCCTTTTAGCTAATTTTTTTTTTGTTACCGGATAGGTGAACCATCGGCTAGCATGCGTCAAACGAGCTAACTAGCTAGCTAAATTAGCCAGCTAGTTATTTTCTTTTGTAATGACACATTTACATGATTTGACTGTTGACATAATGAAACAACTGAATAGCCTATTAGCTTTTTTTTTATCAGGATGTATGAACCACAAGCTAGCATGTGTCAAACTAGCTAGCAAGCTAACTACACCAGCTAACTAGTTACTTTTTTGTTTGTTTTTTGTCCTGACACATGTACACAGTTTGACTGTTGACATAGTCAAACAATTTTATAGCCTGGTAGCTTTATTTATTTATTTATTTTTTTTTTTTTATTGGTACTGGACATATGAACTACAAGCTATATGTCAAACTAGCTAACTAGCTACCTAAAATAGCCAACTAGTTTATGTTTTTTTGTAATTACATATTTACATGATATGACTCTCAGCATAATGAAACAACTTTATAGTCTGTTAGCTCATTATTCCTTTTGTTACAGGACATATGAACCACGAGACTGCATGTGTCAAACTGGCTAGCAAGCTAACTGAACTAGTCAGCTAATTGTTTTGTTGTTTTTTTGTTTTTTTGCAGTGACGTATTTACACAATTTGACTCTCAACATAGTCAAACACCTTTATAACCCATTAGCTAATCCAATTTTCCAACTTCCTGGTGACCACAGTCCAGTCCCTCCAAAATCCATTAAGCAAGAGAACATTTTTCAATGTACTTGAGGCAAATTCCAGGCCAGGGAAAAAAACAAACAGACAAATTAGTTTTGCAGACACATTGTAGATCTCAGAGATTACCATAGGAATGGATGGAGTTCTGGTTTTATTTATTTATGAACACAGAGCTGTGTGGAAATGAAGTGTAACCTCAGAAATTTAGATAACATCTTGTAGTTGTGTGGATAAATAAAATGTAAATCTCCAATGGAGTCATCTTCCTTGAAATGTTGGAAATGGAGCTTTGCAACATGCGTGAAATGACAACGTGCATTTTAACCTCAGTAATGTTTCTGTTCTAAACCCAAAATGTAGTTTTGGTGCCTAAACTGCCAAAAAATTAATAAAAGGGAACAACAGAAAAAGACAGAAGTCAGAAAATAATACAGCAATAACAGTTCCAGATGGGACTCAGACTCAAACCTCCAGGCTGAAAATCTACTAACTTGTTATAATGGCTTTCTTACTAAAATCGTGGTTCCACCAACATTAAAAGGTGTGATAACTAACCAACTGCGCCTTTAAGAAGTTGGATTTGGCTCATACATGTGTGTGTGTGTGTGTGTGTGTGTATATATATATATATATATATATATATATATATAATATCCAATGACAACATCCATTTAACGGGCTGATAACATCCAAAACAAGTGATTAAAAAGCACCAAAGAGCCTGTTTTCACCGTGTTATTGAGTCTTCTTTGGCAGACAACAGTGACCTCTGAGGCGGCCTTGGCGTCCCGGTGGGAATGTCAAAGTGTATATATTGGTGTTTGCGCAAACATGTGTGCGTTTGTGTATGTTAGCTATTAACCACATAAAGATGCAGATTAAAGTAGGAGGCAGCACAGGCCTCTGGTCAGCGAGGTGTGTTGACTTACCTGCGGCCTCCAGCGGCTACTCGGCTAGTTACCCTCAGATTGTGCAGCGGAGCCAGAAAAAACATGCACTTCAGAACATCACAGACATGAGGACATGCAGGGAGACGCAAAATAGAAATTAAAGTTAGGGTCATGAAAGGACGCTGTGTTTGTGGTGAGCTTTGAAAGTTTCTGAATGCATCCCACTTATTTGAGAGGTGTTTGAGTCCAAAATATGAGAAAAAGGGTCATCAGTACAATACAGTTTCACAGTTTTTCTTCAAAATTGCATATTAATAAGGTAAATAGCACAAAATGTACAGTTTTCCCAAGTCGTAACAAGAATTAGGGGTAAGCATGAATGGTTCAAGAATCTTTGCAATTTCCGGTAATATTTCAATTAAATGTGAGGAAAAGGGTCATCAGTACAAGAGATTTGAACAGTTTTGTGTGCAAAATTACATATTATGAAAGTAAATAGCACAAAATTAAATTTTTTTTGTTCAAACTTGTACATTCAGAAGGTCAGTGGCACAAAATTAGCGGTTTTCTGAGTCAAAAAGGGAACAGTGAGGACAGTAAGCATGATCAGTTTGACAGTATGTACAATTTCCAGTAATATTTCTATTAAATATGAGAAAAGGGGCCATAAGTATGATATATTTTGACAATTTTGTGTTAAAAATTGTATATTAGGAAGGTAAATAGCACAAAATCTGCAATTTTTTGAGTCAAAAGGGTAATTTGAGGATAGTAAGCACAATCAGTTTGGGAATCTGTGCAATTTCTAGTAATAGTTCCATTAAAAATGAGGAAAGGGGCCATAAGTACAATAGGTTTTGACAGTTTTTGTGTTCAAAATTGTATATTAAGAAGGTAAGTAGCACAAAATCCCCAGTTTTCCTGAGTCATAAGAGAAATTAGGGGATAGTAAGCATCATTCAAAGGATGCCAAAAGTTCTTCTGTGCAGAAAAACCCTGAACCGTGAGTAGTCTCGACTTTAATCGTCTGTCTTATGATTCATTTGAAAAAGGCCAAAAAAACGAAACTACTTCTTCTCCGCAGCCTCTCTTCCTCTGCCCTTTGCCAAGACAAAAAATCCATTAACAGCAATCAGCGAAACCTTAAATTCCCAGTGAAGCAGCCAACAAAAACATGACGCAATCAATCTAATTTCTTTTCCCAAAAAATTAACAAACATTACTGCTACAAATCACTTTATTATTAGCGCTGCCATTTTGACAAACCAGAATCCGAAGATCGTATCTGAAAGTCAACTTCCGGTTGTCGGAGCAGGCGTTCTGTTTTCTGTTTGTGCTGTCTGTATTGTTCCTGATCTCTTTCATACATCCGGGGCAACATAAAAAACTACCAGAGAGAGGGTTTTTATGACAGATTCCTGACTTTAGAAGGAGCCACATCAGTGTGGAGTGTTTGCTTTAGGTTGCTATTTAAGGCCGGTTGTCTTTGGCGAACAGAAGGCGCCGAGTAGGGGGGAATCGAAAACAGGGCCTATCAATTACTGACCTCCAGAGTCAACCTCCTGACTCATGTGGACTCCCATTTTCTCCGAGCCACAGGTTAAGTCTGAGGGTTTTTTGGAGAGATTCCAGGGTGGACGTTAATTTCTTAATGCAGTTTGGATCTCTGGGGGGCTGTCCTCAGGATCAGGCCTCCTGGGACCACTCTGTCAGCCCTCGGAATAGGATTGATTCTGTTGAAACGCAAAGAAAACTCCACTGTAAACAACATTTTCTGTAATATTTCTGTCTTTCAGTCGCTCCCCTCTTTCTCTTCCCCGATGCTATCACGCTCGTGTGTTTCAGTGGCGGCTAAAGCGTGCAAAAGGAAAATAAAGCCGTCATTAATTAGCGAGCCCGAGTTCCTCCTCGCCGAGGTTTGTTATTGCTATGTCTGAGGCGGGAAGGAGGTCGACGCCTAATTGATCGACAGCCTCTCTGGGATTCAGTAATGATAATCAATATTGACACATGTTTTCTGGCCGCACCATAACTCATAAATATCCTCCACGCATGCAGGCAGCCGCTCGGGGTGTGTGTGTGTGTGTGTGTGTGCGTGCGTGCGTGCGTGCGTGCGTGCGTGCGTGCGTGCGTGCGTGCGTGTGTATGCCTGCAGCAGCCAAACAAAAACAACCAGCATGTTCAAATTTAAACTGCAGATGAAATGGAAAAATATGCGCTCAGACAAACTCGGTGACCTCTGCAGGTTTCTGATTCTGCAGATTCTTGATGCTGATAATTTCAGAATGACGATACAGATCACAAAAATGACAAAAACGATACACAGTGAGACAAAAATAAGACACAACGTGACAAAAAATACACAAAATGACAAAAAACAAGCACAAAATGATTTCAATAAGGCATAAAATGACACGAGACACAAAGCAAAAAAAGAATAGATACAAAATGACAAAAACGGGACAGAATGACACAAACAAGGCGCAAAACAACAAACAACAAACAAAAAAACGAGACACAAAATGGCAAGAATGAGATGCAAAACAACAAAAATTAGATAAAACGACAAAGATGAGGCACAAAATGACAAAAATGAGACAAAATGAC
This sequence comes from Amphiprion ocellaris, assembly GCF_022539595.1. NCBI lineage: Eukaryota > Metazoa > Chordata > Actinopteri > Pomacentridae > Amphiprion > Amphiprion ocellaris. The sequence continues at coordinate 28,226,252 of NC_072786.1, read as the reverse complement.
AAGAATGAGACAAAACAACGACACAAAACAACAAAAAACAAATGTAAAACAGCAAAAAAGGGGCACAAGACGACAAGAATGAGACACAAAACGACAAGAATGAGACACAAAATGACAAGAATGAGACACAAAATGACAAGAATGAGACATAAAATGACAAGAATGAGACATAAAATGACAAAAAAGAGACAAAACAACAAGAATGAGACACAAAACAACAAAAATGAGATGAAACAGAACGACACAAGCAAGGTGCAAACTCACAAAACGCACAGAACAACAAGAATGACACACAAAATGACAAGCATGAGACACGAAATGACAAAATGAGATGCAAAATGACAGAAAATACAGATCCCAGCCAGATGCTGTGAAAATAGAAGAAATGGATTTTTACATTTTCAGACAGTCTTTGAACTAGTCCTGTGTCTTGTTAAAATCAGGATATTTCAGTAAAATTGCTTGATTCTACTTGTCCAATTTTTTAAAAATTCACAGAAAATAAGGCATTTGCTCTAGCCAGATTCTGTAAAAAATGAAAAATTCTTCAGTCCTTGGTGCAACCGAAAAGCCAAGATTGACTCCACTGTGACAGTCACATGACAAAAATTCTGAGTGAAGACAAGTCTAAAAATGAATCTGAGAGCAAAATAAATTCTAATTAGGAACAAAATATATGGAGCATGGCTCAAAAATGGAGCAAGTTGTTGGAAGATACATTCAGCATGGTGAACGCCTTTCTAGTGTTGATGTGCAGAGTAGAGTGACAGATGCAGTTTGTAGAGGGTGAAAAAATGTAAATAGTTAAATATCTGTTGTACGAGAACCTTTTTTAAAATTATTATTATTGGGAATACTCGTGGACACTTGGGAAAATGTTGGACATTTGGATTCCTTTTGTTGAATTTATTTTAAAAAGTAGGAGAAAACAAAAAAATATACTTTTTTAAATGATTTACAGCATTATAACTTCACTATCTGCTGCAAATAAATTTTTGATTTCTTTTCATGGTTGTTCTGTTTCCATAGAGGTGCAGGACTTTATATTGGAGTTAAAAATGAGTCCACAGTGAGTAAAAATGTGGCAGGAGCAAAGAAACAGCAAGAAACTACTTGGGGGTTTAGAGAGTTAAACGGCCTCAGAAGTGTGATTTGGATGTTACAATATCAAAACTAAATCATAAATTCTACTATAATGCTCAGATTTTGAGCTACCTTGATTCACTACCTCCAAAAATCACTCGCATATTTTACGAACAACACCACAACATGGCAGCTGTTTAACCCTCCTGTTGTCTTCATTTACGGGCACCAAAAAATACTGTTTCCTTGTTTGAAAAAAATCCCAAAATTTAGCAAAAAATTCACCAAATTTCTGAAAATTTGCAAAACCTTCAGGAAGAAAGTTCCAATAATTCCTTGAAAGTTTCCCTTAAAAGTTTTATTTTAAAAAAATTCCCAAATTTGGCAAGAAAATTCTTGTAAATATTTTCAAAAAATGACTAAAAATCTTCCAAAAAAACCCCTAAAAATATCGAAAGTGATTCCATATATATCAGTAAAACTTCAGATATTTTCTTTAAGAACATTCACAAAAAAATCAACCAAAATCCAGCAAGATTTTTTTTTTTTAGCATTTCTTTTTTGCACCAAAAGATTTTCAAAAATTTCCCAAAAATGTTGAAAATGTGGACATCAGAAGTTTCACTGTGAAAATAGATTTTTTTTCCCCACATTTTCAAACTTTAAAATGGGTCAGTTTTGACCTGCAGGACGTCATGAGGGTTAAAAGGGTCGGGGTCTTGGTGGCAACAGCGATGAAAAAGAACATTTGGGTCACTGGGCAATTACCAACACTCTACATCACAATAAATGGAGCCGCACATGCTTCCCCCTCAATTAATGCATTAGAGAGGTCAGGGGTTATATAAGCACCGTCCTCTCTGCCAGGAGGGGGCGGGGCGTCGTAATCCAGGAAGTGCGGTCCTCGAACCCGATTGGCCACGAGCGAATGTTTAGCTTTTGTGTCAAAAGAGATGGAGGGGGTGAGGAAAGTGTTGCGCTGGGTGAGTTTTGTTGGTTGCAGTGGAGCTTTTATTGATGTGTAAAGTACTTTTTTTGATAAATTCCTCACATATGTGATGTGTAAGCACATGTCTGACCTGAACATCCAGTAATAATCCCACAAGCTTAAGAGAAAACTGTAAGTAAGTGAAGTTTTGTTTGGATAGGGGCCCCAGAACAGGAGGAACTGCAACACAAACTCACGCACCAAACAGCATGCAGAAGCCCCGACTGTTTATTTATTCAAATAGTGCCACAGCTGCTGTATTGTGGCAGCTTTCGTCTGTCAGGTAAAGGTGTAACACTTTTCTTTTCTGCCTCTGTGTTTCTGTTCGGGGGGGATTAAAGTGAGAGCAGCGTCAGTCGTTGTGCCTCGGGCCAAATTCCACATTCATGCTGAACACACACAGACACACACTGCCGGTTTAAAGCTTTCTAGGAAATGTGAGTTGACCTCTTCTTTCCTCACTGCACAACCCTGCATAAAGGGAAAGAAATGTTAAGCCTGTGTGTAATAAAGAAGTTAGAGGTGCATGTGGTTCTCTTTGAGCTGCTTAATAATTCATCAATTTTCTTTAAACTAGGAGTTACGACATGCAACAGGCAGCAGCTACTTGCAGTTTTAGTAAGAAACTGATCAATAATTAAGTTTTTTCCAGGCTCAGAGTAATATTTGTTCATGTGCAGTAAAAGGACAGAACTCTGTGTTTTCCAGTTATTGCTGACCATTTGATGAGCAAATTGTTGATAAAATGAAACTCAGAATGTTTTGAAAGTATAGATTTATTTTAAACACAGAACAACACAAGACACAAACAAGACATAAAATGACAAAAACGAGTTACAAAATAACACAAAAGAGACTCAAAATGACAAAAAAAACACAAAATGACACAAACAAGCTGCAAAACAACAAAATAACAAACACAAAACAACAAAAATGAGTCACAAAATGACAAAGATGAGACACAAATCAACAAGAGTGAGACAAAATGACTAAAAATTGGACACAAAACAACAAAAATGAGACACAAAGCAACAAAAATCACATGCAAAACCAAAAAAATTTGACACAAAATGCCAAAAATGAGGCACATAAATGAAACACGACGACACAAACAAGGTGCAAACCAACAAAAAACAGACAAAACAATGAGACATACAACTGGGGCACAAAATGGCACTATATTTTAGACACATAACAATACAAGACACAAATAAGACACAAATGAGGCAGAAAATGACACAAAAGAGACGTAACACATCAAAAATGAAACACAAAACGACAAAAATAACTAAAAAAAATTACAAACAAACAAAGCACAAAACAACAAAAATGAGACGCAAAATGACACAAGAGGCACAAAACAACAAAAACTGTATATAAAATGAGCAAAAGGGGACACAGAACAACACAAAGTGCAGAACAAAAAACCAACACAAAACAACAAAAATAAGATGCAAAACGACAAGAATGAAACGCAAAATGACAAAAATGAGACACAAAGCCACAATAATGAGTCACAAAATGACAATAAGGGGAGACAAATGACACAAAGTGCAAAACAAAAAAAAAAAAAAAAAACACAAAACAACAAAAAATGAGTCCAACATGACAAAAATGAAACCTAAAACTACAGTTGATGTTGCCTAGAGTGGGGACATGACATAAAAACAGTAAATTACAATAGTAACACTATAAAACTACATATCGGTTCAATCGTATTTGATAAGAAAGTAAAGCTAAAAAAGAAAAGGGAGCAGCATCCATCACCAGCAGTCAATCATTCACCAAAAACACCACTTATAAGTCCCCCTGGAGCAGCTCTTTGGGTTTCTGTGCTGGTGTGTATTTAGGAGGCGAGCCGAGGCCACGTTATATTAAGTTTGAAGTGTGTGTGCAGGTTGCACACACCAGCGACAGGCTCTCTCTATGAGTGCTGAGACTTTGAAGTCGGGGCAGTTCTCTCTTTGAGGTGGTCTATCCCCCCGTTCTCAACAGCGCTAATCATGCATGACGAGAACATGCTCGCTCCGCGGTCGACCGGGCATCGCCACTGATGGCTTCCCTCGCTGGGATGGAGGCAGGGTTTGGGATCAGAAGTGGGGGTGGGGGGAGGGTGGCGGCGCTGATTAGCATGGCCGCAGGCTAACGCGCCAAAAAGAAAAAGCGCAACAAATAAATACACAGGGTCAACTCATTCAACCGCAGCTACAAAGGTAGAGGAGTTCAAGGAAGCTGGGTTTTTCTTTTTCTTTTTTTTTTTGTGCCTTTACAAGCCAGTAGTTGAGCTGCAGATCACTTCCAGGGATAGTAACATTATGCAAATCACACATGTGCACATGTACTGTAGGTGGCTCAGCAACCGGCTTTCATGCTTTGGGTTCAACCCTATAGTTCAACACTTTTGCCCAACATTGTGCTTGTTATTTCTTCTCAAGTCATTTCATGCGTCTTAGATGGACTGGGAGGCTATCAGGGATCAAAAACTCTAAGTTTCAATGCTCTCAAAAAGCATTAACCATAGTCTAGTGTGAATTCAAACCAGATTCAAAACAGTTTAATTGAATCTACATTAAATTCAGAAGAAATTTATTAGATTTGAAGTAATTACTTGACTTTTCAGTTTTATTGTCGAGCAAATTTGAAGCAATGTTGCACAAGTTTCACAAAAAAACATGCAAGGTAGACTTGTTTTTATTGGCTGCTTTAGAGTTGATAAAGTTGTCAGAAGGTGGCGCTGTAGGCTACATTAGCTGTAGTAAACAGAACACAAGAAACCGGAAACAAAACCAGCTGTTTGCCACCAGAAGAAGAAGAAACAATCAAAACTATGGCCATCTACAATCTAAAAACAATCTAAAATAGAATTAAATTTAGCAAATAATGTACCAGAAGAGCATATAATTTTGGATTAATTCAGTTATATCTTTGGAGTGAATAAACATGGCTGTGAAGTGTTGACAGAAGGTGGCGCTGTATGCTGCATTAGCTGTAATAAACAGAGCAGAAGAAGTTGGAAATAAACTCAGTTATTGGACACCGGAAGAAGAAGAAACAATCAAAGCTATGGCTCTAAAATCTAAAATTAATCTAAAATGGACCAAAGTCAATCAGGAAAGTAATTAAAGTGAGTAAGTTGTAAATAAATGGACATCTGAGGATGTCTTCTTGAGCTTGGGGAAACTTACCAACATTTTGCGACCAAACAGCTAATTGAGAAAATAATCAACTGATGCATCAACAATACAAAAAAAAAATCTTCCTAACCTACACAACAAACTCTTACCAGTACAGACACTACTATTCAAAAGATTGGGGTCACTTAGAAATGTCTTTATTTTTGAAAGATGAGCATTTTATTTAACGATTCAATTGTTAATGTGGTAAATGACTATTGTAGCTGGAAACAGCTGATTTTTAATGGAATATGTCCATAGAGGTACAGAGGAACATTTCCAGCAACCATCACTACTGTGTTCTAATGCTACATTGTGTTAGCTAATGGTGTTGAAAGGCTAATTGATGATTAGAAAACCCTTGTGCAGTTATGTTAGCACATGGATAAATGTGGGAGTTTTACTGGAGAGCATGAAATTGACCTCAAACTTTTGAACGGTAGTTTATACAAAATGTAGCAGTTACATATTTTAGAGATTGGATTTATGCTCCAACTTTTCATGAACCCTTCTGTACGACCAGAGGTGTTTAAATAGCTGGAATCAGTTTCTTCACATGGCTTTACATGCGACTGAGTGACCAGAAGCTTATTTAAAACAGCAGCTTTCACTACTATTACTGCAGAGGACCGATACTGTTGGTGGCAACTTCCAAAACTGGAGTTCCAAGTAAAGATTATGCAAGAAAACATCTCAAACCACCCCCAGAGTTGGACATGTTGGATTTCTGTTTTCTTAGATGCAGTTTCATTGGGAGGGCTGATGGTTGATCTGTTTTGTTTTAGACAAATAAAAATGCTTCCAACTCTCTTTTTAACACGAGTCTACAAAGCTAAAGTTCTGGTTTCTCAAGGTGTGGAAGAACTTGACCTCAATCCCTTCCAACACCTTTGGGAGTAAATCTGAAGCCTGTTTCCAAAAACCAGCGGCTGTTGGAATGAGATGCGTCTACACTCGTTGTTTCTGTCTACATATTTCTATTTCTCTGTTATGCTTATTTATCAAACTGGACCAATGGACCTGCCTGCAGTTAGTAATAAATACACCGGGAGAAAAGACCGCAGGATGGGTCAGGAAAGAGCTGCTAGAGAGGCCGAAGGAAAGGATAGCAGAGCCAGAGAGAGGAAATGGGGTTGGAGGGGGAGCCCGGGGGAGGCACAGACAGTTGAGTCATATTTCAGACCTGATTGGAACTGACAAAGTGTTATTGGAGGACTCGGTCCCCACAGCATTGTTTGCTTTAGAAAGTCAGGGCCAGATTTATTATGACTGAAAAACATTAGAGAGATCGGAAGTGGGAGCATGGCATGTCTGTCTGCACACCGAGCCGGAGGAGCTCCACGGGGCTTGCATGGAGACGTATTAGCGGCCCGATCTGACGTTTTATGCCGTTCATAAAAGTGTTTTAAAAGTGCGGTGTTGAAACGCTAATGTGGTGGAAAAAAAAAGAGAATGACAGAATATCGGCAGTATAAACCTGTCAGAGCCCCGCGGCAAGTGGTTCTCCATTAGTTCGCTCACAGAGACAAATGGCTGCCATTTGCCACGTGTTATGGCCGATGGGGTTGAGGGGCTGCAGAGACAGATAAGCATATACATCTCGTGGGAATATATTCTTTTTATCTCGTCGCGAAGCCCATAGTGCCTCCATACCGTCCGAATCAGACTCAGCTGTGGCATCAGACCGAACATTGTCTGAAATCGGTGACAGTTTGAAGGCTTCGGTTAAAGGTTTGAATCCCAAGTCTAGTGGGTAATATTTCACAAGTTGCAGAAGTGATTTCGTGCTGCATTGTCCTAAGCAACAATTGTTCAGGTGTCTTACTTACAGTCTTTTTAATGTCCAGGCAATAGCAGCTGGTAATCTGGTGGAAAAAGAAAGACAGATGCAGAAGTTTTTTGGATGCCACAGTATCATTAATCATCAGAACAGAGATATTTGTCTTGTTAAATGACTTTAAAGTTTAGAAACACAAGTTTGCAGAAAGAGTTTGTGTAAAAAAAAAAAAAGTCATGAAATTACATTTTAAAACAATTACTGCAACAAAAAATGGCAAACTTGTCTAGTGTCTGTTTGGTTTTATCATCTAAAGCTCTGAATGTTTCCCAGTGGGGTTGTACAATATATAGTTTAAGCATTAACACTGTGATTTGCACAATACTACACTCATTCATTCAACTTTTACTTAAAGTCTGAGTACCCTAAGGTGTGGAGGTCTCATTTACGAGGTAATATAGATTGTACTGCAGGAATTGCATAATAAAGTAAGAAAAATTACCACAAATTTCAAACTTTTTGCTAGCTTGATACAAGAAAACTTGGCATTTTGCATGACTAATCTACAAAAGAAATCTGTCCGAGCATAGCATATCTTACTCTAATTCATTGCTTCTTCGATAAACAGTGTTTTTTTTTTTTTAACTTCATTAAAAGACAAAGTTTGTCGACCTCCAGGCTCCACAAGTGCACCACAAAATTTATTTATTTTATTGTTTATTTAATAGGGACAATGCAATTAACATAGCTTCAATACAGTTCATGAATCCGATGTGTTGCATGTAGAGTTTTAGCTACAGCTAATTCTCAACTCCTGAGTAACACTACGCTGACTGACTGAGGAACACTACAGAAACACTGAAAAAGAAGATTTTTTGCATAAAGAAATGCAAAGCCAGTTTTGTGGTAAATATTTCAACTACAGAAAAGATGTTGATGAGAAACAGCTGCTCTGTCTGCAGTGACCTGCAGATGTTGCCACTATATGATTAAAATAATAATAATAATAATAATAATGAAAAGCTTAGATTGAAACTGCAAAATCAGTAGCAATAAATAAAACTGGAATAGAAAAAGCCAGTATAATGAGTGGCTGAGGTTTAGGAGACAGAGAAGGTTGGACGAAGGGTTGCCAGTTTGATTCTTGAAATGCTCTGGAAGGATTTATTGCAACAAGATCTAGTGCAGACTAAATCTAAAACTACCTGACTTGGACTTTCCAGCAATGCTAGTTCTTTGTCTGTGAGTCTAAAAATAATGTTGAATTCATGAACAATTTATTATTTCTTGCAACCTGCATCCATCTCCACATCCATTACTCTTATCTGAATTACTTGTGAACTTGTCACTGCATAGCTATGTTAATATTTATGTAATGCAAACCTTTCATAGATATTACTGTAAATTTGCAATGATTTTTTAAAAATATTTAGAGTGGAAAGGAGCTTTGTGATTATGCTTGTCAGGCTACATATATGTACATATGAATGTAATAATGTTGTAAAAACAGTTTAAACTCATCTTTTTGTTATTTTTTCCCCATATTTTTACACTCCTGCTGATTCCTAGACAATCTTCTGACACAATTATAAAAAGATATGTCTACTGCCAGCATTTTATGTTGAGATACGTGGAAAAACAACAATTTCATTATGTGAAATACTGTTTTTCCTTGATTTAAAGGCTAATAGCGAAAAATCTGGAAATATTATGATATCAGATGATGGAAGATCTCAATAGCCTCAAATGTTTTTAAAAAAACAAGACACGGCAGGCATGATTAGCCTTAAAAATGTCCAAGATAAGAGCCTAAAAATAAAGGTGGTGAAATGAAAATGAAATACTGAATATTACACTGCACATGTTCTACTACAAACTATGTAGAATAAACTGCATATATAAGTATATATAGGTAGGGGTAACTTGGGAAGACATTTACAGATTTTTTGAATGCTCTGCAATAACTTTTAGTATTAATCGATGCTGAAGTTGCAGCAGCTCGGCTTCTTAAACAGCACTGGTAAAGCTGCTGGTCGTGTTGTTAAAGCCCTGCATGTAGAGCCGTCCTGAATCCGAGGCCCTTATTGGAAAAGTACATGTTGCGTGCTCAAGTTTTTCCTGTATAAATAAAGCTTCAAATAAAAAGTCAACACAGGCTGAAAAACAATGGCAGCCAGAGCAGGGCGCTCTCATCCTGGTCAGCGCTCACACATGTTTTCATAGTTAATGGACAGTATGGAGAGGCTAAGCTCACTGTATTTGAGTAACCTCCGCCTGACCCTCCTCCTCCGCCTGCACGCCGAGCCGAGCCGAGCCGAGCCGAGCCACGGCCAAAAAACCAAGTGCAGAGAGAGGAAGGGAGGGAGGCGGCGGTGGGCCTCGGAGCTGCTGTAAATGAAAGGAGGCTCTCACTGGTCATCGCCTGTGTGGTTTGGTTTGGCAGGAAGTGTCCACACAGAGCCGTCTGTCTAATGACTGAATGTTAACTAGAATTAACGATAAATCTGGGGTATTGGTTTGTAAAACAGAAGCTGATTAAAGACATGTTTGGTTAAACATGGCATTTTAACGTTATAACTAATGTTAATAAATGTTACAGTTGAAACAACTGTTTGATTTTCCAATTGACAGAAAACTCATTGGTAGTAATTGAATCAAAAATTTCCTTGTTTTATCTCATATTGTGAAAATAATGTAAAAATCTATATATTTTGGTTTGTGATTGTTAATGGTTCTAATAGATGTTAAAAAACACAAAGAAACAAAAAAAGACCCCAAAGAGACACAACATGACCCTAAACAGACACAACATGACCCTAAAGAGACACAAAATGGCAGCAAAAATAAAAAACTACCAGAAACAAAAACATTACAGATATAAAATGATTACAAAAAGACAGAAACTACTTTAAAGTGACATCCACAAAGAGACAAAATAATCGAAAAAATAACAAGGACCAATAAAACAACTACAAAGAGACACCAAAAGGCCACAAAGAGACAAAAACAACATCACAAAGAGATACAAAAGACCACAAAATGACTAAAAAGGGCATGGAACCAGAATAAATACACTCAAAAATGATAATAAAGAGATGCAAACCTGTAACATATGCACAAGATTACAACAAAAGACATAAAACCACCCCAAAAGGATGCAAAAAAGATACAAAGATACAAAAAACTACAAAGACACGCAAAGTAACCACAAAGAAAAAAAAACACAAAAGTGACAAAAAAGAGACATAAAACATCCAAAAAGAGACTAAACAACTGTAACAGACATGCAAGGTGACCACAAAAGAGACTCAAAATGACCATAAACAGACATAAAAACTACAAAGAAATACAAAACTACCTCAAGGACACACAAAACAACTACAAAAAGACACCAAAAGGCCACAAAGAGACATAACAGATCCAAAAGAGATGCAGAACTATAGCATATGCACAAGATGACACAAAGACAAAGAGACACAAAATCTGACACCAAAACCGAACACTGAGACAAAACTATTGAAAACACAGAACATCCACAACCCTCTTTGGGACTTTAATTTTAAAGCTATCTGAAGAGCTCATCTTGGAACTTAAAAACTTTTGATTTACACTTTTTGTAGACGAAACATTTGCTCAGAAAATAATCACCAAAATCAAAATGAAGTACAGTCATTCTCCAGGTTCTCTGAGAAACCGATAGTGGCTCCGTGTCTGTGCAGCAACATTTAGTCTTTCAAACCATTCTAGCATTTAACCTGCCGACTGCAGGAGGCAGATAAAGTGACAGCAGAGTGGAAGGGCTGATTTAAAGACACCAAACAGACAAAGATGCAGAGATCAGAGCAAGTGTGGGAGGAAGAGAGGAGGACTGAGCTGAAGAGAAAGACGGGGAAATGGGCTGGCACACTGCAAAGCTCTTTTGCAGGAGAGAAATCCAGCAGGTCCTGAGCAGGTTGCTGAGTGCCAAGAACTGAGCTGCCTGACAGATGACAGCGACAGAAAATGAGGCAGGAGGCGAGGTGAGGTGAGGAGAAAGAAGAGGGAAAAAGGCGAGCAGGATATTCTTTCAGGGTGCACACTCACAAACAGACCTGCACAGATGCCCGCTGGATAAGATTATTATTCTACACAGTCTGCCTGTGTGTGACAATTATTCTCATTTTGGATATTTTCTAAGAGCAGTCATCGAATCAATATGTGACCCTCATGTTCACGCTTTCTAATTTATGCAGGAGAGGGTTAAACCACAAAGACACGCCGAACAACCACATAGAGACACAAAATGTCCACAAAAAGTCTTTAAAAGGGCTACAAAGAGACACAAAGCAATTGCAAAAAGTCACCAAATGACTACAAAGACACAAAACCGACCATAGAGAGACCAAAACAATCACAAGGAGAGTGAAAACAACTACAAGCAGACAAAGAAAACCATTCATAGACACAGAAGTATCCCAAAGAGACACAAAACCACTACAAAGGGATGCAAAATGACGACAAAGAGATGTAAAGCCATGACAGACAACAAACAATTACAGGGACACAGAATGACCACAAAGAGACAAAAATAGCTATGAAAAGACCCAAAACCATTACGCAAAGACAGAAAGACCACAAAGAGACACAAATCAACCACAAGGAGACAAAATGGTCACAAAGAGTCATTAAAAGGTTACGAAGGGACACAAAATGACCACAAAGAGATAAAAACAACTACAAAGAGATAAAACTACCACAAAAAGACACAGAAAGACCACAAAGAGAGACCAAGCAACCACAAGAAGACACAAATAGACCACAGAGATACACAAAACAACTACAAAGATGATTGCAAAGAGACACAAAATAATAACAAAACACAAAATGTGATACAGAACAACCACAAAGAGATGCAAAACAACCACAAAGAGACAAAAACAGCGATGAAAAGACACAAAATTACCACTACAAGACACCAAAAGGCCACAGGGGCACAAAACGACCACAAAGAGACACAAAAAGCCTATGAAAAAACATAAAAAGGCAAAGAAGTGATCCACAGTGACCACAGAGACACAAAAAGACCACAAAGAGGCAAAAATAGACTATGAAAAGACATAAAAATGCTAAGAAATGACACACAACAGCCACAACAAGATACCAAACAACCACCAAGAGACATAAAAAGACTATGAAAAAGCACAGAACTATCACAAAGAGGATCAAAACAACCACAGAGACACCAAACAACCACAAAGAGACAAAAACAGCTATGAAAAGACATAAATCTACCACAAAGACCATCAAAACCACAGCAGAAGCACCAAATAACTACCACTGCAAAGAGACACAAAATGACTGCAAAGACACAAAACAGTCTACAAAGAAAGAACAAACAACCACAATGTGACACAAAAAGACCACAAAGAGAATCAAAACGACCACAAAGACACAGAAAAAAAGGCGACAAAGAGACCCAAAACAAACGCATGTCTGCAGCCGAGGGTTCAACTAAAGTGCCAGCAGTTCATAACGCGACGGTCACTTTCAGTCACCCTGAAGGAATCCGGTCATCTCTTCCTGTCCTCTTCCTGCTAACAACACTGAGGGTGGGGTCCGGTTCTGGGGGAGATAAGTTCACGGTCTGATCCAGCGTCAGGGTTCCCTGGCCGGGTCAGGGGGTCGATCAGGGGTCGGCCTGGATGTGCTGATCTGGGAGCGATTAGACTAATACGATTAGTCATGATGTGACACGCTAGCAGAGCCAGGTGTTAGCGCAGCAGCCACGAGTGTTGAGGACTGAGGTCTGATGGACATTAGTGGAGTCTGTGATTTCCAGACTGTAAGCAGGATTTACAACAAACCAGGATGCAAAGAGTCACACTGGAGGTTTGTCTTATTTAGTGGCAAAAAAGTTTGGTTTGTTTAACCATTTTTGACCACTTCAGAAAACTCATAATCACAAAATAAATAAGGTTTCGGCTCAACAACAACAAAAATTAACAGTTTGCATCACTCTTTTTGAGGTAAGCCAGCTTCTAGTTAAATTATGTTCAACCAACAAACCATTTTAAATAAGGAGAATTAGCACATTCTCTGTGATCTAAGCTAATTTTAACTGCTAATACTGTAATGAATCATGACATTTTAAATTTTTGAATGCGAGTATTTCAGTTCACGATATTTCAATACTGAAAGCAAAAAACACAATTTTGCAAATTATATACAAAGGAAAAAAAGCTGTCTTAACACTCACCATCAAATTAAATGCCTGTTTGCAAGATATAAATTCAAATTTACTGATTAAGATAAATGTTTAAAGTTGCCAAAAGTATTTCGTTGCATCAACTTCATATTGTGTGTAACTTAAACTCAAATTTGTGCATTTGTTGAATTCCAACTAAATTCAAGTTGAGGTAACTTAATAAAATTAGCTTGATAACAAATGTCCCTTATATGCTTAACACTGCAGCAACTTCATTTTTAAAAGTTTGTCACGTTATGAAGTTGTATTCATTACAATAGTGATTATCTACATAACACCTAGAAATTCCTATTAAATATTTGTGTAAATACTAGTTGAAAGAAGGCATTTTTTTTGAGTAATCAACCTAAATGCTTGTGTTTGTTACCAGTGTCTAGGTAAGTAGTAATTACGAATACCTTTGATTGAGAAAGAAACATTAATTTGTCTTGTCTTTTTGATGAACATAATTTCATTTTAGGTTGTCTGAACTCAAAAAGATTAATTTAAACTTACAAAGCCCAAACATTGTTTTTAGAGTGTAGCTCAACAGATTTGTCAAATGCAACTTTATCACTGTTTTGCTAAATTAAAGAGGAGGACGACGAAGTTTCACACCTAAATATGACTAGCATCAGCCATGTGCAGTAGTACAACATATTTCATCAATTTTATTTGCTATGGTAGACTAAATTAAATTGAAAAACGTCCCAAATGTATTGCTTTTGTGGAATTTATTTGTAAAAGGCACAATATTCACCTTGAAATGCCCTTTGTGTTGTAATTGTTCAACTTCCACATCTTCTAATATACAATCTTAACTGTCTGAAATTGTCCAGGCAAGAAAAAATTAAATTTTCAAGGTAATTTACCTCAACTTGAGCTTAGTTTTAAATCACTGAAACACAGATATTTGAGCTGAAATTACTCACAAAATGAAGATAATGCAACAACCAATACTATTATATAGACACAGCACATCAAAAACAATGCTGAAATGGTTTATCTAAATCTGCAAAATATATTATATCTTGCAAATATGCATTTAGTTAAATGATGGAAAAGGGCCCCTTGAATTATCTTTTAGAATGTACAATAAAAGCTTTATAGCAAGATATTTGCACAAGGTATTGCCTGTAGTATGTGTTCACATGACTTTCATAAAACATGTTTTATACATGCAGTAATGGAGAAGTATTAAGATCCTTTATTTAAGTACTAGTAGATATACCATACTATGAAAATACTCCACAGTTGTATGTAAAAATTCACGTATTATGGGCAAAATTGACTTAAAATATTGCTTTTCTACAGTAAAATGGTCCCTGTCTGTTTTACTGTTATATATGATGTTTTTGTGTATATTTTAGCTGCATTAATGTTCATGTAGATGTTGTACGCTGACCTCATGTATGAAACATTTTTGTTACCTGCACCAGACTATTATAATGTTCTCATATCTAGACTCCATCTCAGCTTTAACTGCTTCAGAACTTAGGAACATGTGCGTTGACTAAGACCAGAACCGCATCTGATCTTTCAGCAGGTTTGAGAAAAGGAACAAGACAAACAAAACACGAAAAAACAAACTAAAAAACTGACCAGAAAAAGCAAATCTGAGAGACGTGGAGCAGACGAGGGCCGACTGCTTCACCTTTGACCTGGGCGTCGGTCCAAACCGGTCCAGACGGGCAAACAGACGCTGTTGGTTCTGGCCGACTCCGACTGTGATGTATGTTTTCCTGGAACCAGAGAGAAGGAAGTTGGGGCTTTTAAAATATAGCGGATATCATTTATTTTTAATATAAGGGAGTCGGGGCTGTTTGCACGAACCGACTCGAAGACTATTGAACCGCTTCGCAGTGGCACTTATGAGGCTGTAAGTTAAGTCAATAACAGCTGCAGACGGCCGTTTCTAATCCTATTTTTCCTTCAAACCCCTGATCTTAAACTGTATATGAACACCGTGAGTGTGTGTGGAGGTGAAATGAAAAGCTCGAGGCTTTGCTGACGGCCACGTGAGCGGTGCAGGTGTCGTATCGTCGCTGTCTGTCCTCTACACTCATCAGCACAGGAAGAATTGAGCTTTGTGCCACAAACACTCAGGTTACCTCAACTTTAGCCTGTGGAGGAACCAGACCTAGCGAAGGACGTGGGTTTGTTACCTGTTCAGGGCTGTGGGAATGACCCAGAGGAGCTGTGGGTCAGCACCCAGGAGAGGCTTCCTCCTGAAGGTACCACTGTGGCTCTTAAGAGTGTAAAATTCAACCACTATTGGCTTTTACATTTAAATCTCCTGCAAATTCTGATCAATTTTCCAAAAACAGAATGAAAAAAACATGCACACAAGTTACCACGAGTTTAGTGATTCAGTATCCAGTCTACAATTTAATTTTTAGAAGGAAGTCAACCCTTTTATACACTTTAATGCATCATCAAGAAATTTAGTCAAATCAACTTATATTTTCTAGTTGACTTGATGTAAATATAGAAATTTTGCTGGTTAATTTACATTCACATTGTAGACTGCTGTACAGTTCAAAAACATGACTTTGTTATTTTAACTTAAAATGACGAGATCATTCAACTTAATAAATTAAGTTCATAATAAAATATATGAGCAGAATACCCAGAATGCATTGGTAAGAGGGTTAAGACTCCTCAGAAACTCTTGTGTTTTTGTAGTTTGGGCAAAGAGACTTGGGTGAAAACTTGCTCTGTGTCGTCATGTCATCTAAAAAGTAAGTAATTGTTGTTTCAGAACAATCAAATCAGTTTTAATCTTTATAAAAATGAGTTTTAGATTAGTCCCTACAACTATGGACTTGTAATTTATGTCACCATAACTGGAAGCAGCCTCAAAAATAGCTCTAGCAACTAAAGTTATGTTCTCAATGTTAAATAAATGAACTATATACACTTATAAAGTGTAAAAGGAAAGAAAAATACTTTTCTGTAATCATTATCTATGTGGCGAGTTGATTCAACTTAATATTATAAGTTTATTGAACTTGTTTTCTCAAGTTGAGTTCTTTCAACTTGACTAGTTTTTCCCTTTGCACAACTTATATATCGACTTTGAACCAAATAATCAGCTGAAGTGCAGTTAACTCAAATTGAGCTCAAGTTTATTAGTTGAATCAACTTAAAATTGATTTATAGTTTATAGTGAAGCAGGATAAACTTGAAGGGTGTTAATCAAGCCAAATGCAAAATTCAGATTATAGTCAAATGCTCTACAGACATTATGGATTTCTAGGAAACCTCTTACTTTAATACAGAATTGTATTCAAACTAACTGAGGTTTTAGAGTTTTAAGATGTCCACATCAAATCAAACCAAGCTTTAGACTGCAAAAGCTACAAAAAAATGGCTTTAATGGCTAAACCTATATATTCTCAATGTTAAATAAAAAAGAAATTCTTCACACATACAAAATATAAAAGCAAAGAAAGTCAGTTATCTAAGGAATTAGTTGATTCAAGTTACACTTACACACCTACACTAAGCTTACACTTTTACAACTCATTAGGTGACTTACTTATCATGTGAGCATTAACTTAAAATTGATTTACAGATTATAAAGATCCACTTGTACAACAAGTAGAGCTGGACAAACATAAGTGGTGTCAATCAGACCAGATGCAAAAATAAAAATGATCAAGAGGTGGATTTAATTTCTAGGAAACCTTTCAAGTTTTTCAGAAATTGTAGGGTTTCATAATGTCTGCTTCAAATCAAATCCAGTTTTAGACTCTACAAAAGCTACAAACCCTACTCCAGACGGTGCTTCTCTTAGTTCCAACACATTGCTGTGATGGTTCCACAAAGTCCCTCCTGTTGGAACACCTGGCTGTTTAAAAGGCCTCCTCCAGGACCTCGAGGTCTACAGGGCCAAACCTGGAGCTTCCTCAGCCCGAGACCCGGGGCAACCTCGCCTTTTGTGCCCGGGATGGCAACAGCGCTCAGATTCCTCCTCCTATTCCCAGTCCAGTAAGAGAATACCCCAACTACACGGGGTCCAAGGAGTGGTCATGACCACGGGTGCATGTGAATGCATGTGTTTGTGCATGCGTGTTTGTTGATCTGTGTGTGTTTTTTTTAATTGAGCAAAGAGGTGGATGTCCTTGTCCTGCAGCTGACTGGAGCTCAGTGGTGCACCTGCATGATTGTTAGCGCTGCACCGGCCCGACCCTTCACCCCCAACTCCTGACCTGTAACTGTAAACCTGCTCATGCTGGACTCCAGCGGTGGGGAGTGTGAATTAGCATTATGTCGGTCGTGTTTGTGCATGAGAGTTTGCAGGCGCGTCGTCGGGTCATCTGTGGATTCCGTTTACCTTGAAGCTTCAAGGTAGCGCCGCTGATTGAAAACGCAAAACTTCCTGTGTGATTGAACAATGGCGTCCGAGTCCCACGTCCAGAGTTCAAACAAAGGGCCCAGGAAGCGAACAGAAAAGCCCATTTGGCAGCTTCAAACATGTGAAGCCAGCTGCGAAGGACATTAAGGCTGCCACGCCAAGAACCGCTTACATTGTACAGTACGTTTGATATGAGAACTCGGAGACGAAACCCCCCCCACCTCATCCCGCCTGGCCCCAGCTGTCCCTTTAAGAGCTGGGTTATTACTGGCTTTATTGTTATTACTGCCTGTTTTTTAAAGGGGCGGCCGAGCTGGGGGAGTAATCCGCCCGTCAGCACTCACATTAATGGCCTAATTGGTCTCTTCTCTCACAGTCAAAACGCAGGCCTCAGCCTTACGGAAATGCTAAGCCCTCAGAGCCCCTCGCACTTAAATACCCAAGAAATGCATGAAGTCTCTGCAAAGTAGAGCCGTCACTACCCTTCATTCTCTGGTCCACATTGTTGTCATCCCCCTATTTTTTTCTTTCCATCATGCTATGCGTCATTTGTGGCAGAGGGAACTTCAGTGGGTTTAACCTCCGGGCTTAAAGCTGCTAATGTGTTGTCAACCAGAGGGCTAATATTCAAACAGGACGTTACACGGAAAGAATGGCTCACTGGGGAGGGACCTTTAATGGGAGCAACTTTTTTCTATTCCCATTTAATTAATTTGTCATCAAGGGATTCCGCTGGTGTCCAAAGCTGTTGGTGAGTTGAGTTGTTGAGTCTCGCTCTGCAGAATCCTCAATATTTCAACTCGATCGGCCTGAAAATGTCATTTATCAAGAACAATTGCAAACATTTGACGGTTTGAGCATCCCAGATATAAAGATTTACTCCTTTTTCCGTGTTTTATATTCATGTAAAATTATTATTATGAGTTATTTCAAGGACTTTTTTGTTACCATGTTGTTCATTCACAAAATCTACTTTCTAATACGAGAACATTAAGTAAAAAAAATTATTATTTTTTTTTTAAAAAAAGAGATTTTTACGTTTTGTTTTTTTTTTGAAGGTTTTGTCTTTGTAATGTGATTGTGTTGCTGCAAATAACTGATAGTTTTTAAAAAATTTGTTTCATGATACTGGCTATTGAACTGTTGGTCGGTTAAATAAAGCAAAAATATTAAACTAGGAAAAGATACACAGAAAAACAACAAAGCCTCGATGAGCAAATTATGGTTTTTTTTGTACTTAATAAATGATTTAAACTACTCGTCAACTACATTTGTTGTCAGTTAACCATCTGAACCCCGAAACCCACCAGTGTGTTTTAAAGGCGTTATTGTTAAAATCACTTAAAATATACCATTTATCAGAGTCAGAAACTGTACAAACTGAAAAAAAATGTAGGGTTTTCAACTTTCTGTCAGCATTTGAACTAATCAATGTGTGATGTTCACTTCTGCCAGGAAAAATGACCAAATTGAAGCTCAAAATCATAATACTTCTTCAAAATCCCTTCATTTTACAGATATCATTGAAAAATTTGCAAAAACATTGCACCAGATTATGTGGAAAAACAATAATTTTGCAGTCCATGTGCAATTAAGAAGCCATTAGTGATTCAGCTACGATCACATAGCAAAAATTCTGTGACTTCTTGGCTGAACTGCAGGCTGTGTAGCACAGAAACTAATTCTAAATGTAAGTAGTAAAATATCTACAATATGTAGAGCTGTTTTTTTTTTTTTAGCAGTATTGGTACTATAGGGGCTCTTGGAGAAATGTTGTACATGTTGATTCCAGCTTTTTCCAATTTTGTAAAATAAATAATGCAACAAACCACCCTTTCTAATTTTTTCTTTTTATGATTTATGGCATTATAACTGTTTGATACAGCACACAAGACATTTTTGAGTTCTCTGTACTTCTATTCGTGGTTGTGTTGTTTCCATACAGGTGCAGGACTTCGTGTTGTTGTGAAAAATGAACTCACAGTGAATAAAAATGTGATGGGAGCAACAGAATTTATCGTCAGATAATTGATCTTTTCAGCACAAAAATCTGATTACACAACAATTATCATCCTCATTTGAATTTGTAGTCACTGAAACATATTTAGTCATGTTATTTTACTGCAATATCAGTTCATCATTTCACACACTATCATTCAAAAATTTGGGGTCACTTAGAAATGTCCTTATTTTTGAGAGAAAAGCATTTTTTTTCAGTGAAGATCAGGTTAAATAAATCATAAATCCAGTGTAGACAATGTTAATGTGGTAAATGACTATTGTAGCTGGAAACAGCTGATTTTTAATGGAATATCTCCATAGAGGTACAGAGGAACATTTCCAGCAACCATCACTCCTGTGTTCTAATGCTACATTGTGTTAGTTAATGGTATTGAAAGGCTCATTGATGATTAGAAAACCCTTGTGCAGTTATGTTAGTACATGAATAAAAGTGGGAGTTTTCATGGAAAACATGGAATTGTCTGGATGACCCCAAACTTTTGAACGGTAGTGGATGTAATTCCATATACGGAACATTTTCTAAACTAGAAAATATCCTCATTAGTTCTATGATGTTGATATCCGATTAGCCTATTAGCACCAGTTAGCCTCAGATTTACCCTGTTTACTCGCATTGCAGTACGGTGTCTGGTAGATATTCTAGCACAGAATCCCCACAGGTAAT
This sequence comes from Amphiprion ocellaris, assembly GCF_022539595.1. NCBI lineage: Eukaryota > Metazoa > Chordata > Actinopteri > Pomacentridae > Amphiprion > Amphiprion ocellaris. The sequence continues at coordinate 28,205,962 of NC_072786.1, read as the reverse complement.
AACAGAACTCAGAAATTCAAACTGCCTCCACATCGCCACTAAAGTGTGATGAGTGCAGTTCTGGACTCATCTTTGTTGGATCTGCTGCCTCTCCCACCGTCGGTATAATCGCATCACACAGCAGCCCGGCTGGTGAATGCCAGTCTGTCATGTGCGCTTTACTGATGCTGCTTCACATGATTCCTGCCCATTGAAGTTCACATCTTTCATTTGGCTATCACCGACATTTCAAGCCAGGAGTGCTGCAGCTTTAAGCACCACAAATAGAGCTTCACACCTGCATGGCTGGCAGCCGCCCACTGGAGTGGAGCAGTTTGAGGTGGTAATGCCTTGCTCCGGGGCACAATAGCAGGAGGCTTTTCATGGGGAAGTCCCTGGGTGGCATCAGAATCCACCACTTCAGCTTCTACAATTTAGCGTCTCTTGTCAGTTTTGGCTATAATTCCCAAACTTGCCTCCAGCTTCTTTGACTGTCCTTGCAGGAGACTTTCCCGCCTTGATGGATGATGTAACAGAATTTTAGAGTTGATGCAGGTCAGTTGCAGAACATATTTCAATTTTTCTCCTCTGTGTACGTTCAGAAACCGACTAAAACACAGCTTTCAGTCTGTTAGCATTAGCTATTAGCTGCATACATTACATTTCAACAACATTTGTGGGAATATTTGACCATGCATTTAGACTTAACAATATTTGACTGTAAAATTACACCATTTTGCCTGTTTTTAAATCTGTGAAAAAAAAAATCATGTTGCAGATCATTTCCATTATTTGAAAGGAAATTGTGTACATTAATGATTAAAAGATGGTGAATGTTTTTAAACTGTTGCTTGACAGGTTTCTTTTTGTTAAATTACAGATAATATCAATTAAAATCACAGAAAAAAGGCCAAAATGAACATAATATCCACATCAAAAATCTCTATTTTTGTAAATAGTAATTTATTCTTTCACAATATGAGACTCAAATTTTACTTTTTTCTCTGTATTCAAAATGATGATTTTTTTAAAATAACAGATATATGTGGCTATTTGAAAGAAAATTATGTACATTAAGAATTTTTAAAATGGCATTTTTTTTTAAAAACTGTTTTTTTCACTGCTTTTGTTAAATTACAGATAATAGTGTAAGAAAAAAAAAACGGCCAAAACTGCACATAACACCAAAAATTTATATTTTTACAAATAATTTATTCTCTCACAATGTGTGACTGTAAAGCTTTAGTTATTTACTGTATTTAAATTGATTATTTATTTAGATTTTTATTTTTTACAGGTACTTGTAGCTGCCTGAAAGAATAATTGTGTATATTAAGAATTAGAAAATGTAAAAAAAAAAATGTAAAAATTGCCTTAATCATCTTTGGATGATGTAACATGAGCTGATGCAGTCACTTGCAGAACATTTCTCATTTTTTCTTCTCAGAAACCGACTAAAACTCTACTTTCAGTCTGTTAGCATTAGCTATTAGCTGCATAAATCACATTGCAACCACAGAGTTTGGAAATGCATCCCTATTTGGCAGACTTTATCCCTCGTAATCTAATGCTAGGATGACAGGAAACTATTTCTACATGCTTTTCCCCGCGAGTCGTGAGCAGGAGAGGTCAGCCACAGTGCGAGCGCTGCTATCTGCAGACCGGGGGTTAGGCTGCTAAATGAAGAGATTAGTACATCGTGAACGGCCACAGGTGGATGCAGTTATTCTATCATTTCCTACTCTTAATCAAATCAGCAGCAGATTGAGAGAAAAGCAAAAAAAAAAAAAAAGGGGGGGAAGCAACGGACACCTATGTCGATGTGTTTCATTTTCACGCTGGTTAGAATGAGTAACTCGCACACGTTTAAAGTGCTGCTCCCTCACCGGTTTAGCCAAGATGGGAGGTCAGAGGTTCAAGGTCGGAGGTTGGGGAGGCGAGGGAGGGTTTGTGTGTGTGTGTGTGTGTGTGTGTGTGTGTGTGTGTGTGTGTGTGTGTGTGTGTGTGTGTGTGTGTGTGTGTGTGTGTGTGTGTGTGTGTGTGTGTGCGTGCGTGTGCGCGTGCGCGTGTGCGTGTGTGTGTGTGTTTTGCAGGGATGGATGGGGGGAGGTGGGCTTTCTGCAGAGCTCATGTGTTAGTGTAACTGAAGCTGTCATCCAGCCCCAGGGTCAGCTCCCCAAAGCACGCCGGCTGTCTCTTTTAATAGACTAAACACATATGTCTCTCTATAGCAACATACGATGAGGAGGGGGGGATTGACTTCATAATTGGCCTGTCACAATTTTTCTAATGGTTTTAATGGAAATTGACAATAACATGAGACGCCGCCATTTGGCCACATGTCACTTTTCAGTCGCCTCCGCTGCACAGTGCATCAGAAACAAGAAGCAGTTAATGACTGAAACCAAGAACTCGCCTCTCTCTGGTTCACACTTTCTGCAGCAAGCGCTATGTTTAGTGTGCATAATGAGACTAACAAGGGAAAAATTTGATGCCACAACATGGTGTTTGTTGCTGCTTTAACAGGTTATCTATTAGAGTAATCGGACAGAAATGTGTCAGCGAGTACAAGAGGAGTTAGTGTCGCAGTAATTATCCAAACGTCATAGGTCAAAGCAGATTCTAGCTAAAGTCCTGCTTTAAATGTGTATTTGTATGTAGTTTTGTGTATTTATATTGAGTTTTCACAAAGATATACAGTAATAAAAGCATTGTAATGCCCATAATCGATCATAATTTCCTCCAAAAACCCTGAACAATGCACTTTTCCAGTGGATGCATGTGTATTTATTCTGCAGCTGCATCAGTTCCTAATCAGTCCGATCGATCTATTCTCAGTATGTTGGTTCTTTGTTGTGGAAACTGTGAGTAGAACTCTAAGTAGAAAGATGGTCCATGTTTCTTTTCACCCCCAGAAATGTTGTTGAGATGTGATTCTTTGTATTTGTGTTATCAGTACGATTGTACAGCTGAGAGAAAAAGGAGGAGGAAGGTTCACCTCAGCGTTAAGAGCCAGAGGAGGTTCAAAGCAGCAAGTAAAAAGCAGAGTTAAACACAAAAAATGTCCATCTTTCTCATTATTTTTGAGTGATTTAGTATTATTTACTGAATTGCAGATAATATCTGATAAAATCACAGAATAAAATTGTAAATTTACATGTTCATCAAAAAGAACAGGTTAAACTGTAACTAAAGTCCACATCAAAAGCCTGTATTTTTACAAAATTATTTTACAATGTTGGGAGGTAAAATTATGCCATTTTTCTAGCATTTAAATCTGTGAAAAAAAATAAATAAATGAATAATTAACTGCTATTTTAATGTTTTTCACTATTGTTAAATTACTAACTTTTACACTGCATAACGGTAAAAATATACCTATTTATTAGCTAAAAATATCAGATATTTGCTTTTATTTTTTACCATTTTCACTGTATTTTTGTATCAGTTTCTTTTTAGAGTGACAGAAGGTGAACTCTACAATAAAATTAAATCTTAAACCTTTTTTTAATAAGAAAAAAAATGTTAAAAACAGGCCAAAACTATAAATACACTCCTCATCAAAAATCTATAATTCTACAAATAGCAATTTGTTGTTTTAGAGTGTGTAACTGTAAAAATACACCTATTTTACTGTATTAAATTTAGCTAAAAATGTCGGATATTTACTGTTATTTTCACCATTTTCACAGTATTTATAAAAGAATTAGTTTGAACAGTTACAGCAATTAAATTGTACAATGAAATTACTATTTTTAAATATTGAAACTTTTTTAAAATAATACAAATTACAAGTTTTTAAAAACACTATAAATATGGTCCACATCAAAAATCTGTAATTCCCAAAACAGTAAATAAATAATGATAAATAAATTAGCTAAAAATGTCAGGTATTTGCCCACTAAAAAGTTTTTTAACAGTATTGTATATATCATAGTTGATCTGTATGGTTAAATTGCAATTTTTAAAATGTTAACACTTAAAAAAATAAAATTACATGTTTAAAAATAGGCAAAAACTATAAATACGGTCCACATCAAAAATCTTTACTTCTACAAATAGGAATTTGTTCTTTTACAGCATGTAACTGTAAAAATACACCTATTTTACTGTATTTAAATGAGCTAAAAATGTCAGATATTTGCCGATATTTAACCTTTTCACAGTTTATCTGTACCAGAATTAGTTTCCACAGTGACAGGAATTAAACTGTCCAATGAAATGGAACTTTGAAGACATTAACCGGTAAGAGTTGGCATACGGAGGCTTTTATGTCATGCCTGTACAGATGACAGATTTGCCATTTAAAGCAGACTGGAGCTGACTAATGTGGCTCGCTGTGGCAGCAGACTGGTCGTGTATTTCTGCACATCCTACTCAGGCCTCCGGTGCAAATGTCAGCTCAGGTGGGCTCAAACCAAAGCCTTGTCAGATGCTCTGCTGACATTTCATGATCAATCACAGAAGACGACATGAAAGCAGCCAGTCCTCCTGCAGTTAGAAAGAAAGTTATGGTCAGTGTAATTTCACATCCTGTAAAACAAAGAGCATGTGAATGATTTCTCAAACCGCTACAGCTTTCTCAGCATCTAAGCGTGTTTCTAAGGAGGTCTCTGTGACTCATCTGATGAATTCAAGCTGACCACAACTGCAGAACCCATAAAATACCACCTGTGAACAACTTTCAGAGTGACTGAGGAGGCAGATTTAAAGCTAAAATACTTCATTTAGCTGTGGGGCTAACTAGCTACTAGCCAGACAGTTGTAAATACTCACTTAATTTAGTGTTTACAGGCCTGACAGGGTTGATTTTGATCAGTATTATCAGTGTTTAGGTGTGTATTGTGAAGAAATCTTGTATTTTTAAATGAAGGATAATTTCTAATCACCAACACCATGTACTTTTATCCCTGCAAGTTGATTTAAATATATACTACTACATGTTTAAGAGTTTACATCTTAGTATTTTAGCCATTTAGTTGTAGTATTTGGGGTACATCTCGGGTTTTACTCTACAGAGTGTTTATAACTTTCTATATGTTACTGAAAGTTGTCATTCAGTAGAATCACGTCTTGGTATTATTGGCAAAGGTTGTAAATCATTTGTCCGATGAAGGTGTGGCACCAAAATGTCACAAATAAATGTATTTTTGTAAATAAGGCAGTGTGCAGGAGCTGATGGTTAATTAGTTCCTAACCAGAACAGAAAAAGACTCTACATTTTATAACTTGTGCTAAAATTACACTATGAAAAACTGCATTTTTAACTATATATTTTTAACAATTTATTGTTCTGATGATGATTCACTCTGTTTTATTAAAGATAGATAATAATTAATACATTCAGAAAAAGTAGTAATCTGTACTTTATATCTATCTATCTATCTATCTATCTATCTATCTATCTATCTATCTATCTA